>NW_004524643.1:9499799-9531341 GCF_000260255.1 Octodon degus | reverse complement strand
TCTCTCTCATTTATTTGGTACAAGGTCTCACTACACAGCTTGGACTCATAGTGCTTTTCCTGTGTCAGCCTCCCCAGCACTGGGATTACAGGTGTGCATCACCAGGCCATTTTCAGTGGCCAGCATGGCATAGACGTGGTGCAACATGCAGTATTGGGGATTGAGCCTGGGTCCTTATGCTTGCCAGGCAGGCACTAAGACAGCCAAACTATCTCCCTGGCTCTTGTCCTTTCTTTTGTATAAATATAGTTTATCATCTAAATGATTTATTTTCTGAATTCACTGTCTACCCCCAACCTTCCACCCGAGATACCCATAGATTAGTTTTAAACAGAAGTGATCCAATTAGAGGAAAATTTTCCTGTGATATAAGAAAAAGGAAGGCTAGAAATAGAAAAGGAACTATTGACAGAAATTTTTATTTTATGTTGTCCAACCTGGTCTTAGTATCCTGTGCCCAAATGATCCTCTTACCTCAGCCTCCTGTGTAACTAAGGTAAAAGACATGCACCTCCTAACCCCCTACTGGAGATCAAACCCAGAGTCTCATATAGACTTGGCCAAAATTTTACCACTCAATTTTTACCCCTAGTTTGGATACATATTGTTTTATTTGGTATTGAATCAGAAGTCACAATATGCAGGCCTAAAATAATTGTTTTCTAGTTTTGAGAATTACTGTATGTTGCTTTGCTGTTCCTTGGCGCAGTGATGTCAAACTTCATCAGCACTGTCTCCTAACTGCAGAATCTTCTTATTATAGAGATGCAGAAGAGTGCTATGATTAAAATAAGTGAAATAAAGCTAACATGACATTCAGAATGTTTAACTTTCTATTTCTTTCAACTATTGTGGAAACTGTCTATCACTTACACTACTTTTGAGGCAGCTGAAACAACAGAAATATTAACCTGATAGACCTACGAACAAGTAAATGAGATCAGTGACAGTGGCTTTTATGAACTTTAATTTCCATGCTCTGGAACTGCTTATGTGCTACATGATCTAAGGCAGAAAATTATACCCCACGGCTATGGGAAGGCTTCTCAGTACAGAAGCTAGTCTGTAAGATAAGGAAGGTGGGATATTGTTTGCACATCCATAATGAATGGGCCACACCAAGAGTGTGTGAGAACCGATTGGAATCTTACTTACTCACATCTACTGCCCAGGTCAAAAGAGGAACATGTGGTGAAGAAATACGGTTAACTCTTCAGAAGCTATATCCTATTCTAATGATTTTTGTCCCTTTTTAAAAATAAAGCTAACACTTTTCCCAAAGTAAGTGTCATGGAAGAAGACCTTGTTTTGCTTTTCAGTATTATAATTTAATTTTCTATCTCTAATGAATAAATAATTGTGCAAGTCTGACTATTGAGTTATACCAGGCAATAAATGATTGGTTAAGCAAAACAAAACAAACAAAGCAAACAAACAGCAGCAGCAGCAACAGGAGCAACAACAAAATCAAAGATTGTTTATTAAGTATTTATTTTTTCTAGGTTACCTAAGCAAGTTTAATAACATGACAATCAATTCCCTTTTATAAAATTTTGTCTCAGCTCATGGTCTCTAATAGCAACCTTCCGGCATGGTCTCTGAGAAGTATTTTATTGTCTGATACAGAAAGCAATAATTATTTAACCAAAGGTTTGAGGAAATAATAGTAACAGTATCTGAAGTTGATATAGCACTTGATTTGTGGAGACATTAATTACCTAAATTTCATAAAAACTCTGTAGGATATGTAGGAAGCATCTGCATTTTTGCAGAGTAGCAGGGCTCACCTCTGAGTTCACTGTGTCAATTCAGTACTCTTTCTATTAATGCCACACTGTCTCTTTGGAGAGATAATTTAGCTCTCTTTTTGTCTTTGATCACTTGGTTTCTCAGGTTTCACGTGGTTGCTATACAGATACTTTTGAAAAGTTAAAATGGAGTAAGTCAGAGGAGAGCTTCAGTCTTCTAGCACTTATTTTTTATTTTTTTCCACATCCCTGCAGCATTTGGTCCTTCCTGACATTTTCCTACTCTAGGGAAACTGCCACATGCCATGCTTCAGCTGAAATTTTTTTGAGTTGCACAGAATTTTAGGAAACATTCAAAAAGAATCACAAATTCCTGCCTTTGTGATATTTTAAAATGGAAATAAATCTATTTCGAACTGAGCATGGCCCCTACCAAAGCTTCCTCAGTGAGAACATCTGTGATTTTAAGGACAAGTAGGTCTAAGTGCATTATCTTTAAAAAATATTATTCCAGGCTAATCTTGACATAGAGCAGGTAAATAAAAAAGATGAGCTGTGAAAATCCACAAATAGGGCTTGAATGCCATTTTCCATGACAACGGGAGCTGCCCCATGAAAGCATTAATGCTGAGAATGTAAGGAATTTAAAATTGTGCCCTCTCAGTTTTACAGTTGTGTGCTCATGTTAATTAGAGATATACTGACATTTGAAGTTTCTACATTAATACACACAGCTACTATACATTTGTGAACTCTGGCCAGAAGTCTACTTTAATTGAAAGGAGTTTGCTAATCTGAATGTGTACATCCATTACATTTTAAGCTTTCAAGTTTTATATACTAGTATCCTTAGATAGGTATTTTTTATGTTTTCTCTTTCTCTTTCTAATTTATACCTGAAAGGACAGTGTGGCCTAATTTTAATTTCCAGTGGTGTTTTGCAGAGATATTGATGGAATATTGAGAAAAAACTATTTTTTAATAGTGTCTTTTATTTGCTATAGTTTCGAATCTCTCTTTCTCTGACTCTCTAAATTGTTGGTTTTTCTTGCAAGCCTTTTAAATGGCCTGCCAAAGAAATACAGTAGGATTTAGGTTTATGGAATTTGCTTCACTATCTATATTTAAGCACAGAAAAGCTGCTCTTTACTGTTACACTAGTTTTAGCTGGGAAAAGACCAGTAGTAGAAACCTGATGAAATGAGTAGTAAAAAACATTCTGGTTTTTCCAGGAGAGCTGGGTTCCACTCTTCTGTCATCCACCATGCATCTTAACTTTTAATTTGTAAAAATGTTTACAATAGCTTGAAGCCTTTGCAAGGACATCTTTACTTCTAAACTGTTTGCTTTGTCTGTTTTATACTTAAAGCATGACCTTACAACTACTTTTTGCAATCTTGTATTTCTTCAAAATCTTCCTGTCAAGACTTTTAACTTTATTGTTTTGTGAAACTCCCTCACTTATTTTTTGGACCAATCCCTGAATATTACGCAAGACTAGCCAGAAACTTTCTTTTTGTAGCAACAGAACAAACTGCTTTAGAAGAAGTTAGTAATACTCAGAACTTGTTCCATTAAAACCTTTTATTGTACATTTAAACCACTGAGATCTTGGACCATTAAAACTTACTCAGTACTATTATTATTATAGCCCACTTTAGTCTTTATTACTTTCCCCCCACTGTACCAAGTTCTTCTGTTCTTTATCCTTTCATGTTGCTTACTACATATTATGCCATCACAGCACATTTAGTAGCTTCAAGTTAATTGCTCAATTATCAGTGATAGTCATGAAGCACTTGAATCATGCGCAGTGGAAGATTTTTTTAAATTTCAAAATAAATTGGTGTGTCATAATCTTAAATGTGAAACATGCCAATATCTGCAGGCATAAAAATACACAGCCTGAGCTAGGCATTTCAAGGAAGGCAAAAACCTACTCTTAAAATCAGGGCTTTTGTCTGCCACTGAAGTGTTTCATCTTCGCTAATTTCAAACAACATGCCTAATTTTGATCTTGGTTTTTACTTTTCAACTCTAAAAATTTGGTCGTGGTTTATAAAGGAAAAGGGAAGTAAAATTGTATCGATTCTGTTTGAGTATTTTACTGAAAATTCATATTATTGTTTACCATGAAGTGGAATTTGGTGTGAAATGAATCCATGTAGGATGTCAGTCAGGAAAGTTGGCATATTGACATTCATTCATTCATTCATTCATTCATTCATTCATTCATTCATTTGATAAACCTTTAGTCAGAGGACCATATTAGAATGAGGCTGTATACTGATGATTTGTTAATATTTGGGAAAAAAAAAACCCCCACGAAAGCTCCACAAAAGAACAATGAAAATTGGGGACTTATTCTGCACCGAGTAATAGTCTCAGATGCCTTCAAGATAACTTTTACATTTTGACAAAATAATTATTATAACTCTTTCGGCAACTAGGCAAAATATCATTAAATTTTGTGCATTAGTATTCAGTTTAGGGTTTTCTCTAAACTAATGTAGTGCCAACAGCTCTTTTTTAGATGCTATTATGGTTCTTTCACATTTTTATAGTCCTGTAGTAAAGCTGAATTTACTGGTTACATTTGAAGGTGGAGTATGGCTGCCCAAGAATCAACATTAAAGTGATTCAGTGCCCATTGGAGAAAAATTCTTCTTAACTCGAGATTAGAAACAATGTGGGGCTTGGGGGCAATTTTCTAAGAGCTATTAATAAATTTGAATATTTCTCCTAAAAACCTGCTCTATGGGCTTGTTTTTAACCAAGAAAGCAGGCTTAATTATTTTCTAGTAATCTTCATCACATTAGTATTTAAAAGATTAAATATAAATAGAGAGGAAATAAAACCATTATTTGAGCTGGGCATTAGCCTCAAGTGTAAGGTGAGGGAATGTCAATAAATGCACCAGCCAGCTAGCTGTTTTAGAACATAACGATCTGTACAACATGTGAAATACTTTCTGATGTCATTCAGAAAAAAGTAATGTATTACTAGAAAAATTTTAGTAACTACTTAGTTTATTAAGATTGTCTGAATAATTAACAAAATCTAGCTTATTTAGTTATATATTACCTTTAATCATTTTTAGCATAGCTGTATCCAAAGTACATATTTTATATTGTTCTGGAATTTTGTTATAAATCATTTCATTAAATATTTGCCAGCTTCAAACCATCATCATATGAGTTAAATATTTCCACTGAAGGTGAAACATTTTGTGCATTTTCACTCATTTTATCTGTATCACTTACATATATCTTGCTGAAAGCTTTTACAAATATAGGGTAATAATGATGAAAAAGATTAATTTGCAGTGCATCCTCTTCCAAAATGACTGGCAAGAGAGACTTATTCTTAATGTTTAATTAGTCAAAATATTTACTCATATGATGTAATGCTGTCTATTATTATTAGTTGCTTAGCA
This sequence comes from Octodon degus, assembly GCF_000260255.1. Classification (NCBI taxonomy): domain Eukaryota; kingdom Metazoa; phylum Chordata; class Mammalia; order Rodentia; family Octodontidae; genus Octodon; species Octodon degus. The sequence goes on along the minus strand of NW_004524643.1, from coordinate 9,526,156 downwards.
TTTAGGGCTTAGCCCAGTGGTGACAAAGGAAGAAAAGATGGTCTCTACACTAAGGATTTAAAATGATGTGTTACTAGTTTGTGTGGGAGGAGTTTTCTTTGGATACAAACTGTACTGGAGTTAGCTCTTTCTCTTTCTTTTCAGCTCACAGTTTCATATAAATTTAAGTGAATGAATTCATTAATAAAAGCAGATTTTCTATTTTTAATTCACCTCTGGGCTCTTTTATACCTTTGGAACACACACGTACAACAAAAGGTATGTTGATAGTTAATTATTATTTGTCCTTTTTTGATTCTGGCATGGCAAATAAGTAAGTAGCAGTTTTAATGGAATTCAAGTCTACAGAATACAGAATCTTCTTTTTCTTGAGAAAAAAGCTATAGCTTGGTTTTAATTTGGTTCCTATTATTCTGAGTTTCATTGAAGATAAGGAAGAAATCCAGATCTATCATTCTGTATACGAATTTTACTTTTCTGTCATCATTATGCATATTACAGCATTAACACTTAATTTTTAAGGTGAGATTGTTGTCCCCAATATGATCTCTGACATGGCAGTGAGTGCACAAATGGCTGACAGCTTCAAGGTATGGAAATTTTCTGAGATTTATCCTGTTAGTGGCCGTATGTGAGTCTACTGATTATGTTGATTCTTTGGCTGGTTAGAGGCAGTTTCCTTCTAGAAATTAAGTTTCAGGACAAAGAGCTTAGAGGCCATGTCTGGGAAAAGACTAAGACATTAAGACTTGAAAATATATGTGTAAACAAGGGAGCATCAGAAAACTTTGAGAATCTGGACCTTTGTGAGGAGAGTACATGGTTGAATAGATGGAAGAAATACGTGTCTTTTCAACTTCATTGCAATAATTAACAAGAGGAGGAAAAAGAGTGAAACCAGAGGTGATTGAAATAGATTTTTATAGGATCATAAAATGGATTTACACTTGTTTGTATAAGACAATACTAACTTTAAAGGAGCACTCTAGTTTTTTTTTCTCTGAATTTGGTTCATGTTTATTCTGATTTCAGTTTAATGCCTTTTTAAATACAACTGTAGGGATTTTTAGATAATGTGTGCCTTTCTCAAAAAACCAGAGTAAGTTGGAATTCACTGGGCATATATAATCATTTATATATATTTCTGTATTATTATATTTGGAAGACCTTCAGAAAGTTCTCACTCATTACACCTATGAATCAGAAGCATCCTTCTATTTATTAGAGTAATGAATGAGGTGAATTAGGTTTCATATATGGTATGTAGTGCATGATATAGTTTTGGAAAGCTCATTGGAACTACTTTTATCTAAAATGATTTATAGTGTAATGAGTCCTCTTCCCCCTTGATTTTCCTTTTTCCCTCACTCCTGACTATTCCTTCTTTTAGTCCCATATGTTCTTTTTTTTTTTTTTTTTCTGCCTGCTACTTTCCTTTTGGAAGGTGTCTGACACATGTCCCCGAAATGTACACAAAAATCACTTTTTTCCTTAGTAAGTGAAGAGCCACATTGAAAACAAAGAATTAAGGGCACTCTAGTCCAAGTTATGTAGCCAGAGGAAATTGAGGAGGTGTTTGGATTAGTTTTATTCATATAAGTTGATGAAAGTAGGATAATTGGAAATTGTAATTTTTATTGACTTAGAAGTTTACTAAACCTGAATTAGGATTTGTCAGACATTAAGGCTTGTTGAATATTTGCTGAGAGGAAAAGAATAATTAAGATCTAAAATGAGATTTTAACATTTTTCAGAAAGCTGTCCACAATGGGGTACTCTATTAATCATATACTCTCAACCCAATAGGGAAGTCTTTAGTTGTGTTTCTTTGGCATTTCTTTTAATTAGAACAAATTAGTCTGAGTTCTTGATGTTGTTCGTTTCTTGAGAATAATTTGATTTAGCAGTAAATATCCCATGGTACCAAAAGGGTAAAGTTTATAAATTATTTCAAGGATACTAAACAGGAATGGAATCCAAATATGCTTAGAGAAGGTTGAGGTTTAGTTAAGGTTACAGTTATCTTTAAAACATGTAGAAAAGCAACATATGAAACAATTTTCAGTGTTTAGAGGGAATTCTTTCACAGTCCACCTAACAGTGCACAGCACTTCCCAGTTTCTGTGGAGAGGAATGGGTAGCAATAGGCTGTGTACAGAGAAGTCATTGGAAAACACCTGTAAAAAAAAAAGGAAAGCACTTGTTGCTTGTATTATGTGCTAGATACTTTTATGTTGTTGTAGTTAATCTTTCAATAATTTTATAGTTATAAAATAGTTTTATAGGGAGCCGGGGAGATGGCTCAGTAGAATAAACGCTTCCCTGGCAAGTGCAAGGGTCTGAGTTCAATCCCCGGTTCTGCAAAAAAAAAAAAAAAAAAAAAAGTTTTATAGCTCATGCCACTCCCAATTTTTTGTACTTTCTCTAAATTTTGATTTCTTTTTTGGTGCTATAGCACTTAAAGTATTAGTATATGTCATACATTTGCATTTTATAATATCTGTTCCCTCCACCAGACTAAAAGCTGTATCAGGGCAGAGACTATGACAGTTTTGTTCAGACCCATGTAGTTGGTTTTTAGCACTGTCCAAGACACATATGTCTCAACTAAAGACAGAAGGAAGGAAGAAAATGACAGAGCTGAGATTTAGTCTGTCTGAGTTCAGAATTCAGCTGTTTCAATCCCAACAAAGTTAAATGCATTTAAATTATTCTTGATTCTAAATTTATCTGATAAAATTTTCCTTGTACCTGTCTCAGAGCACCTCATACATTTAGCCTTAGAATGACTACATCTTTGTCAGAGATTGAATGCCATGTGCAAGGCCCATCTGGTCTTCTCATCCTACTGGAATACCAAAATGATCTTATGCTAACAGGTCTCTTGGGAAACAGAAATAGCATCTCTTTTATTTTTAGTGTAGATTCCTCTTGCAAAAGGAGAGTGTGTTTCTCTTCTCTATTCTCAGAGGCTGCCCCTTGATTTAGGTCTTGGTGCCCCTAATTTGAGTTTTGGTAATTGGTGGAGTATTTGTTACATGCTCTGCTGAGGTTTTTCCAATGGGGTGTGTCACTGAGGGAGAAGCTGTGTTCAAGCCAGGCGCTCCTAGCATCACAGACACCAGGCACTGGGACTTTGGTTTTTCAGCAGTGACTTCATTTTTTCTGTTATTAATAAATACAATTTTCAAGAACGTCTTTCTTTTTGCATAACTTACTGAATGTTTTTTGTTCCTGGTGCTATCTTTTGAAAGAACCCTTCTGTATCTGTTGTGCTTCTAAGGTAGAAAGGAAATGGAAGTATGGGGAATAAGCGGAAAGTTTGTTAGGTCTGTAGAGCAGAAAGATCCCATTGTGTCTGGCTTTTCAGCAGTGGCACGTAGTCTTGAAGGTACTCACTTTAAGGCTTTGTAAATGTGACTAGGTCAGAGAGAAAAGGGGTATCTCCCAGATACATTGACTAGATAGGTATTTAAATCATGAAGTCAACTTTATGAATTCTATATACACTCCTAAGAATGTATAAGAAACAGATTTCTATGAGGTGAGGCAATAACCATCTTTACCTAGAACAAAATATAATCCTGAAACTTTGACCCTTTGGGAATTTATCATTTGAAGTAGCCTGGTTTCCTTGGAAATTAGTGTCCTGGTAGAGTGAACTTATCCCATTAAGATCTTATTCAGGGTGATATAATCAGTGATCAATCTAACTTTCTGTGTATTCTCTAAAAACCTTTAAATATTTGATTCTGTTTTCCCAGTTAAGACAAATAATTTTTTGGTAGTAAATGTTTTCTTCCCAGGAGAGTGTTTAGTATTTAATTCAGTTCCATGAATGTCCTGAGTACTGAGTACTGCATTTTGAAAACAGCAATAGATATTGCATTGGAAACAAATGCATGTGTACCTTGTGTCTGCCCTTAAGAATCTTAGATATACAGATATAATTTTAAAACTTTTTATTGCCTTTTGTGTCCCAGAGTCTAACCAGTCAAATACATGTCTCAAAGTAGGCATTAATAAATGTTAATTAAGTTGCCTTGATTATAGAAGAGGACATGGGCAAAGGAAAAGACATGTAATTCCCTTTTCAGACTATCATAAGTACTTTAATAGAATAAAAAATGTACTCTAGCAAGTTCAATAAATTTATGATAAATTTCTTAAGGAACAGTAGCAAGCAGATTTTTAAAATAATATTCTTTGATATCTATGCAGAATTTTGTCAGTGGAAAAGGGGATTGTGGTGGTTAAGCTTTGTTATGTCAACTTGCCTGGCCTGGGCGCTGCTGAAGGTATTGGTAATGTACACTTCTGGGTGTGCCTAAGTGTGTCACGAGGGCGTGACTTTGGGTACAGTACCTGGCCCCTTGCTTTTTCTTCCTACCTCTGTTTCCCTGCTCTGCTCCTTGGCCTGCATGAACTGAGCAGCTTTGTTCCACTGGGCCTTTTGCCTTGATGTTCTTGTTTGGGAGTCAGTTGACCAAGGGCTAAATCCTCTAAAACATAGGGCCAAATTAAACCTCCTTCTTCTTTTTTTCTTTCTTTTTTTTAGTTATGTATTTGGTACAGGGTCTCACTATGCAGCTCAGACTCATGGTGATCCTTCTGTTTTCAGCCTCCTCAGGACTGGGATTACAGGCGTGTGCTACCAAACCTGGACTCATTTCCTGGCTCAGCTTGCCCTGGGGGCAGGGCTGGTGCTGTATGAGTGACTGACCAAACCCTGATCCCTGCACTTGCCAGAGCAGCCACTTAGTCAGCTGAGGTATTTCACTAGCCCTTAAACCTCCGCCTTTTTAAGATGAGGGAGTTCCGTATTATGTCCCAGTGGTGGGAAAATGGACAGGTATGGGGATAAAGAAAAGAGCCTCCTAACAGTGAGGGGAATAGCATGAATATAGGGCAACCATTGCTAGCAGGTGTATGTGGGATACAGCATATAAGTTCAGCTTGTGTATAGGCTAGAAGATTTACTATGCTTGTATCTTCATGGCTTGCCAGGCTAAGCTAAGGCACTTGGTAGATTATAGGGAGCCACCAGAAATAAACAGTCCAGAGATAATGGCAAGATGTTGGCCTTTGGAAAGTTAATTCAGCCAGTAATTGATGGAGTTGACTGGATTTGGGTAAAAGCTAGAGAAACAGTTTGGGAGGGTTGTCACAGCAGTTTAAGTAGAAGGCAAGAGGTGGAAAACGTGAGGGAAGGGAGGAAAAATGACACATTCCTTTCTCTTTGTTCATTTTGTGAATTTCTGAAAAGGCAAGATGGAAATAACCAGTCAAAATGCCTCTTGTCAAGGCTTAAATCCCGTGGCATCTTATTGGTTAAAACTTCACAAAATGTCTCTTGTCAAGGCTTAAATACCTTACCACTCATTGGCTAAAACTTCGTAGAAAATTAAGAATTATTTTTCTTCCCATGGAAGACTGGGAAAAAGATGAATTTTTGGAGGAACAAGAATATCTTTGAAGATAATTTTGCCTGAGGATTTGGAAACATAACATAAATACAATATAATATAAACATATACTTGTATATAACATAAAAACATGCAAATATAAATACAAACGATATTAACAATAGGAGGTAAGGTACACAGACAGGGCCTTGTTGATTTCAGAGGTATAACATAAAATATGGCTAGCATGAATGTGAGAAAAGTGAAAATACTTGAGACTGCAGCATTTTTTAAGCAATTCATATTTTATTGCAAAATAATCTCGATGGGTGGGGCATGAATTTAATACAAAATTTAAGACTTCTTAAGAAACAGTATACAAAGTTATACATGCAAAATTAGGTACACAAACTTATTCAAATTAGAAAATAAATTGCAATGAGTTACAAAGTTGTAAAAGCTGATGTTTATCAAAACATTATAAAATTCATAAAATTAATTTACTTTTTGTTAATCAAATTTTTGATATGTTGATAGCACTTTTCCTACATTTTTGCCTCCTACATTCTTTGCCTTCTTATTTGATACTCATTTTATTTTGATATTGATTTTGTTTTTTATTTTATTATTTTTTAAAAAGTAATTTTATTGAGAAAAAATAGCAATGAGACAGTTTCAAAACTGATTAGTAGGACAGTTTCAATAATTAATAGATTGCATATTGTTGTCTTCTTAGTCGTTATTCATAGTACAAGATGCAGACATGATGTCCTGTCCACAAACACTATTAGTACAAATCTTTCTGTTCACTGAATTAAGAGAAAGTAGCTGACTCCAGCATTTTTTATCAGGTGGCTTTCACACTGGCATTAGGGAGTGGTATCTGAAGAATGAAACAGATGCACACAGAACTCTTTTACTGTTTAAACTCTCTGAGATAAAATGATGACTATGCTATGGCTCCCTGGCTATATTGTCACACTCTCACCTTGCCCACAAAAGGCATAGTTTCTGCAAATATTATGTTTAAAATAAAGGTCCTTTTTTATGTGTCCTTTTCAGAGTAAGAGGTACAGTGCAGTAAAATATCCTCACAAGTGAAAAGAAAGTTTAAAAGTAAGGAAATGAAATAAAATTGAGTTGACTTTATGCTGCTTTAAACTTTATAAAGAGTGCTTGTGACTTATATTACTTTATCATTCAGATAAACATTAAAATTCATGTATTTATTTAGTTGATGGGAATATGAATACAGACATTTATTTTTAATGAATTTAGGACAGGGTGTACAAGGTGTTCAGGGTCTCACTACTAGATCGGACTCATAGTGATCTGCTGTTTTCAGCCTCCCAAACGCTGGAGTTACAATCCCATGTCACATGCCTGGTCTGAATCACTGTCTCTGTGCGCCCGGGGGCAGGGCCAGCATGGCACACCAGGGATCAAACCCTGGCCCCTGAGCTCTGCTGAAGCAGGCACTTTAGTCCGCTGAGCTATCTGGCTACCTCTGAATTCAGAACTCTTGGGCATGCTGTAGAATTTAAAATAGGAAAGGAAGAATTAATTCTCAGGAATTTACAGTCTGTGAGAGGAGCTAAAATATATAAATTTAAATTGAAGATCAAAAATGTGACTAGAAAAATCTAGGAATTTCTCCTTGGAAACTGTGGTCATTGTTCATTCTTATAGACCTGGACTGACTGGTCATTTCCAGTATCTGCTCAAATGCGTGCACCTTGGCCTTGTGACCTGCTGAGTTGCTTGCCACTGGCCCATCACCTTATATTATTTTTAAATTTTTGTATGATTTAAACATCTGTCTCATTTGTTCCTAGTGAGTAGTACTTATCATGTAATTCATAATATCAAAATGATTTTTGAATGGACTGCAGAAATGCTATCTCCCATATATAGTTTACCAATTAAGATACTTGAAGGCTGAAAACAATCTGAAATTTAAATATGGACATTTAAAATCTATTAATTTTTCACATCTTGGCTTCTATATATGCCTTGGTATTTTAAAATTAAAAAAAAAATCCTAGAGCATTTTAGTTCCTTTTGTGGCTTTACACTATATTAGGTGCTTCATATAAGTTTTAAGATAAATATATATGATTTCCTGTTACTATCTGGATCTCCTTTTACCCATGGGTTCTTCTGTAAAATCTTAGACAACCATGTACCCTTTTTGAATAGTATGTATTCACTCATAAAGCTCTTATGTATTGCACACTATTTTTTAATATAATTTACTAGCGTATATTTGTGATACATAATAGTTATATTTGTTTGGGGGAATCAGTACATATGTATGGGATCTTGATCATTTTTGGTTCATATGTATATCTATAGATCTCTCCATATGTCTGTATATATTCTATCATTTCACCTTTAACATATTGTATCTTTATTTAAAAATTAATTTGTATAGATTACATGTAATTTATTACTCTTATTACTCTTATCTAGTATCTCTTCAATTTGGACAGTTAGACCATTGCTATTTAATGTGATTAACTACAGCTTGGTTTTATCTTTTACCACCTATTCACTATTCTCTGTTCCTTCTCTCTTACCTTTTAAAAAATTTGTTGAAAGTTGTTGATTTCACTTTAAGTACTTTGTATGTTAATTAGGTCTTTTTGTTAGGTTATTTTTCATTAATTTTATTGAGAAACAAATAGCAATGAGACAGTTTCAAAACAGGTTAGTAGGACAGTTACAATAATTAATACATTGCATATTGTTGTCTTCATAGTAGTTACTCATAGTGCAAGATGCAAAAATGATATCCTGTCCAAACACTATTAGTACAAATCTTTCTTCTTATTGAATTATGAGAAAGTAGCTGTATATCTATCCTATTTTGTATATACAGATACAAAATAGTCCTTCATTTGTATCAACTTTTTTGTTTAGTTTTATCAGAGATGGGTATTCCATTGCCATTTAAATATTGTAGGTGTGTGAATTCAGCAAAATAATCCAATATATTCCAGTAGTCCATAATAGTAGTGGGTTTTCTGTAGAACTGGCCATGTCAGAATTTGTTGACTTGAGCCTTTTACAGCTCAGCATATTAATATGGCTTTATTTTTTATACCTCTTTTTATACTTTACTGCTGGATGGTTAAGACCAAGATAAAGCAAGACCTATATAACAAGAAATGTAACTTTTGTATGTGCCCAGGTCAGTCACATCCCCTCAGGATTTACCCTGAAACTGTGTACTGCAGTTTGCAGATCCTTTGTCCGTGTCAGCCATGTGGATGAGTCACGGCCATTGCTTGACCAATTTGCTGTTAGATTATAACTTAACAGTTGTTTTCAGACTTGTAGCAACTGGATATTACTTCTAGTAACATTTTTTAGTAATGAAGATCTTACAAAAGTATACTTCCATTTTTCTACCTTACCTTTTGTGATATTGTATTACTTCATATGCATTACTTTTACATGTATAAACCTTGAAATAAGTGAATATTTTTGCTTTAATCAATAACTTTTTTTTTTGTGGCCAGCTCAGCTCACCCTGGGGTCGGGGCTGGTGTGGCATGTGGTGCTGGGGATCAAACTGCATCCCTGTGCTTGCCTAAGGTTGCCTAAGCAGGTGCTTTATTCTGCTGGACTATCTCACTAGCCCAGTAACCTTTTAAAGAAATTAAAAAAAATAATCAGAAGACACAAAAAAACCCACAAAAATAGTCTTTTACATTTACTCAAATATTTATGATTTCCAGTGTACCCAATTGATTTTTGTAAATTCAGATTTTAATTTAATAACATTAACTTCTGCCTGAAGGACTAATTTAACATTTCTTATAGGATGTTATTGTTGAGCATAAGAGATTTCCTTTAACTTTTATTTCACAGCATCAATTTTAGATGTACTTTTTGTTGTTGTACAGTACACACAGATTTACAATATTTTGGCTTGCATTGTTTTAAACATGTGGCCTGTTGTAATTTTTACATAGCTTTCTTTATATGTAATATGTCATGGAAAATTTTGTCATTATTTCTTGAAATGATTTTTTTTTGCTCATGCCTTCACATAGAGTCAACCTGAAGTTATCTTACAATTCAGGAATACTTTTTTCAGTTTTTAAAAATCTTTTTCCATACATTTTGTTTCATTTTGGATTGTTTCTATTGATAGATTTTTGTTTTGCAGTGTCTAAACTGCAATTAATTTCACTCACTGTTGTCTTCCGTCTCAGGTATTGTGGTTTTAATCTGTACCTGTTTAGTTTGAGTCATTTTTATGTGTTCCATTTCTCTGCTTAATGTGATCAGCTTTTCTCTTACCTGTATGAACAAGTGAAATGCAACTAGTAGAGAAGAGTACTAAGATAGTTATTATAGTTGTATCATTTCTAAAGTAGTGTGAACTGATTTTTTTCCCTCATCATAGGCTGTACATTTTTTTCTTTGTATGTATTTGGTACAAGGTCTACAGGGTTTTGCTACCTAGATTGGACTTCTAGTAATTCTCCTGTTTTCAGCCCCCCAAGTGCTGGGATTACAGGCACATGCCACCATGCCCAGTCTAAATCTCTGGCTCAGCGTGCCCTGGGGCAGGGCCGGCACAGTATGCCGCTGGGGGTCGAACCCTTGCCACTGTGTTCTGCCTAAAACCTGTACGTTCTTTCTTCTTTGTATGGCCAGCAAATTCTGATTGGATTCCAGAAATTACAAAATTTATCCTTTTGAGCGCCAAATATCTACATTCTTATAGATATTTTTGAAATTATTAATGGTACACAGTTAAGGTCGAAATCAAAATGATTTCTTGTTTTGCAGTGTCTAAACTGCAATTAATTTCACTCATTGTCTTTTTCCATCTCAGGTATTATGGTTTTAATCTGTATCTGTTCAGTTTGAGTCATTTTTGATTCTTTCAGTGCTTCCTTTTTAGCTTTGTCATCTGGGAGTGGCATAACCAGTGAAGCAGTGCCATTCTGATAACTTTGACTAATGCCTTTTGTATCTTAAAGCTTTACATTTTGCAGGATGGCAAAGTGACCTATTTCTGGTCTTATGTGAGTTCTGGGGATTGTTTCTGTTGGTCTTTTTCAGTATATCATTTCCTGACCTGGGTTAGTGTTCTCACATGCACCAGGTAGTAATTGATTAAGTTCCTTGGAGACACTCTGCAGATCTCTAGGTATGATTTTTTCCCTGTTATTTTCCTGTGGACAGTGCATACACCTTGGCTTCCCTTAACTCCACCTCCATCTTCTCAACTGGCTGAGCTCACTGTGGTTTGCCTCTGAGCCCTGTTGTCAGCAATTTCCTTCTCCGTGCAGTAAGCTGGAGCAGCTGTAAGACTGACACATTTGTCTTTTCTGTCTTGAGAATCACTGTTCTTGGCTACCTGAGGTCCAGTGTCTGGAAACTGTTGTTTTCACTTTTTTTCAGGTTTCTTGATTGTTTAATCAACTTTCACTTTTTTCCCAGTTTCTCGGTGGTTTAATGAATCAGGGCATATCTGGTTCCTACGAGTCCATCTTAGAGCATTAATCCTCACTTATGTAAGGAAAAATATATAAAACACACATTATATTAGGAGTGATACATATTAGAAAATATTAAATAAACAGTGGTTACTATTGCTATTTCTCTGCTTGCTCATCAGTCAAGCTTTATCTTACATAATGCCTCTTATACTGCCTGCCAAATGATTTCCTATTCTTTTTTCTCCCTCTTCATATCATTTTTTCTTCACACGTTTGAAAAATGACGTTTATAAATATGTATTATAGATTTTGGGTTCTTTGTGTATCTCTTGTGGCAGGTTGGAGTTTTCAGTTAAACAAGATCTATCTTGTCTATCTGTAGTTTCCAGCATATAGTAAGTACTTTAATATCTGTTGCATAAGTGCATAACCACAAGTGTTTAAAATCTTGTAAAAATCTTCATGAGTTGAATTGTTGGTTGGGAAGGAGAGAAGTGATTTGAGAACATTTGATCAAATAAAAGCAAAGAGGGAAGTAAGATTTTGGGGACCAAGATACAAGTTAAGAGCTGAGGTGGATTATATATAATGAAAATGACAGTGATGAAGATATTCAATAAAATAAAATAAAGTTCTTTTGAAGGTGAAGAAGTATAGAGGGATATAAAATAGAGGATGTGAAAGATACTGTATCAATGAAACAACCTGATACTTTCAGAACAATGCTACAGTATAAATGATAATATTGTTAATAGTATGTAATGGGGCCATGTGAACCAGTGTAAATTGTATTTTTTTAGGGTTTTTTTTGTATGTTTGTGTGTGTGTGTGTGTGTGTGTGTGTGTGTGTGTGTGTGCAGGATCTCACTATACAGCCCAGACTCGTAGTGATTCTCCTGATTTCTGCCTGCCCAGTGCTGGCATTACAGGCTCGCGTCACCACGCCCAGACTCCATTGCCAGCTCAGCATGCCCAGGGATGGGGCTAGCATGGCATGTGGAGCCAGGGATTGATCACTGGACCCTGCGCTTACCTAAGCAAGCGCTTAGTCCACTGAGCTATACCTCCAGCCCCTAATTGTATTGTTTTAATAGGGGATTTAAAACAAAGTACTGTTCTACTTTTTGAAGAAGATGAACCTTGGGGCCAGGGAGACAGCTGGTGACATAAGTGCCTGCCTGGCAAATGCAAGGTCCTGAGTTCAATCTCTGGTACTGAAAAAGGAAAAAAAAACTCTAAAGTAGATGAACCTTGGAAGAAAGGAGGTGGGATGCATTAAGAAGCAGAAAGGATTTCTAGGTACCTTCAGACAGAGTAGCACAAACACAAATGTATGTCTTCAGAAAACATTGTGTAGCAGAAAGAATGAATATACCTTGGATTAAGGTACACTGAGACTTATCTGTCATCTTTGTCCCTTGGCAGGACTCTGGAGCTATTGCTTAGCTTCTCTGAGTCTCAATTCCTTGACTGTAAAATGGATGACTGCTGGGAACATTATGTGATTCATAAAGAGCATTTATTGTGTATCTGGTAAATAGTATGCCCAGTAACTATTAGTTTCTTCTTTAACTTTTCTTTAGGTTTTTTTTTTTCCTTGTTTTGGTACTGGAAGTCAAACTCAGGACCTTGTGCTTGTCAGGCAGATGCTTGTGCCACTAAACTATATTCCTGCTCCTCTTCTTTAACTTTTAATGATGAAAGGAAAGTGTTCTAAGGACTGTGTGATCTCTCATTACTTAATAAAGTGCCTACATGTAATATACAGTATATAAATATAATTGCTTCTCAAAAAAATAAAAAAATATAATTGCTGATCCCACTTATTTCATATTTACATTGTAAATTAGGATTTCACTGTAGTTTTTGTGGTCTAATACTAAGACCTATATTACTTGAATTCTTAACTTTTTCATATATTCTATGTTTAACTTGTGTTTAAAATTACTGAAGTTATTGGCTAAACTAAACATAAATAATATCATTTACCACATAATTTAGTATTTTTTGAAGATGATTATTTCACAGAGGATCTATTCATTGAATAAAAGCTAGAAAAGATAAAAATTAGAAATCCTACATTTTGTATTGAATCTATTTTCACTCAGTTAGTGTACTCTGTGAGTTAAATCCATTTTGATCTGAATTCTGCATTGCAAAAATGATACGAGGTACTGAATATTATTTATAAACTTCTGACTTGCAAAAATAATTATACTTTAAATCCCCAATCAGTTTATTAAAGACCACTGTTAATGTGTGCTTATCTCCAATACTATCTTGGATATGAGAACTTTAAAAGTGGTTCTTGCATAACTCAAATATAGTTACTTTTATTTTATCAAAGCAAGAAGATTCCTTCAGTTAGCTAACTCTAAAGTTGGTTAAGAGAATTAAAGAATTTATCCAGTCAGAAGAATATAATGATTGACCATTATATTATTAGTGGTGCTTCTCAGCATCATCTTTGGTTGTTGAATACTTTCATTGACATACACAAATCCTAGATATTGGGGCTGAGGAGATAGCTCAGTGGAATAAGCACTTGCCTGGCAAGTGCAAGGTCCTGAGTTCAATCCCCAGTTCCCCCCCCCCCCCCCCAAAAAAAAAAAAAGAAAAAGAAAAAAACAAATCCTAGATATCATGTACAAGGCTTCTGATCCTGACAGATGAGCAACCATCTTTGGTATTTTGCATGGTATCTCACCTGGTATGCATGGAGTTGCCAAACACCCAGCTTCATCTGCTTTCTTTAGTAAGACTGGCTCTTTACATTTATGAACCTTAGTTGGGTGTTAATGAAAATGCTCTTAGTAAAAAGTCATCTTAGTTTTAGCTCAAGACATGCCTCCAGTTTGGTTGTAAACATGTCTCAAGTTAGTGTTTTGAAGAATCTCACCAATTCCGCTGTAGGACATTAACTGAAACAGAGCAGATAACAATGTCAATAATTCTGCATGTTGCAGTACTGTTTATATTAACACATTTATAGTTTACGCGGACAAAGCTTTGCCAAATTAGATGTGCAAATGAATTTAATCATCTCATTTTAGTCTTGGTGAATGTTTAAATTATTTTGTTATCTGACAGATTATATACAGAAAGTATTCACCTCTGCTTAGAATTATTGTCTATAGCACATAGGACTATAAGTTGTGGATTAAAAAAGTTATAATAAATTGCCATCTTGACTCAAAGAAAAGAATGTGTAAAGAATTTTCCTTACACATTATGACTAATACAGGGTATTTTAAATTGCCCATTTATTCAAAATTTCAAGTGAAGTATCTATTTTGGTATTTCAGGTCAATACATAACTCTTAAGCTAGTAAATTTATATGTATTGTGCAAATAAACTATATTCAGTATTTATCAGAAAATTAAAATACAATAATAATACATATAATGGGTATACCCAGTGCATAGGACTTAGAAGTTATTTTCCAAAGATACTTTCATGAGAAGATAAGTGTGTCTTCTTGTACTAAAATGTCACAAAATTTTATGATGCCTATTAAATTAGTAGTAACCTTAGCACATACCTCATCATTTATGGGGATTAGAAATAATATGTCAGTGGCTGAAGTGGAAATTTCTGCTTCTTTAAATATGGTGGTTTGTTGAACTGTCTAAATAATCTGTGTCCTTCTGGTATGTATCAAGCACATTTTATGATTGCAGTGGAATTATTTTAAAGCATCATCTAATCCAGCCTTTTTAGCCTGAAATGACCATTGTTGTTGCCAAATCTCCCATTTTAAACTTTAAAATGATAGAAATGAAGAATTTATTTTAATTTTTTAGAAATGAAGAATTTAAACTTTCATATAAAAGGTATAGTATTTTGTCTTGGGTGTATCTAAATACATACATATGTCTACCAAGAAGTCCTTATTATTACATTCAGGTTGGACAACAAGGGGAAAAGCCTTATAAATTTAACACAATTTTATAGTGGTAAAATTTGGTTTACATTACTTATTGAGTGACATTTATAATAAAACTGAAAGGAAATAAAGAAACAAAATGGAAACTATTTTGTTTTGGCTGTTTATAAAGCAGATTTAAACTTTTAAGAAATTTCAGTATTCAGAGGCTTATAGCTCAGTATATTTTCATGTACATAAATCTTCACACAATTGTGTTTGCATGATACATAAGTGGAGTTGATGATCATTTGCCATTTGTGTCCTGAAGCAACTCTCTGACCTCTATGTAAAAATTTCCATAGTTTTGTTGCTAAGTCTTTAGTGTCTAAAAATCATGAATTCAAAGGAAAGTAATTTAACACAATTTTCACTCTCTGTCAAGAAGTTATGCATAAATTCTGAAAATAACTTAAAGATTAGAAATATGTTTTAAGTAGTGCATTGGATCCATTCAAAGAATGTGTGGGAGTATCTTCATTATATTTTGGTGCTACAACTTTAGTAATAAAAATGGAATGGATTTTAAGGCTCATTTTCTTTCCACTTCTGTGTCCCTTTCAAAGGAGAATGTACTACATCTCTGTGAACAACTTGAATTTCTCTTGCCTTGGAAAATCATAAAGTCCAACTTGGCTTTTGACACAGTCTAAGCTACTTGGATTAGGTAAAGCTGATCTTAAAAGAGAAAAATTGGATGCTCAGCAAACCTTAGCAGATATTTTGACACACACTTGGAGCTGATAAGAGTTGTCATAAATTTAAACATTACCTTTCCTAGCACAGAAACCACACTAATAAATGGCTTTGAATATTTTATGAATGACTGAATACCCTGCTTTGCTAATAAGTCCTCTGGAAAGCTGCGACTTTTTTTGGGATGGTTACTTTTGGAAAAAAAAGCACGTTGAAGAGAAGCTACTGATGAGGTGTCATATAATTTTACAAGTTGCATAACTGCTTTTAACTACTAAACTATCTCTGATTAAAATAACAATTGAGCTTATAATTTTTTTCTGAGCAGCTGCTGCTACAGGGGGTCATTACCTTGGAGAGCTCGAAAATAATTGTACTCCTGGTACATGAGTTATGTAGTCTTGTGTTTTACAGCAAAGCACAAAGTTTAAAGCCTATAGAAGAATGTTATTTGAAAGCTGTCAAACCATGTTAAAAAAGACTGCATCGTCAAAAGGCCCTGGTGGCCATGATTCTGCATGTAGCCTTGTCTTATTCATTATAAAATGCATGTTTATAAAGTTCCACAGAGCATCCAATTCCCAATTCACTTATATCAGCAAGACTTAACTTGCTCATTAATCTAAATTCTTTTGCAACTTTAATCTACATGTTTAATTAATCATAAAATGAGGCGGTAAGTAATTTCAGCAATGTGTGGCTTGTTATCAGATGCATTTAATCACTCTTCTGTGAGCTCATTTGGAAACACCTGAAGATGTCGAGTGCAGTTTGAATAAGCATAAATTATTCTTTGTCAGTGTACTTCACTCAACTAATAAGACATTAATTTAAAAGGCACTGTTTGTCATTTTTAGATCTTTACCAATATTTTTAGCTTGCAATATAACTCTAATTGTATATATGATTCCGAACTAGTGCCCGACATAGGAAAGGGTAAGAGTTTAATTCACTTTTCTTATTTACATGTAATTATGTCATGTAATCTTAGTTTTTAATGAGGATTAACCATCTTGTAAGTATTCATATGCTTTTGGAATAAGGTACTAATGAATTATAGTTGGAAAAATTATTTGTTGGTAGAAAGGCTTGTAATTCCTTGTTTTGTGCTTAGGTTAGGAATGAAAGGCCATGAGGTTTGCAAGAGCACATTGAATTGAAGATAAAAGTGCTATACATGATTACATGCTACAGATGTTAACATAAAAATTCCAAGTATAATACCTGCATTTGCTATCTCATGTAACAGTATAAATAATCCTCATATGGGGCCAAGAAACCTGGAATAATAGCCATCTTATTTCCACCCCAATCTTTTATTTGATGTGTACTTAGTTCAGGGTCCACAGGGTCTCACTACCCAGATCAGACTCCTAGTGATCCTCCTGTTTTCAGCCTCCCAAACGTTGGGATTTCAGGCGTGGGCCACCATTCCCAATCTCAATCGCCATCTCAGCGCACTCTGGGGGCAGGGCCAGCAAGGCACGGTGGGGATCAAACCCCCGGCCCCTGCATCTGCCTAAGCAGGTGCTTTAATCCGCTGAGCTATCTGGAAGCTCCCCCCAATCTTTTAACAGCCTTGCACAGTTGATGATGGCACTTTTTAAAAGGCAAAAAAGGCCCCCAAACAACAATAACAAAACCCACTCTCATAGATTCAGCGCAAAAAAGATTCATGAGAACTGACTGAGTTATATATCTCAATGTCAGGAGTATGGGAATAAAAAT
The DNA here is from genome assembly GCF_000260255.1 of Octodon degus. Lineage (NCBI taxonomy): Eukaryota > Metazoa > Chordata > Mammalia > Rodentia > Octodontidae > Octodon > Octodon degus. Next base: position 9,508,939 of record NW_004524643.1, on the reverse strand, counting down.
TGCATTTTATAGGATGTCATCACCTGTTCTGCTTATGCCACGAGAGCAGTGACACATGGTAAGAATAATTATCACAGCGGAAACACATTTGTTTACCTGCTGTAGTGCATCCCTGTTCAACTTACTCATGAACTCATCCCACTCTTACGCTGTCCGAGGATCGCCAGCAGTAAGCCAGAGGGATTGACTTCAGAGAAAGGAAATATTGGTTCGAGCTGAAATATAGCCATATTCTCCATTTTTATTTGAAGTGTACATCTCCTGGGCTTCTCCTCTTTCTTCAGGGATCCTTTACTCTGAGCTAACAGTTTTTATATGTCCATTTCTTACCCTATGCCATATGACTGTGTAAAATTTTTATTTTTCTTTCTGAAGGAAAACAAAATCCCAGAAAATCTTATTCACACAAGCTCTAGCAGCACATTGTGCTGAAATGAAATTTAGCCTATTTTACTCAAAACACTATACATTATTATTATTATTATTATTATTATTATTGGCAGAACCAGGGATTGAACTCAGGCCCTTGCGCTTGCCAGGGAAGTGCTTATTCCACTGAGCCATCTCCCCAGCCCCCAAAACACTATACATTATTTTTATTAGAACTGTTGATAAAAACTTCAAACACTGGGAATTCTTTAGGTCATCTTTGAAAAAGAGCACTTCATCTGAACTTAATTTTCTTCATAAGAATATCTTCTCATTCTCTTATTCCTGTATAATCTTAATAGGTATAGACATTTGAAGGCTATTCTTGGGGCTGGGGAGATAGCCCAGTAGAATAAGCACTTGCCTGAAGGCTGTTCTTTTCTTTTCATGTCTTGTCTTGTCCTTTCCTTTCTCCTTCATTCCTTCTTGCCTGTCTGTCTTTCTTTCTTTTCTTTTCTGGTGCTGGAGATTAAACTCAGGGTCTTGCCCATGTGAGGCATACCCTCTCCTACTGAACTATACCCCTGGCCCTATTTTTTCTTAAACCTCAAGGTTCTTTAATTTCTCCTTCCCTACAAAACCTAAGATGATTTTTCCCAAATAGAATTATTTTCCTACTTGCCGTTATAGGTGCACAGAAGGAACACAATGCCCTTCTTCTACCCAGAAGAATGTATGAGAGGCCTGTCCCGTTGTCCTATTGGGTTCTTCTACACAAAGTCAGCCATTTATTTAACAAAGTGCTATATGTTAACCGTAGCTTTTAATTTGTGTGACATCAAGGTGAGAATGTAAACTTACATGCAGCTCATATACCTTTAGGTATTTGAGTATGTGCTTATGTAGAGATACACATCGACTTTATCCAACTGCACCCAACACACACTCACATTGACTCCTTTACTCAGTTACAAACAAGGACATGTCACTTCTTTGATGGAAACTTCACAATTGATCAAGATGAAAAATATCCAGATTGATGAACTAGTGCAGTGAGTGAAAGTGAGTGAGTGGGGCTTCTGTGTCTAGCTGCACTGACAGAGACAGTTAGCAGGGCTCTTTTTCAAAATGCATAATTTCTGTGGTTGAAGAGCAGCATGCTGATTAGGAAAGGGATTACTGATGGCAGACTGGAGCAGTGAAAGAAGGAGTGAGGAGTATGGTGTCTGCTAGCTCGTGCAGTCTTGGGAAGGTTTTTGGAAGTCCTTTGTGGACATCAGAGTTCAGAGTCTTCCACTGTTGTAGGAGTTCAGGCTCTTCAAATGAATGAGAATGTCATGGTACAGTCAGTTATAGGCACCAGCCTGACTTTATAAATTTCAATTCTTTATATTTGAAATGGTAGAACTATTACACTATTTAGTAAAACTATTTAGTTTTGGTTTATGCTACCTAAGGAGGAGACTTAAAATCCACCCCTTGCACCAGGTTCTTAAACAAGTTTTTTCTAATTTTCACTAAGTCTGTTCTTTCCTACAAAGACCTTTGTAGTTTCTGCCCATCCATTTTGTTTTGGATCCTAGCTTTGCCTGTGAACATTTGTTGGCTTTTCTATAGCAATCTGCTTTTTCTTAATCATTTAAAATTTACTTTTGTCAGATGATTATTTAGGCATTATGTAAATTTAGTGACTTATGAAAAGTTTTGATGATAGTGTAAAGAACTGCTTTGGTGACTGTTTTCTAGATTTTATTTATTTATTTGTTTATTTATTTAATATAGGGTCTCACTATGCAGTTCAGCCTTATAGTGATCCTCCTGTCTCAGCCTCCCCAGCTCAGCATTTTTCAAAATACATAATTTCTGTGGTTGAAGAGCAACATGCTGATTAGGAAAGGGATTACTGATGGCAGACTGGAGCAGTGAAAGGAGTGGGATTACAAGCATGTACTACCATGCCTGGTTTAGTTGCCTGGCATGGCGCCCCCACAGTTCCAGGGCTGGCATGGCATGTGGTACTGGGCATCGAACTCCATCCAGTCCTTGTGCTTACCAGACAGGCACTTAGGCCTCTGAGCTATAGATTCTTATAGACTTCAAGGGATTGTATTGTAGAGATGGTTAAATGTATATTAGTCATTTCTCTGGAATTTTGAGAATAGACTGACTTAGTTGTATTACCTTCTTTAGTACTCTTAATTTAGAAATTTTGATCTGTGTTTTAAAGGCAGTATCTGAGTTCCTTATATTTATTTTATTTTTTAAATGTATTTAGTACAGGGTCTCACTGCACAGATCAGACTCTTAGTGATCCTGTTTTCAGCTTCCCAAGTGCTAGAAATACAGGCGTGCACCACCATGCCCAGTCTCATTTGCCATCTCAGCATGCATGGGGGCAGAGCAGGCATGACATGAGGATCAAACCCTGGTCCCCTAGTGCTTGCCTAAGTAGGCACTTTAGTCTGCTGAGCTGTTCGGCTGGCCCTGACTTACTTATATTTAGAAGAAAATGACAAGTATATTTTGCCATTATGTACAATACATTGAATTGGCATGGTTTTTACTCTTTCCAACGTTATCAGCATTGTGCTATAGCTATTAATGATCATTTGCCCATGTATACTTCTAAGTATTATATTTGAAAATTTCAGAATTCATATCTGGTAAATTATAAAGTAATTTATAACTTTCACATTGAATTCTTTTTTTTTGTATTTTAGGGAAGGTCTCACTACTAGATCAGACTCGGAGTGATCTGCCTGTTTACAGCCTCCCAACAGCTGCGATTATAGGCATGTGCCACCAGTCCCAGTCTCAATTGCTGTCTCAGCGTGCCCTGGGGGGTGGGACCAGCACAGTGGACCCCGGGATGGAACCCCTGGCCCCTGTACTTGCTTGCGGCTCTTTAATCCACTGAGCTATTTGGCTGGCCCTCACATTGAATTCTTTCTACATGTCAAAAATTGTCCTTCTCTTTGTTAAGAATATGACTGCCTTAAAAATTAATAGTTACCTGAGATTTAAAAAAGTGTTTTTTCATATTACAAAATCATTTTTCTCTTTTTCTCAGGAATGTATTTGTAGACAGTTTCTGACTTAGTAAAGGTTATTGTTTGGAATAAATATCTCACAGAAACCATATTATGGATGGTGACTTGGTTCCTTAGGCAATCTGCTGAAACCCATTTATCCTATAATATGTCTGAGTAATATTATTTATAGTAGTAAAATAGAATGCTACAGTTAAATATTTAATTTCATTTGAATTCTAATTTTAATAACATTCTTCTGATAATTTTTTATCATGGATTTTTATTTTTCTTACCTCCACTCTAACATTGCACAGCAGTGAGAATGAAAAACCCTTTGAGATATAATTTGGGAAGTGAATTTTTTCTTTGTATGTATGTGTATAATTTTTTCTTTGTGTGTGTGTATAATTTTTTCTCTGTGTGTGTGTGTGTGTGTGCGTGTGTGTGTGTGTGTGTGTGTGTGTGTGTGTGTGTGTGGCTGGCTGGCTTAGCCCACCCTGGGGGTGGGACTGTGTGCAACATGTGATGCTGGGGATACAAACTACAGTCCTTGTGCTTTGCCTAAGCAGGCGCTTTAGACTGCTGAGCTATCTCGCCGGCCTGAAGGGGACTTCTTGATGTCAGGCTGTGGAAAGAATCTGGGTATCCTACATGAGTAGGAAGGGATTGGGGCCCTGCTAGTCCTGGTACAGAGACAGATATCTCTTTATGTATCATTGTGCTCCCAAATGAATGTTTATATATTTTTGAGAGTGAAAATGGAGTGTTTTATGCACTGAGCAGCCAAAGATTTGAGAAACCCATTGCTTGAACTCATTTACCACATGCCAGGTATTTTCACTGTATCTCTTTCACTTACTGCATCATTCCACCCCCACATTTTGACTCTTGGCAATTCAGTGGTAGCACCAGTGAGCATATTTAAGTTCCTAATACCAGAAGTGATTTGAGATAGATATGTATTACTCTTATATAAGATAAAATGATATATATGTTAATATATACATATATTTACAAAATTAAATAGTCCTAAATATATGACATCACAAATGGAGGTCTGCAGTTCATTATGACTCAATTACATTATGTCCTATAAAAGTAAAGGAATAAAACCATTTAAAATTGAAAGTGAATAATGGAAAAATTACTTGTTCACATGTAAAACACCATTTGAACCTTGGGAATTTAAAATATTTATTTGGTTCACTTTTAATCTGGCAAATTGCAATATAATATATAATCTCTGAAAGGAGACAATATTTAAAAAAAAGATTAAGGGAATAGTGGGGAAAAATGAGAGAAATGGCATTTAAGTGACTCTAAGATTTAAGTTAACAGTTTGGGGAACACAGTTTAATGAGCTATGGATAAAACATAAAGGATTTAGTTTCCTAAGAAAATACATTGCTCATGCTGTAGGAGAAAGTGCCTGGCAATTCAAACCTATATTTTTCTTAACGTGGAGCATTTGAAAAAGAAAAGTGGAAACATTTGGCAAACTGAAAACTCAGTTGACTTCATGCCTATCAAGTAAAAACTGACTCTTTACCTTCTGAGCACATAGCTGGGCTGTGCACAGAGCTATCCAGTGCATAGGTTGTGGTGGCAAGGAGCCAACAATGAAGTCAAACTCATAAGCACCCTATAGAAAACCCCTCGAATTAACTGCTGCGCGCTTGCCAGCTGTGCTGCCAGGGGACAGGCACTGTATAGATTTCTGTGGAATGACTGGCTTGTTGAAAGCAGCTTCACTGATTCTTTCTGCCTCTCTTCTCTTTGCCTGGCAGCTGACCACCGTGCTGTTTTGGTTAAAATAAGACTGAAATGGACACACCTTTTTCTTGTGTGCTATTTTGATTCCCTCACCCCGTATATCTTCAAAAAGGAGCAGATAACTATCTCCAAACAAAATTAAATTACTAGTTGACACATTGCTGTCCATGTTTTGTTTTTTTGGGGAGGAGGGTTGGGACAGGGTCTTGCTATGTGGTTCAGACTGGCATTGAACTCACTGTGTAGCCCAAGCTAGGCTTGAACTCCTGGCTGTCCTCCTGCCCAAGTCTCTTGAGTGCTTCTGTTATAGTTGTGCACCACCGCACCACTTTGCTCTCCTTTTATTCTACAGATCCATCACATTTTAGAAGAGCCATTTCCTTGGCCTTTTACTTGTAAGTCCCTGGATCTACTAGATGTCAAAAAAAAGACATCTTAAATTTTTCTAATCATATTATCTTCATTTTACATAGTTGCTTGCTTCATCATTCTAGAGCTAGAAAAGTGACTAGGAAGCCATTTAATCTTTCTTCACCTAGTATAAGCTCTAACAGGTAGCTACTTCTCCCTTTAGTCTTCCATGTAAGATTTTCCATAGGGTACTGGGCAGCCTTTATTGCCGAATTCCATGAATTACAGAAAACTTTGAGCAAACAAGATTGTTGGTGGCTTCATTTTCATGAGAGCTCATAGATTCATATGCTCTAGTTTCTATTAAATCAGGAGACTTGCATACTTTTCTGACTACAACTCAAATAAAAATAATTTATATGCTGATTTAGTATATAATGTCACTGAATACTATTTTTTCATTAATATTCTTTAAAAAGCTTTATTAGTACATTTTTTAATTCATGCAGTTTACAACCATCTATATCAATCAGCTTGTTTTCTTTACTCCTTTTTAACCCACTTCACCTTCATTTCCTGGCCCTCCCTCTTCCTCCATCTCCCCATCTCATATTTTTCATTCTTGTTGATACTATTAATCTCAGCTCCTATTATAGCATATAAGGTTTGCATTAAATGAAGTTATTAGGTTCCTGAACAGGGCATATCTTTATTCTATTTATTCCCCCCTTGTCCTCCTCCTTACCCTTTGGGCTTGTTCTCTTGGCCCACTTCCCAATTGCAAGAGATCCCTACTTTTATCCCCTTTTATCCATTCTTTGTCATTCTCTTTGTTGTACTTTGCCTTGCTCAAATGATAGACATGATATGGCATTTAAACTTGCATGTCTGGTTTATTTCACTCAACATTATATTTTCCAGGCGCATTGATATTTCTAAAAATTTGTGATTATTTTGAAGAGTGAAAACAAAAGCAAAAACAAATAATAGAAACAAAGACAGAAACAGGATAACATACAACAATAGATATGTTACAGATTTTCAAAACAAGAATAGCAAATTAAAAGTTGTTGTTCTATTACCTATTTTTATTGTCAAATCTGTTGCTCCGATGAACAGAGATAGCTATGCAAGATATGACAAATACCTGAATGTTAATGCTTGCTTTTAATAAACCTTAATTTTTTCTTGTATTTTTATTTTTTAAAAATTATTTTAAAGAGGAGGTAAAAATAATTGATAAGAAATTAAAAATGGTGCACATTTAGAAGAACGAGACGAGAGGTATTGAACCATGGTTTTTGTAATACACATTGCTGTCCTTGATGTAGATGCTTAGATCACAGATATCAGCATACATAGTCAAAGTGAAAATTCTAAACATTAACTGATTTTTAAAAAATATTCATCAAAATTTTCAGTATAATCATCTCAGCCTTGCTGTATATAAACTTGAATGATTTTCCCCTTCCTTTTTTCCTTTCCCTCATCTTCATTGTTTAATCATTATGTTCAGTTTCTTTCTGTTTTATTATATGTATTATACCTTTCAGGTTTTATTTATTTTATTTATTCTTTCAGGCTCTTATACTAAGGAGACAATATGATATTCACACATGTGGGTCTGATTCATTTTGCCTCTAGCTGCATCCCTTACCTTTGTCATTCTGTATAACTGAGTAGTATTCCATCATATTTCTGTATCCAGTCATCTGTTGGAGGGTATATAGCCTGATCCCAGGATTTAACTATAATGGGTTGTGTTGCTATGAACATTGGTATGCATACATTGTTGTAGAAAACATTTGTTCTTAGTATGTGCAATATATTTCTTCTTTTCCCTCTTCTTTCACTTTCCCTTTTCATATTTTTCTTTTTAAATAAAATTCTGATTAATTCAGAAAATTGAATTATCACTCATTCAATCCATAGTTTGGAAAATATTGCACTAGAGTAAGCAGTTTTATTCCATTTAAAAAAAATGTATCACACTTCTTGTTCTTTGGTCTACCACTGTATTCCAAGAACGAAATCTCCTCCACAAGATATAAATTATATTGGTTGTCTTGATGAAATCTTTAGGAAGATAAATAACCTACTAATTGGAAGCATATAATCTAATAATCACATGTATTGTTTTATTGTCAAGTTTTGTATTAACTTGTATCTATCTGTATATCCATCTATCTATCTATCTATTTGAGAAAGTAAAAAGAAAAGACAATTTTTTCATTTAGTCCTCTGATTATGCTATGAGGTAGTTAGTAGAAACTATTGTGTCCATTTGATTTTATTGTTCACACTTTTACAACTGAGTATCAAAGTGGCATATCAGTTTTTCCAGGGGCTTCACCAAAAAATGGTAGAGCAAGAATACAAATTCAGAGCTGCTTTAATCAATCAATGGTCCTTCTCTTCCCCTCAAGGCTAATAATTTAAAAAATTTGTGTTTGAAAACATTGTGTTTTTGTAAAATGTATAGATTACAAAGAAAAACATTGTAGTGATGATTGTTTGATAATATAAACTGGAACTTCTTGATAAGATAATTTTCTCTCAAAAATAAAGGAAGGATGAAAGAAGGAATGAAAAAGAAACCCTGTGGAGCTATGGAGAGAGAAAGTGACTCCTCTATTTCAATCTTTCATAATTATATATTGTAAGAGTGTTATTTTTATTGAAAAGAGAAATAGGTATATGTGGAGTTACATCTTATTCTGTAGGCTAGGATATTTCAGAGAAATCATAGGAACTGAAAAAAAAGTAAAGAAAGTTGTAGGAATTGACATAGGAATGAAGAGTAGAATTTTTCTTTCATTTTCTACAAATACTGTAACTGTTTAAAAAAGGAGAAGACAGGAAAAAATGACTGCCTTTCCTGGCTTTGAAGAAAACTTGTTTATGTGTATACTATGTTGGAGGAGTTTCTTGGTATTATCTGGACTGTGCAGAAATGTGACTGTGAAAGTTCTTAACCAGGGTGTGGGGCTTTGAATGCACAAAACTAATTAATTCAAATGCATAATGCATCTGTGAAAATAGTTGAGTCACAGAATTTTTCCAATCCTTCTCTTTGAAAGAGGATATATTTCATAAAGAAAACGGGGGAGGGGGAGAAAACAATGGGTGTAGTTGGCTTTCACGACTTCTTTTTCCTCTTCCTGCCTCTTGCCCCATTCTTAGGTTTAATGATAAGCAGATTCTGTGTCTTCCTCCTTTTACCCTCCCTCTTTGTATCTCTCCTTTTTCTCTTAGCTCTCCCTCGCCCCTCTTCCTCTCTGCCACTCTCCCCTCCAGTTGTCATGTCTTCTGTACTCTTTTATTTTTGCATTCATACACGCAATCTTTACAATCTCCATTGTAATCTGTTTTTCTTCTTTTTTGTATTTTAGTGCAGGGTCTATAGGGTCTATGAGGTCTCACTACATAGATTGGACTCGTAGTGATCCACCTGTGCTCAGCCTCCCAAGAGCTGGGATTACAGGCATGCATCACCACACCCAGTCTCAATAGTGTCTTGGGGTACCCTGATCATGGGGCCAGCATAGCACACTGGGGAAAGAACCCCGGCTGCTGCGTCTGCCTACACAGGCTCTTTTTTTTTTTGACTGATTT
>NW_004524643.1:9496700-9497208 GCF_000260255.1 Octodon degus | reverse complement strand
CTTGAACTTGCAGCAATCTTCCTGCCTCAGCCTCCCAGGCATGTGCCACTACACCTGATTTTTAAAAAATGCAGATTCTTCATGGCCCATCCCAATCTATGGAATTGGAATCTGTAGATGATTAGGAATCTTTATTGAAAAAACTTACTTAAAAATAAGAAAAAGTTTAGTAATTTAATAAAAATTAATAAAAATTAGACTGCATAGCGAGACAGGGTCTTGCTATGCAGTTCAGACTGGCATTGGGCTCATTTTGTAGCTGAGGATGGCCACAAACTCACAGTGATCCTCCTGCCTCAGCCTCCTGAGTGCTGGAATTATGGGAATATACCACCATACCTTCCTGAAAACTAACTTTTTATTCATTCATTTTATTTTATTTATTTTTTTTTAGATTTTTAAATTTTTTTTTATTTTTTATTTTTTGCCATAATTTTATTGATAAACAAATAGCAATGAGACAGTTTCAAATCAAATCGGTAGGACAGTTTCAATAATTAACACACTG
>NW_004524643.1:9483811-9496600 GCF_000260255.1 Octodon degus | reverse complement strand
TATATCTATCCTAACCATTTTGAATACGCAGATACAAAATGGACATTCATCTGTATCCCTTTTTTTTTTGTTTAGTTCCATTATTTGAATATTATAGGTGTGCAAACTTAGCAAAATATTCTAAAAGAGTCCTGTAGTCCATAATAGTATTGGGTCTTCTGCTTCACTGGCAATGTCAGAAATTCACAGGCTCTTTAATATGCTGAGCTGTAGAATAAGCGCTTGCCTGACAAGTGCAAGGGCCTGAGTTCAATCCCCAGTTTTGAAAAAAAAATATGCTGAGCTATTTGGCTGGCCCTCCATTGTAATCTTTTCTCTCTTTTTAGATAGGTACTTCTTTCACCTTTAAAGCAAGATCTTACTTTTGCTCTTTATGAAGATTACCTGGGAAAATAATGTCCCTTCTGTTTTCTTACATGTTTTTCTTTGTCCTACATCCCAGCACAATCTTAGAAATAGTTTTATTCCTGGAAAATCTTGAAACATTGCCTTCAACTTTGTACCTTCCCTTGAGTAAATTTGTCTGTGGTTATTACATGACCATTGGAGAGAAAAACCAAACAATTTCCACTGAAATTAGCATTAATCCAGACAGTTCTGGCACCCTAACTCTACATAAACCTTCATAAGCACATTTCTTTTTTTAACAAGCTGATGACCTTACTCTATGTGTAATTCTGTTTCTACTACAGGGGACATTTGAGAGCAAATAGGTTCACTGCATTAAGCCTCAGGAAACTCAGGGTTGAAAATCTAAAAGCAACTTCCTTGAGGAAACTTAGGCAAGCTAGAATAGGATAAACTTGAATTAAGGTTGCTTTTTTTTTTTGGTCTTTTTGGGACAGGGTTTCATTATGCAGTTGAGGCTGGCCTTGAGCTCACAGTGATCCTCCTGCCTCAACCTCCTGAGCCCTGGTATTACAGGGTGAGCCACCACACCAGGTGCTATTATAAAAATGTGCTTTGAGGGCCAGAGGAGGGGAAGAAGTACTTTCAGTGTTGGGACAGTACAGCAAGATCATGATCAATAATAGGCCATGACTGAGTCATGCTGATGAGCTTCCCAGTAGTTTGGTGGGTAGATAGACTTGGTTTACGAATAAGGTTGTAAAGCAGCCATAGACACACATCTGCAACCATGTTGGACAAGTACACAAATCATGGGGCAATTTAAGATGTGTTGGTAAGGAGAACTGCAGTACAAGAAATAAAGCAAATATATATTTAGTTAAGAAGGGAAATGAACAATAATCATTATCACTTGACTCAAAGAGTTGGCAGATTATATGTCAGTTTCCTTGATTTATTGAATCTAAAGTAATGAGGTCTAATGTTACCTTGTTTATATATTTTAATATAAATCTTTAGATAGACTCTAAGCCTATATATTTTAATATATGCATTTTACTATTTTTTGGAGGGGTTGAGATGGGATCTTATTTTGCAGTGCAGGCTGGCCTTGAACTTACTGTGTAGTACAGGTCAGTCCTGTACTCATGATTTTCCTGCCTCAGCCTACTGAGTGCTGGGATCACAGGAGTATGTCACCACACCCGGCTTGGAGTCTACTCTTGATTCAGGATTATTCCTTGCCTTAGAATCATGTAATTCTAACCACCCCCCAGAATACCATGTCTACATCACACCTTAGATTCCAGGAAGTTTATAAGGAAGCTTAAATAAATTTTGTGAGGGAGCAAATAGAACAAGAAGTCTGATTACTATGTGGATAGCTTTGTTTTGTTCTGTGACTTTGGGTTTCAGATTTTGTATATCCGTGGTCAGCCTTCTTGGTCACAAAGAAATGGCTTAAAGTGAGCACATGTCCTACTCTTCTCAGTCTAGAGAGATTCCCCCCAAGTTTTCACTGCCCTTCATTTCACTGTTGGTTCATTTAGCTTCCTCTGACAAAGACCCAATCACCACTTCTCACTATTTTAAATCTCTTAGTTTCTCAAATTCCTGCGGAGTAGAAGCCAGTTGTGTGCACAATATCAGTCTAATTTAAAAACAACAACCCTCTTGAAGATATATTTTCTGGGTGTAGTGTACTTTCAGGTAGTGGGGAGGTAAGGGAACTAAGATCGATTGAGTACCTACATATGTTATCTCATTTAATTATTATGAGAGCTCTATGAAGTAATGATTAGGTTTAGATAAAGAACTTATTTGTTGGCACAAATAAGTGCCAACAAATCCTATTAAAAGAGGACAATTGCTACACATTCTGATTATAATGTAAAGGGAAACACTAAGAAAGTGCCAGCTTTTCATTATTGTGCGCTAAGGTGAGAAGATCAAATCATCAGAAAAGTGAACGGTAGGACCCGAGCCATTTACCTCTGCATTTAAAGAGGTAAATAATATTGTAATTAGTATCACTTTATAGGGTGCCATCTTAGAAAAGACAGAGATGTATTTTTTGCCCAGGTAGGAAAGGGAGTCTTGGCAGAAACACAAACTATTTTTAGCATGTTCATATAATTTGATCCTGGGGAAACTGATCCTTGCTGGCTAGGGGACTTTGATTTTAAAAATTCTAAAATAACATATTTTTATATTTTTTACTTCATACTGTCCCATTTAAATTTTTAAAAATTATATATTTATTTGGCACAGGGTCTCACTATGCAGCTTGGACTCAAGAGATCCTCCTGTTTCAGCCTCCCCCATGCTAGGATCACAGGCGTGTGCCACCACGCCGGATTTCAGGCCGGTTCTGGGGTCAGCTCTGCATATGGTACTGGGGATCAAACCTGGGTTCTTGCCAGGCATATGCTTAGGCCACTGAGCTATCTCTCCAACCCCCACTTCAATTTTAGTTAGTCAATAACTACCAAGTTTTAAACAACTTTTTAAAAACGTTTTTTAAATGTACAAGCCTCCCTCCCTCCATCTCTCTCTCTTCCTTTCCTCCTTTCTTGTTCCCTTCACTAGATCTTGTGCTGTCCAGGATGCCCTCTAATTTCCTGGGCTCAGCTGATTCTCCTGCCTCAGCCTCCTGAGTCGGTAGGACCACAAGTATGAACTACTATATCAACTTATCTTTTTTTTCTTTGTATTTTAGGGAAAGGTCTACAGGGTGTTCAGGGTCTCAGTACTAGATCTGACTTGTGGTGAGTCACCTGTTTACAGCCTCTCAAGAGCTAGGATTACAGATTCACACCACCACGCCCAGTCTCAGTTGCTGTCTCAGGCTGGCATGGCAGGTCTGGGGATTGAACCCCCTGCCCCTGCTTGCAGGCACTTTAATCCACTGAGTTATTTGGCTGGCCCTCAACTTATCTTTTTTAATTGAAAAAAATATTTAGAGATTTTTGTCAAACAGCTAGCACTGTGGTTACCTTCTAATAGGTAGTAAATAATATTATTGAAATGAATGGGGGGAATAAATGTGGACATACTCATGTTTCATTCTTTTTGTTTTTCAGTTAATAGACATTCACTAAGCACATGCTATGTTCCAGGTAGACATATTTGAGTTTTAAATGTTAATAACACACTAAAGCCAATTTAAGTAGCTTAATACTCTAATGTAGAGACATGTAAAGAGAGAAATTATATTTATATTTAAATCAAGATATGGGTGAAGAGAGAAATTTGAAATTTACTAGTATTGAGGAAAGGCTTCGATAAATAGATTAACATTTGATTGCTTCACATAGCAGTGTAGTTGGTATTTACCTGAAGGCAGCATGGAAATAAAATATTCTAAGATGTGGATGTAATATTTGTAAAAGTGCATAGATAGAGTGTCTGGTATGTTTTGGAAATTTTAATAAGTTCTATACGATTGCCACAGGTGGAGCAGAGGGAATGAGGAAAAAGAGATATATTTAAATATATAAAATGGAATTTGGGATGTACAGTTGATTATTTCCTTTTATAGACCTGAAAAATGTTTATTTTGAGCTCCTTCACTTCAGTAAGATGTTTATTTTTCTAGGGAATTATCTGGTTTATTAGATCTCCATGTACTGCACTTTTAAGTACCTTTAGAGCAGTGAAATTATTACACTTTTTGAATGAATGAAATATTGCAGAAGGTGACATAGATGGAAAGATGTTTGGAATTATGAATTAGAAAACCTGCAAGTCATGTTTCCTTAAAATAGTCCGCTCTGAGTTTTTTTGACTTTTCCTGTTCAATGCTAGCCAATTAATTTGCTAGACAACTTGTACAATAGTTAAAATTTCCTAATTATAAGAAGTACAGGCACTGGATTTTAAAATCCTTATGATTAAAGTTTTTATTTCTATTTTTAAGCTAAAGAGAGGAATATGCAAAGTATTTAAGTGTCTGTCATCCTGATAGTTTCAGAATATATAAGTTGACTATAACTTTGAGCTTTTAAAAAATTTCTGTGAGCTATTTATGCTATGTATTTTTAAAGGCTTTATTCTACATGAGGCTTCATTTTGATATGACGATAAAGGCAGATTTTGCTATGTATGTTATTATAATTTTGTTCTCTTCCTGAGAAACACCTCAGAGTCACCAAAGTTCATTTCAGTAAAATTATGCAGTTCTTTCAACTTGAAATTGATTGAGTAGGTTGCTACCAGATTATAGAGAACATGATATGCTTTATAAGTCAAAAAGTTTTGCACCAAGTAATACCAGCAGTGAAAATTGTCAGAGAAACAACTAATTAATCTCTGCTCCTTTACAGCTGTTTAATGCAATGCATAACTGAAAGTCCTGTTAAATTAATTAATGATTTCAATTATGAACTTTTTTTTCCAAAATGTTATGATTCGTATCAGGCTGATAACGCAGTGACCTGGGAGTGTGAAATCTGTGTTATGAAGAGAGTCGCCAGTTAATTGATTCACAAATTATTTAAAGTTTGTTGTCCCCAAGGGAGTGCTCAGTTTCATGACAGTCATTTCTTAAAGTGTACAAACTCCTTTTTCACCTTAAGGATGTCTTCAGTTATTAAGCATAATAAAATACCAGCGTGTTTCTAGAGCAGTGAGTAATCTCGGCATTTATGATTTAGGATCTGTGGGTGAACACGTCGGACTCAAATCTATGCTAAAAGGAGAAAAAAGTTAGCTAGGCTTGTTTCCCTTCTGTGGCAGTCTTTTTGTGCTTTTATCAATTTTAAATAGTTTGCTAAATATCATCTGTTTAATTTCTTTTTTGGATTTGACATATATTGCACATATGTCATGTTAAAAGACAATGCATTCTTAAGAAATTCAGAGTGGATAATAATAAATAATTATAAAATTGTTTTGGTGCTTGCTAGTTGCAGTGTTTGGGTTGTTGGTGTGTGGCCAGCCTAGTGGTTGCAGAGGGAGCTGACTTAAAGCAAGCACATCTGTTTCTGTGGAAACAGGTATCTTCTAACACTGTATCTTTAAAAGTATGTAGGCAAAACTTAAGTGTCATGTAAGCTTGCTTCTAGTCTGGTTATTTTACTCAAAATTTAAATAGTGACATATACATATGCACAACCCGAAAGGAAGGAATCAGTGCCATCAATATTTTGCAATACATACACTAAAGTTTTATTAATATTTTTATGCAAGGGTTAAGCTAATTTTAGAGTGGGTGCAGTGGCCATCAGTGAGTGTCCTTTCTTGAGTGTCCATGTCTATCTAAGGTCGAGGGAAAGAGGTGATTCTGAGGAGAGGTTTTTAATCAGGCAAAGAGGGCAGCAGGAAATTTTGCGAATGTGAATCGTGGCTTCACCAAAAGGAGACTGTAGCCTCCCTTTTGCTGCACACCCACATTTAGGCTTCATCAAGAGTTCAAGCATAAATTGCTTGTCAAGAGGCTGAACAATATTTTTTTGCAGCTTTACTCTAAGTTGGTAAGCAGTATGAAATTTTTTAAAAAACATTTAATATGGAAAAATAACCTTCTTTTGGAGAAGTCTGTTTCAGTTCTGAGTGGACAGATGTATTTACTGATGGAGCAGGATGCTTACATTCTGGACACACAGTATGTCTGCAAATTGTACTTGCTCTGATAGCTCTTCTGTTTCACTTCTTTCATTTTCTTTTTGACCCAAGAAAATTGCCCAAAGAGAAGACAAAAAAAGAGACAGTATTATTAAAAATAAGTTTATCTTTGTTCAACTTGGTGCAGGGTGAAAAGAAATGGACTTGAAAAGGAAGTAAATTTATACTAATTTTTGCATTGTAGGAAATGTACTATTTTAGACACTGACTGACTGCTTCTGTTTTCTAAAATTAAGGAGCCTATAATCTCAGCGCCATTAACAAGTGCTGTCATTCAGATACACAGTGTCTGGCTGATTTAAATAAAATGAAATGAAGATAGTTGTTTCTGGTCCCTTGGCTTCACTCATTGCCATAAACATATGCTCTGCGTCCCGCTTCTTTCCATCTTATTTATGACTTTAATTTGTTGTGTGGGCTGCGCTAGAAATTAAATTTAATATAATTCTCCAAGGGACCCTGTCATATAATAACATGGTAATTTCTGTGTATCCTTTTGAAAAATGAGGAAATTAATTCTTCCTGACATGTTCTAATTATTCCAGTGTGAACGGCAAATCTGTTTTTCCTAGCCCCTGAAGTGTTATAGGCAAATGGCTGGTGTTCAAAGCTGAGGTGCTAATGCTGACCAGCAGTGCGTTTAATTTGAAACATGAGCAGACACCTTTCAACACACCTTTGTAATATTGGAGTACTTTACAGAAATTAATTCACTACTTATTTGGCAGCTTAGCCTTGGGGTTATGTTTTTTATTCATCAATACTATAGTCATGCTAGCATCATGTTTCCTATTTCCTTCAGCAGTTGGTGTCTATGTGTGGAACTTGAAATGTGCAGTGGATAGTTCAGCTCTAAATGAAATAGAATCCAGGCACTTCAGAAAACCAGTTGTGTGCCAAATTATGTGTATAGAGAGGTGTAGCAAGGTCTTGATATTAGACTTAATTATAGTCTGTGGTTAGCAGCTTTAACTGAAATTACATGGCGTAGAAATTATTGGGGCAATCTTGATGTGAAAAGACAACTATATACTACTGTCCTGCTGTAGATTTCAATTGTGGAAATCCATTTTTTTAAATATGAGGAATGACATGATAAGCAGTCAGTTTGAAAATTAAATTTAGAGACCAGGAATCTCACAATCTGATCTCTTCCAAGAATGAAGTAGTCACCCTTTGAGAGATAAATGATTGAAACCATTTTTGGAGCTGTTGGTCATGTGTGACTTACTAATCATTAACATCAAATGGAAGGTCCATGTAATATTCTTTAGAGAGATTACAAAAAGAATTTGGTGTATCTTTAATCTTTGTTGTAAAACTAGATATTATATACATTTCAGTAATCAAGTCTATTTTTTGTGTCAGTTCTAATACAGTTTCTTTTGTTTTAGTGAGAGGTTGAAAAATGTAATTACACATACCCATTTGCTGTTACAATTAACAAGAAAAATGAATGCATGAGATCCTACTTAAACCAGAAAATAGAAATATAATTAAACTTAAATAAAAGAAGTAGAATGGTGTTTGGAGTGACTGTAATCAAGGCTTTCTATCTGTTTTTATATCTCCATATTACACTCCCTCTAAATTTGAACTTAAATAGGAGAAAGTGGAGTGGAGGTGTAATTGTTCTGATAAATAATATAAGTATTGTCCATATTTACCTTTCAATTGCTAGATTTTGAATATTATTCTGCCCATCAATCTACTGTGGGCTACTCTTAGGTTTATATGCTCTAAGCTTTCCTTTCTATTAGACATGGAGAAAATGCAGTTCTTTTGCCTGGAAATGGGGAAAGTATAATAACATCCTTCTTTCTATTCCAGTCTATATCCTCTTTTACTGTTCTGGTCTAAGCAAGGTTATTCTAAGATTATTCCTGTGGCTTTGTAAGGGTGGGAGATGGAAGACAGTAATGGCAAGTAGAGAGGGACCAAGTATATCCCTTGTTACACCCATAGAGTATTTGACTTGCTCAAGATTTGCTGATTATGGGAAAATCTACTACCTATTAGGCTCTTCTTTTCCTTTCTATTCTTTGGCTATCCCCACCCCCACCCCCTTTTTCTGATTAACACCAATGAGCAGAGATGGAGCTAGACAAGATCTTGGTCTCAGCAAATTAGATTCTTTCCAGAATTTGACACATCATTTACATGGGTTCTACTAAATAATTAGGGTTTGCTGTATTTCTAATATTATTCAAAAAAGGGATTCATAAGAAGTTTTTGACCAGGTTAAAATAAGCTGCTTATATGTGCAATTTTGCATATACCTAGTTCCATTCTCTTTCTAGGAAAGAAACTGCAAACATTTTTATATGCTTCCATCTCAGGATGCTTCAATCAGTGTATCCAGCAAAATAAATGAAAAGAGGTAAATATGCGCTAATTTTGAAATTTTTCTTTTAAAATATCAGGCTCTGTTTTTGATAATTTCAACTCTTAAAAAATCTTATAATTTCTAGTTAACTAAACTTCATTAAATTTGTTTCTGTGTATCCTTTACTTGACTAAAACAACTTATACATATGCCAAATTTTGTTTAAAACAGGTAAATCATAGTTTAACCTTATATATAACATATGTATACATAGAAAAAATTATATATTTCTGAAATGCATATACTGGACTCATGTCTCCTTGTTATCACAGCAGTACCTTATGTCAGTATATTTATTTCATAAATCAAATTCATTAATTTTGGAAGCTTTTAAAAAACCACTGCAAGGTTTTAAACAATAATTTAGTATTGAGTCTGCAGTGTCTCCCTACACAGATGGGACTTGTAGTGATCCTCCTGATTTCAGCCTCCCAAGCGCTGGGATTACAGGCGTGTGCCACCACACCCAGTCTCAGTCCCCATCTCAGAGTGCCTCAGTGGTGGGGCCAGCATGGCATGCCGGGGATTGAATCCCATTTGCTGTGCCTGCCTGAGCAGGTGCTTTAGTCTGCTGAGCTATCTGCCCAGCCCTAGTTATATATATCTTAACAACAGTTACAAGAAACATTTACTGAGTGTATATGAGATGCCAGGCACTATACTTACCCCTTTATGTTTATTGTCTCATGTGAACCTAGAAAAAGTTCTTTGAGATGGCTATTATTATATATATTTTCTCTCAATTTTACTGATAAGCTGAACACAGCTCATATAATTTTCCCTAACTACATATTTTACAGGTATGGGAATATACATCTTAACGAATCAGTTGCTTAACACTGTGCCTGGTACCTAGTAAGCCTTCACTCAATGTTAGTTTTTTTAAAATTGTTTTTGTGGTCCAACACTTGTAGGTCCTAATTTCAACAAATATTTGCTGAATCTCTTTATTAATATGATGATGCAGGTTATGATGATAATGGAAAACTAAATTAGTTGGTATTTAAACATACTTTATGAATTCAGGTACTTATAAGTGTTTTAAGCTTAATTTACATAAACAGATATTTTACCAGTACTTGCAGGAAGTTCTTTTTGTGTACTATGAGATATATAAAATGTTTCTGCTTCTACCGAATTTACAGTCCACTTGAGGTATCTGTGGAGATTCAAGTTAATATATAATGACTATAATACCAGGTAGACCAAGATTAATCATCTTTTGTATTTTTAAATAATTCAGTAGCAAATCTCAAAGGCCTTTTCATTCTAAAGTTAACCCATAGTCTTGATCAGATTTTAGGCTTGGTTCACAGGGAAGATTTTGACTCCATGACATGATCATGGGTTGGCTACAGAACAAGTGTGTGTGTGGGGGGCAATTTCATTTATATAGCATTTAACATGCTAGTTGGACCAATATATGGAGATTTCAAACAGTTAACATAACAGCAAAGTAACATTTACCCATGACTTCTTAAGAAACAAGCGCAAAATTACTCATCAGAATCCACTTTCTCATTTAATCCTTCAAACAACCCATTGAAGCAGATATTAATAGTATCTCCATTTTAGAAGAAAGTTGAGCTTTCAGGAGGTTAAGTTCTGTATTGTCTTAGCATTCTATAGCTTAAAAAAATGTAAGTTGTAAATGAACTTAGAAAAAGAAAAGGTTTATTTTGGGTCATACTTTCAGGGGCTTCAATCAGTGGTTGATTGGCCCTGCTGCTTTTTTTTGATAAAACAGAACACCATGGAGTAGAACACATGTTTGAGCACAAAGCCACTTGCCTCATGGCCAGGATGTGGAAGAAAGACAGAGAGGGAAAGGGTCTGGGGGCCCACAATCCCCTTTGAGAGAATGTCCCCAGTGAAGACTGCCCACCAGGCCCCATCTCTTAAAGTTTTTTCCCAGCAGTTCCAAGATGGACCCTAAGCTTTTAATACATGGGCCTTTGGGGACAGTAGAGATCCAAATAGTAGTGGGATGGCCAGATAGCTCAGTGGATTAAAGCGCCTGCTTAGGCAGAGTGCAGCAGCTGGGGTTCAATCCACCACCCCACAAGCCTTGCCGGCCCCACTCCCAGAGATGGCGATTGAAACTGGGCGTGGTGACGCGCACCTGTAATCCCAGCATTTGGGAGGCTGTAAACAGGAGGATCACTATGAGTCTCATCTACATAGTGAGTCCCTGTAGAACCTGTACTAATACATTAAAAAAATCCAAATATTATCACTTGGTTGAAGTTGCAGAGTTAGTAGTGGACAGAGCTAGAACTTACCAGTAGATCTGCCTTCCTATGTTCTTGATCACAGTACTGCACTGAGTGAAAGTGTGATTGAATATTGATAGCGATTTGGGAGTTTATCTGCAAAAGAATAATAGTTAAAACAATCTAATAATACTATCTTTTGACAGAGAAGGGGAGAGATACATAGAGACCCCAAGATTGAAACTTGAAATTTTGAGAGATTAGTAAACAAGGAGGGTGAAAGAAATAATGAAAGAACAATAAAGAAGTAATTGAATAGAAATAAACAGGAAAGTTGTGCCTTGAGAGTCAATGGAGAGAATATTAATAAGAAGGAAGTGAACAACGGCAGTCACTGTTGATTGAATACACCGGAATCAAGTACTACAGAGAATTTTAGAAGAATGCAGATTTGTTCCTGAGGCCAGAAGCTAGATGCTAGAAGATTGAAGTCTGAGGATGAGTAGGAGGAAGTTGTGGTAGAGGGATAGAATATATTCACAATTTTATTTGATGTGAATGTTATATTTTATTTTTCAATTAATATATTCACTTCAGAAGAATGAAGAGAATGGAAAAATGATGAATGATTGTGTTGTATTAATGAAGAAAGCTCCGTTATTTGCTATTAATATGTTAAGGGTGGAAAAGGATAAAACATCACCTTTCTTAGTCATTTCAACTGAAATTAGTGCCAGTAGTCTAAAAGTTTTGGTTAGTGTAGATTTGACAGTTAAACCTAGTTCAAAGTTTCTGTAGGTGGAAAATGATTTTTTTATAGGTCTGTGTGGTGTGTGTGTGTGTGTGTGTGTGTGTGTGTGTGTGTGTGTGGTGTGTGTGTATGTGTGTTTGTAGGGTTAGAACCCAGGTCCTTGCACATGCTAGGCAAGCACTCTACCACCAAGCTACATCTCCAGTCCTTTGTAATTTTTTGAACCCTAGAGCAGAAATCATGTAGCCTTCTAAGACTGATAATAGAAGATTTCTAGTAGACAGCAAGTCCTAAAAGTATGCCTATTAAATGAATGGCCTTACAAGCTGCATGGGAAATACTTCAAAGAACCAACAACTGGGACCTTATCTTATTGAAAAGATATTGCATATCCAAAGAAATCACCAGTAGAATAAAAGAAAAATCCATGAATTGGGAAAAAATTTTAGCCAACTGTGCCTCAAATAAAGGTCTTCTGTCTAGAACATCTAAAAAATTAAACATCAGGCCCTCTCAGATTCAAAGACTCAATTAAAAAATAGGTATCTGAGATGAATACTCACTTCTGATATGAAGAAACACACATGGTAAGTAAGCATATGAAAAAATGTTCAGTATCATTGATCATTTGAGAAATGTAAATTAAAATAACACTGAGATTATTCCATTTCACCCCAGAAAGAATGGCTATCATCAAGAAGTCAGCCAGTAAGACACTGGAAGGGCTATGGGGCAAAAGGTTTTCTTTTCCACTGTTGGGAGAATAGACTGGTCAAACCATTGTGGAAATCAGTGTGGTGATTCCTTAACAAACTAGTATTAGAAATCCCATTCAACCCAACTTATGCTCTTCTGAGTATTTTCCCAGAAGAACTGAAAATATCATACTGCAGAAATATATGTGAACCTATGTTTGTAGCTGAATTTTGGAAACAACACAAATGTCCATTAAGTGAGGGATGGATAAAGAAAAATATGTGATGTTTTTATACAATGGAGTATTACTCAGCTATAAATAAAGATAAACTGAAGACTTTTATAGGTAAATGGATGAAACTAGAGACCATACTCATAAGGCAAATAAATGAGATCCATACATGTAAACACTGTATTATCTACCAAGTGTAAAAAACTGAAAGAATAAATAAAATCCAAAACTTGCAAGAGATTTTGTAAAAGGGAAAGAAACTGCTCAAAAGAAAGAATAGTTAGGGTGGGGCGAGGGAGAAAAGAAAGGAGTTAAAAAATACATGCATATATATAAAAGATAGCTATGATAATTGTTTTTTTCATAATTTTATTGATAAACAAATAGCAATGAGACAGTTTCAAATCAAATCGCTAGGACAGTTTCAATAATTAACACACTGCATACACTCTTCTTAGTGGTTAATTGCTGTACAAGATGCGGACTTGAGATCCTATTTACAAACACCATTAGAACAAATCATTCTATTCATTAAGAG
>NW_004524643.1:9463841-9481661 GCF_000260255.1 Octodon degus | reverse complement strand
TTTTTTTATTTTCTTTAAAATAAAAAAATAGAATTGGTGTTCTAAATTCTCTTAGAGAGCTATTAAGATGGTGCTGATGCCTTTTCATTGTTCTGTGTTATTGCGCAGAGCCCAGTTATTTGTCATAAGAGAAGTGGTGCTAATTAAATGCTACTATTCATCTCTACCAGTGAAATTAAATGTATTTTTGAGTCTGTAGGAGTGGAGGGCTGGGGAATGAGACAGGTGACCCAGTACTCTGAAGTGCATGCTGGTTGAGTGTAACGAAAGTATAAATCCCTGAGCAGCCTCATATCCTAGTTTCCAAACGTGAGATGACTTTACTTGTCCTCCTTTTTCTGATCACACACCTTACTTGCCATGGAAAACATAGTGATTACCAGACTATGGGAAATATTCGGTGATGTCCAACTGGATGTGGGACCATTAGCATTTTTTAGTAGTAAAAATACCATCATGAAAATAATGTCTTTCATAATCCAATAGAAATAAGAAATTGGGCAAGTTATCCATGGTGAGTGCTTCACATAAAATCTGAGGCATAATGGAAAAGTTAAAACACTAGGAGGCTAACTTTAATGCTTCACAGTTATTAAAAAGGTACATTATATTTTCTTTTATATAATATTCTATTTTGCTCTTCATGTTTTCTTTTTTTCATCTAACTTATGAATATTTCAACTTTAAAAACTTGCTTTTTCTTTTTTGTATTTTCTTAACTTAGTTTGAACTTAAATTTCCAAAGAACATTGAGATTTTACTTATGTAGTATGAAATGACTGAAAGTTTAAAGATTTTTTTCCAGCTTTGTAAATTATTTATTTTGGAAGTTTTTCTGACTCTTTTATGGGAAGTATCATCTTAGATATGGAGGCTACTATATGCCAAGGTGCATGTGGCACTGAATAAGACAAAATCCCTGCTTTCATTAGATTTGTACTTTAGTGGTCATGGTTGGGCGAGAAGTAAAATGTAAAAAAATGAGTACGTTATAGTCATTATGATGACTGCTATGAAACTGAATAAAAATATAAGGGGTGCTGATGTAGTAGGTGGCAATTTTGTTTTATTGAATAAAGTACTGTAAGACCTCACAAATAAGACCAGAAGCAGGTGAAGGAGTGAATCATGCACATGTCTAAGGGAAGACCAACCGAGGAAGAACAAGTGAGTGTCCTGATGTAGAAGAATGAATTTTATGATTATAAGGGATAGTAGGAATGAGCTGGTGTAGCTGCAGTGCTGAGGACATGCATGATTCAGCTATCACAGGAGCTTTGGCTTCTATCCTGAGGAAATCTGAAGAAGATTGTTTCTCAGCAGAAAGATGACATGATCTGACTTCTATTTTAAAAAGATTTCACCACTTGTTGTGTTGCACGTAGATTGCATGGAAGAGACTAGTTAGGTGTCTTAATCTTTTGGGACTGCTAAGACAGCAAGCTATAGACTGAATAGCTTATAAATGACAAGCATTTATTTCTCAAAGATTTAGAGTTGGAAAATCTAAAAGCAAGAAGCTGGCTGATCTTTTGCCTGGTGAGGGCCTGCTTCCTCAACCTATAAGAGCTGAGGGGTTGCTCTTTGAGCCTCTTGTAAGGTCAGTAACCCAATTTGTGAGCCCTAAATCATGATGTAATCACTTTCCAAAAGGCTCACCTCTCAGAGATTAAGATTTCAACAAATTTTAAGGGAACAAACATTCAGACTATAGCAGGAGGCTTTGTATTAATTTAGGTAAAAGATGATGGAGTCTCGTATAAATCAGTCCATGATTGAATGACTAAATATCGTTTCTGATCATTCTGAACAAATGTAATGAAAACTGACACAGGTAAGTTTTTCCTGAAGAAGTTAGAATCATTGGATTGAGCTGAGTTCTGAAAGAATAGAAAATAAGTAAAAACACTGATGTAGGTAGAAATATATAAACTTTTAAACAAAGGAAAGAACACGTACAAAGGTCCTGTGGTGAGAGGGTGAATGTTGTGTTCTTAGAACTGGAAAATTGCATGTGAGGCCAAACCTCAGAGAGCTAAAATTTATATGCTACTTATTCAAATGTTTTATTTATTTATTGTTTATAGCCTGAGGTAGTTCATATTGCTTCCATTTTATAGTTAAGGAAATTTAAGCATACAGAAGTATAGTATCTGCCCAGGGTTAGTTGATTAAGAATGAGCAGTGTTTCTATTTATTGTAGGTATCTTTCCCCCTCATCAAAGAGTAGGTTCAGTGAGTATAGGGAGCTTATTTTGTTTAAGCCTGTATCCTTAAGAACATAAACAGTGCCTAGAACATGGTAGATGCTCAGTAAATATTTGCTGAATGAATGAGTGAATGAGAGAATGAATTGAAATCAAGATGTACTAATGCCAAAGTCCATGTTCTTTATTACATCCTGTATGCTCTGATGTAAAGTAGAGCTATCAGATTGTTTCTTACAGAAATTTTTGATAAGGACCAGTGCAATGCATAGGGTATAAATAAAAACATTGCTGAGAGGGTGATTGAGTTCTGAAAAAAGCGGCTCAAAACAAATTTGTTATGAATTAGACCAAGTCAGAAGGAGAGGAAAAGAAAGCTTTGTCTCTAAAGCTGGATTTCTAACTTCCGCAATGGCTTTCACTAGAACCTAGGGCTGCAATTCTTTTATTTGCTTCTTCACAGCTGCCTATTTTTTGCTTTATGCAGTCTGTTCTTTCAGAAGCACAACAAAGTCAATATGTCTTAGATAATTTTTCTCTCTGGTCCCTGCCAATATTTTATTCATCAGCCTTCTCTCCAGCATTTTTTCTCATCAGACAGTCTCTTTTGTTTTTTTAATTTTTGGTTTTTTTTTTTTGTTTTTTAAAGAAGAGATGGTGGAGAACAAAAAGAAAATGTGTTTTATTTATTTATTTATTTGGTATAGAGTCTTGCTATGCAGCTCAGACTCTTAGCAATCCTCCTGTCTCAGCCTACCAAATGCTGGGATTGAGTGACTTGCTCAATATCCCAAAGATAAAGAAAGACAGAAATAGAAATGAGAACTTGAGCCTCTCAGGTTATGAAAAAAAGCGGAGCTTCTCCTCTAGAGAGAATGGAAATAGAAAAGCAAACAGGTGTGTGCCACTATGCCCAATTTTAGCCAACATGATGTGCCTGGTGTTCTAGGGCTGGCATAGCATGTGGTACTGGGGATTGAAGCTGGGCCCTTCTGCTTTGCCAGGCAGTTGCCTGGACCACCAAGCTATCTCCCCAGCCCATCACCAGCAAATCTCAGATAATTTGTTCACAATGCAGTATGTCTTGTGAGACACAGAATATCTCTTTACTTCTTGGCTCTAAGTTAGTGGTTCAAGTGTGTAACTGTATACCAGTAGATTACCATACATACTTCTGTCTGAAACAGAAATTTTCTTATCTTATTATTAGGAGTTTTGGCCTAATCTTTCTGTTTTACTTTGCTTACACTGGTTCATATTCTTTTGGTTTTCACTTTTGTTTCAGAGGAAACAATATTCCATCTCTTTTCATGAGGTGATATCTTCATGTGTGCTTTTCTACTCCCATTCTCTCTAGGGGAGAAGCTCTTCTCTGTTTCATAACCTGAGAGGCTCAGGTTCTCATTTCTAATTTTGACTTTCTTTATCTTCGGGATTTTGAGCAAGTTATTAAGCATTTTAGTCTCAATTTCTTGTCTTAAAATTCCATGTGTCCTGCTAACATTATAAGCTTGTAGTCAGTGAAAATAGTGTCTGGGAATATATTTTATATGTTAGAAAACACTGTTCAAATACAAATATTATTACGACATATGTACACAAATTATTTAGGTTTCTTTCTTTTTTTTTGTGGTACTGGGGATTGAACTTGGCACCCTGCACTTGCCAGGCAAGCGCTTATTCTACTGAGCTATCTCCCCAGCCCCTAGGTTTATTTTTATAACAGATTTTCTCTTACAACTTTGCTAATCCTCGAAATACTTTTCCCTGATTTCTTTTACGGTCAAACTCAATAGTTTTTATTTTCTATCTATATGTATTTACTACTTGAACCTGTTTGAATCTAGCTTCTATTTGGATCTGGCTGACTCCAGTCTACTGCCTTTAAAATTACTAGCAACTGGACGAACAAGTAAAGCAGTATCTTAGATGCTGGGATACAAAAGTGAAACAAAACTGAAAAAAATTCTACCAAGCATCTTCTTTTATAGTGCTTTGCATTCATTCACCCACTTATTCAACAAATATTTATTAGAATAATGGGGTTGCTCTTTGGTGTAAGGTTGTCAGAGATGGCTTCTTTGGTATGGATACATTTGTTCAGACAGCAGAATGAGAAAGAGCAAGTCATACAAATTATTAAAGGAAGAACTTTTAGGAAAAGTGGGAAATGTGCAGAAGGACCTTCAAGTGAGAGATGTGTGACTGTTCGAAGAAAAGTGGGTGTCAGCAGTGTAATTAGAGTCAAGTGAATGAGTAAAAGAAAGATTGGAAATACTTAGTATTGGAGCAATAACTGTTGGCCAGGCAAGCAGCATTCTCAAGATCATGATGAAAAGTTTGAGTGTTTTTCTAAGTCAGATAGGAAGTTACTGCACAGTATTTAAGAGAGAAATAAGATGTGATTTATATTGCAAAAAGAATCACTTTTCTATGAAGAGAACAGACTATACAAAAGCAAAATGGAAGCAGGAATATGGGCTAGGAAATTCATAAAAAGTATTAAAATAAAATGGCATAGCTTGGGCTACAGTAATAGCAACAGATATTACAAATATAATATTTATTATATTTCCATAATAAATACTGGGCTACAGTATTAAGTATTTCAGTATACAGTATTTCAGTATAAGTGAAAAGGAACATTTTTTGAAAGTAGATAGAGTTTCTAATGAAAGTGAACTGGCAAATTTTTTCCTCCCTGGTACATTTTTCTTAGATGGCAGCAGCCTTGTGCCAGAGTCCACGCTTTGATGAGCAGATGCTGGCTGGATTTGCAGCCTATGTCTTACTGGAGCCAAGCATGCCATACAGTAAAGGCATAGTGTGGTGGTATGCAGCCATTCTGGACAGAGGCAAAGAGAGCAAGAAATCACTGATTAAAATTCTTTTTTTCTTATTGCTTTACATATATTTGATCTTTCCAGTTAGATTTTTAGGGCCATGAAGGATGAAAACTAGATCTTATTCTTTGTTTCATTAGTACCTGACACAGTATTCTACTTATTATTTGTTGATAGCGACAATAATGAAACTATTTTTATGTCCATCTGCACAAATTTTTTTTTCAGGGTCCCTAACACATTTACCCTGGATGTAGGGTTTAATGGAAACTGATATTTTACAGAACAATTCATTACTTTTACATTTTACATTCCTGAAGCCAGGTGTAATGGCGCATGCCTGTAGTTCCAGCACTCGGGAGGCTGAGGCAGGATGATCAGTAGGAGTCCTAGGCCAGCCTGAGCTACAAAGTGAGTTCAAGGCCAGCCTGAACTCATCTGCACAAATTTTTGTATTAAAGTTTCTAAGGCCTAAAATGAGTTGATGTTTTCATAAATGCAAATTATGATAGCTTATTTTTATTGTTAGAAGGTATGAAATGTCCAATGTAAAGATCATTGTGGTGACATATAAATTAAAAATATGGATTAATTTTTTTTGAATCAAATAGTACTGGTTATTATCTGAACAGCTAATTGTTTCAGTGTACTTGGATTTACAGCTGATTGTTTTAATGATTGATTCCCTTCTGTAAGGAAAGTGATAAAATACTTCACTTCTTAATATGTGCTTGTTGCAGTAACCCAACAATGTCTTCAGATGACATGGTTTAGAGGAGGAGTCAAGTCTTCACTCTGCTGCCAAGACCTACAGAGCAGCAACATGGAAGTAGTTTAGTCAGTTTCACTAGAAGCTTGAAATCTACTGTATTAGAGATGTGTGCAGAAGCTGAGTTAATTGCTAGCTTATTTTCCATATGGTTCTGTTTTAATGAAGCATATTTGATGCAGATGGCTGGAAAGTAAGTTGGGCAATCTTGAAACTGGTTCTAATTCCTATGGCACATCTTTGGAGATAGTGCTTACTGGTGATTTTTGAAATATTATTTATTGACAGCTTCTTAAAGATTCAAATGTAGGCTAAGATAACTGAAAATAATTCTTCTTTCTTTAAATATGATTTCTGAAAAGAAAAAGAACAATCACATTTTTCTTGATTCCAAGTCAAAACTATTCTCCAATTTTACTTTATTTATTTATTTATCTTTCTTTTTTTTTTTTTTTTTTTTTTTTTTTGCTTCTTCTCTTTTTTTTTTTTTTTGTCTTGTTAGGTCTCTTCGTCACTATTATGGCTCTTTGGCAACACATTTGCTTGAGGTAGTGAGACTTTTGTAGGGTCAGAGATAGGAACTGAATGACATTCAGGTCAGGAATGAAATCGAGGATAAATTACCCATCAATACAGGAAAAATCTTTCCATTTCATTTCTTTCGTTCTATGAGGCTGGAATATCAATACATAGTCATTGTGTTTGTGTTAAATCTTTAGGGAGTTCAAATACGTTATCTGGCTTAACAATGATGTGCTGATTCCTCTGAGTATTTTATTTTTGTGTGCTTATAACTAAGTATGAACCATTGTCTGTATATTTGTTTAAGAATACAGATAATGTCCTTTAAAGACTTGGAGTTGAGTTCTGCAGAGCAAAAAGAGACATGGTTCAATGGATTTGTATCAATTTTGCCATTTTTTCTCACATTGTCACTAAATATTCTCTTTGTTATCCGAATAAGACATCTGCTGGCTAGCCTGGCTCTCTTTACCTGATTGTGTGAAAAGTCTTGGTTAAATCTGTTAGGCCTTAGAGACCTTGGAATCTGCTAAGTGCTACTGAGCTTGAAAGACATAATGCCCTTAGTCTGTGTTGTCTCTTCCATTTATGGATACTTTTGATAAATAACCCTGATATAAGTATGAGATAAGCAAAAGAATGCTGTATGCTGAGCAGTGACTGACCTAGTAGATGAATCACCTCTCAATAAAAAGTAGTTTTCTTATATTCTAGAGAGATTAAAAAATGCAATGCAAAATTAATATCTCACTCTATGTAGTTATTTGATAGAAAAAGTCCTACTGCAGAGAAATATTTTTTTTTTAAAAGACTCATTTGTCAGAAATCTTCTAGCATTGCATTTCTGACTTTTGTCTGCTTCTCCTGTCCTCTCTTCTAGACGAGGTTAACGGACTGTTCTGTCCAGATGTGTGTGAATGTGCTCAGAGAGTTGTGCTGAGCAGCCCCTTTGCCACAGAAACTAGGCATCTTTAAATGTCAGCTTCATTGCTGACAAATTTTATGAGACTGGAAAGGAATACACACTTTCAGTTTTTTAAATTTTCCTTTGGAAAATGTAGTCTGTTGCTGTTGTCTCAAAGTTGGATGGGTTTACAGAATTTTTTAAAAGTACTCATGGAAAGCAAATACAATCCACAATTAGACAAGAAAAGAAATTGCTTTGCTTTAAAAAAAATCTTAATAATTATGGCGTATCAATCTTAGTCATTTTTTGACCTTTCCCTCAATTTATATTCAGTGCCGAGAATTTTTTAATTCTTTTGTCTTGTTTGTTTTATTTCAAGCATGATTTACCTTTTCACTGGAGCAAGAGCTTAAAAAGGTCAGAGTAGGAAAAGAACAATTACCATTGTGACAAGTGTCAATTAGTTGTACATTATTCAAGTTACAATATATTTCCCAATTACTGTTTAAAAACAGAACAGTAGAATTGCTTTTCAGTTTGATTCACCATGATAAATCCTGGGAAAAATTTAAAGATTCCTTCTTTTTTTTTTTAATCACTCACCTTATGTATGAACTTTTTTTTTTTTTAATCAAAGAGAATAATTCTTTGGAATATTCTCTGGTTTTATTTATTATTTTGTATGTATTTGGCACAGGGTTTGACTACACAGCCTGGACTCATAGTGATCTTCCTGCCTCAGCCTCTTCAGCACTGGGGGGCTGCCCCATCATGCCTGGTTGTGGTGGCCAGGACGGTGCTCCCGGGGTTCTGGGGCTGGCATGGCACGTGGTACCAGGGGTCCAACTCAGGGCCTTGCACTTGCCAGGCAGGTGCTTAGACCACTAAGCTATCTTCCCAGCCTATTCTCTGACTTTGAACTTTGTTGAAAACCCTTTACAACATACTGCAACCCCTATATGGAGTTGGGCGGGTAGAAATCAACTATAATTGTTGTATGAATAGTACATGTAAGTAGGGATCTGGAAATGGGGCTAAGATACTATATTGCCCCTAATAGTATTTGAAAGGCAAGACTAATCCAGCTATACAATTTTCATCATTATTTTCTAGATGTCAAGTACTTGGGTGATTAAAAAAAATTTGGTGACACAATGCTTCTATTTTAGAGATAAAAGAAGATACGTAGTTAAGCGTTGGCTTTTTAAATTTTGATTTTTAGATTCCCTCACTCTGACTTCTCAAGTTTAATTCTTGAACTGTTTCTCTTTTGGTTTGATTTTGTTTTCAGAGAAATAACAGAGATAAGCTTTTCATTTAATTGCAATAAAATACTGCCCTAAAGAAGAAAGAAATATGTTTTTTACTGGTTTATATGGAAAAAACATATAAATGTAATAATATTTTAACTATAGTTTGTATAGACCATACTCATTTAAACTCTATGCAAATCTTTGTTACTTCAGGGCAAACAAGCTACAAAAGCGTAATGTGTGGTGTAGTGAGCACACACCATAAATTTGATCATCATACTTGTGAATTCATCATATTTTATATAGGAGATTGCCATAGCATTATGAATAGTAATGTGCAAATGATTTGAAAAAATGTTGCCACACTCTTGAATGTTTAGTGATTTTAATGCTACTGTATTACTTTATTCTGTGCTAAATTGCAGTGATTGATAAGTGAAGATATTAAAACAGCAGAAATTTTGCATTGGCTTTAATGCGTGGAGTTTCTATAATCCCCAATGAATTTGGAATGTTAGTATAAATACCCTTTCTGTGGGATGGCAGGAAGCACACTGCCCAGACTACACATGCTCTGCGGCCAGGCCTGCCTCTGCTGTTTAGAGAAGCAGGAGTGGGAGTCTGTCTTAAGTGAAAGTGAAAAAAGGCATTTGTTTAGCTTCATGGCAACACAAATATTTCACTTAGAGAGGACTGACAATGCATCTCATTATGTGAGCGGGTGCCAGCTTGTAAAAATTTCTGTTTAACTTTTCCATAGTAGTGGAAGGTGCTTGTGCTTAACTGTTTGTGGCCTGACATCCAGGTCCTTCTTCCCACTCCTGATTTTTTTTTTGTCTACTGTTGATTTCCCCCAAGTCTCTCAGAAATAGGCCTGGCCCACTGACTGCCATTAGGAACATGTGGGCGAGTGAAGCGTGCCTCAGGCGAGACGTATGTCACTTCTTCCCGTTTCTTTTATTCCTGATGTTCTTTTCTGAGGGCTAATTGTTGGGTTCTGTTTAACCAGTAGAAACATTCAATGGTATTTTTTTTAAGTTGATAGTTTCCTTGTGGTACTACTATTGCCTGAGTAGTTCTCCCATGTCCTTAAAAAAAAAAAAAAAATTATCTTAAACTCTCCCATTTCTCACAGTGCGTTTGTACCTGGGTGTTTCCCCCTTTTTCTTGAATGGTTAGAAAGCATAAGAAATGAATTAATGCTGACTAACCACATCATTCAGTTAAAATGATCTATTTCATCAACGTTGATCTAAACAAGATAAAGAAATATTAATTCAGGAGCATTTGAGATCAAGATCTCTTATGTTCTCATTGTTGTGATTCTTACTAAAATTAGCATTTTAGTAACTTTAGTGAGACCCTTTATACATATAGGGAGGAAAAATCATTTTTAGATGCCTCTGACTGCAATGTACACATGAATGAGTCTCATTTTCTCCAAGCATATAATGATGTACAGCAGCCACCTACCTTGATGATTAATCCAGAAAAATGCAGCTTTTCTTAATTTGATCAGAACTTTTTTTTTTAAAGTAATTTTAGGACAGAGTATACAGGGTGCACAGGGTCTCACTATGTAGATTGGACTCATAGTGATTCTCCTGTTTTCAGCCTCCCAAGCACTGGGGTTACAGGCGCATGCCACCACGCCCTGTCTCAATCGCCCTCTCAGTGTCCCCTGGGAGGGGGCTGGCACCGCAGGCCGGTATCGAACCCCAGCCCTTGTGCTGTGCTGTTATCATAACTTTTAAAGCTATGGCATCCTAAATGCTAGAGTTTCTTTAAAGAACCCTTCAAAATGCATTTTACCCTTTTGTGGTCAAAGATAATGTTGGTCACAGAATAGCAGAAATAATTTATAATAGACAGTACACTTTAAAATAATATAGCAGGAAAGTTGAGGAAGTTGCATGAAGAAATAGAAAATAAATTCAGTTTGTACTAATATCTCCATTAGGTTTAAGGGGTTCTGTTCCATATGAATATATTTATATTTCTTAAAATAGTTGGGACATATAAGATTTTCAAATTAAGCAATGCATTCAGATATGAGAATTAGAAGTCTATTCAAAAATAAGTTTGGCCCAAATTTAAATTGTTGGAAATTTTTACTAACATGTTTTTCTCTTTTTTTCTTTTACTGTATTCTGGTTCTTAATATATTCAATCTGTCTGTCTGTCTCTGTCTTTGTCACTGTCTCTCTCTGTCTGTCTGTCTTTTTGTCTGTCTCTGTCACTGTCTCTGTCTCTCTGTCTGTCTCTCTCTGTCTTTCTGTCTCCCTGTCTCTTCCTTTCTGTCTCTGTCTCTCTCTGTCACTGTCTGTCTCTCTGTCTCTCTCTGTCTCCCTATCTCTGTCTCTGTCTGTCTGTCTCTCGCTCTCTGTCTCTCTCCTCGTATAGATAATGTTGGTCATCTTGGAAAAGAGGATATTTTCAAATCTGAGGACTGTGGCACTTTCAGGCAGAAGTCTGAACTATGTAGGGTGAAGAAAGGTAAATGCCTGCCAAGTATCTTTTTGACCTCTTTACCCCTACCACCTCAATAGCAGTTTTGAATTTTTCTTGAATTAGTCATATTCTAGCTCTGTGTCCAGGCCTTTCAAATGGAAAACACAATATGCTATCCTTTGATGGGATGGGCCAGGGGTGTGGCAGGCTCGAAGGCAATGCAGTTTTAGTCTGGATGGAACCCAAAGTAAATATTTTGACATTAGCTTTCTTGTTAATTAGGTTGTCACAGCCTTAAAGTGCCAATATCCAGATTTTTTAAAAGAACATTTGAATTTTTCAGTTTTCTTATTGGTCAGTTCCTTTTCATCAAACCTGCTCACTCCCTCTGCTTAAGTAGGACAATTAGTCTGGTAAGAACGGACACCAAATTTACACTGAATCATAAAATGAAGATTCAATATGAGAAGTTTACATTACTGTTCCTCTATTTTCTCTGTCTCCTTAATTCCCACCCCGCCCATGCAATTACTAACTTAAAGTACATGACAGTGGCTTTGATGTTCTATCAAGACACTGTAGCCCCCAAATGATTGAAAAAAAAACCCCAAAACATTCATGGATACTGTGTCACTTACAGTAAGCATCCAATAAATATTTGTTCAATGAATAAATGAATGAGTGACAATGTAGAAAATGTTGACGGAATGTAACAAGTTATTAGAAAATACTATAGGAAATTAGTATTGTGGAAACTTCAAGTCTAAATTCTGTGATTGGCTGATAACTTGTTTGAGCATTCCTTAATTTTAAAAAATGTTGACAGATATTTAGACCTTTCTAACTAGTACAAGTTAGCTACCAACTGTTTCCATGAATTGTTCCATTTTTCAACTCTGATATTTTGAGAGAGAATAGAATCTTGTACAATGTCATACTTGGAAAACTACCTAGGATTCAGAATAATTTTTACAGTACCAGAGAGATGAGAGACATCTTGGAATATTCTGTACCTATCTGTAATTTTATATTTCCTTTGCTAATAAATAATTTGGTCAGTACTCAAGTCTTCAGGAAACTTGACAAAACTCTGTTTTAGGACATTTCTTTTATTTTTACTAAAGTTTGATTTTGAGTTATTAATCTATACATAGGTCTATATGTGAAGGTAGGCTTTTCAAGCTGACCACCATACATATGACAGCCAGTTCTGCTTCATTGCTACCTTAGCCTACCGTGACATCAATACCTTATGGTGTAAGTTGTTATCGTGTTCATTGCAGGCCAGTGTGTATTCTTTTGAAAGCTACATATTGAGACAAATACCTCCTATCACATGCTAAAATTTGTGTTGAATATTTAAAATCAGGGAACTGGGGCTTGGGAGATAGCTCAGCAGTCTAAGTGCCTGCCTGACAAGCACAAGGATCCAGGTTCGATCCCTGGTACTGCATGCTATGCCAGCCCTGTGCTGAGCTGGCCACCAAAACCAGGTATGGGGTTGCATGTCTGTAATCCTAGCGGTGGTAGGGGCTGGAAAGAGACTGAGACAAGAAGATCACTGCAATTGTGAGCTGTGCAGACAGATAAATTAAAATCAGGAAACTGTTCACAGTCCAAATCCTACCAGTCACTAAAATATTAAAATACTCAGGAGCCTTTTTCAATTTTTAGATTCTCTTTATTAGTATTTTTGCCCAATGCAACACCATTAGAGTGCCAGAGAGTCTTGAGGTTTTATGATATTTCTTGTGATTGTTCATCTGCTCTGCCTATCGGTATACATGTGAAAATGGTATATATGTTACTTGATGCCCCAAAGCTAAACCAAGTCTTTGTGGAGTCCAGTTATTTTTTTGGTGAAAATTTTTACCTGTATAGTTAAGCAGATAATTTACACATTGATACTGTTGAACATATAAATATAGGGGGCCTGCCCATTAGCTCAGCTTTGTACATGATTGCTTAAACAAAGCAGTCAGGCTCAGGATGCTGTGATTGGATCCCCAGATCCTCAAGCCTTACCAGACTTGCCCTGAAGGCATCCTGAGCCAGCCCTCCCCCCCAAAAAAAAATCCTTCTGAACATATAAATATGTTTCCCATTGTATACAGGAGTTTTCCTTCAATTTTTATTACTCATTTGATAAAATACAAATAAAAAATGAACATGTATCTTGAATATCTTTATATATAAAAAATCCTGTCCTTTATACATTGTGAATATGTTGACTTCCAAAGTATTCAACCATACATTACTTATAGATCTCAAAACCTAGTTTTGAATAATATAATAATTAAGAAATGCAAGATATGAAAAAATAGTGTGTATGTATGTGGTGTCTTTGTTCAAAATTCTCTAAACACTTTTGACCAAACTGGCAAAGAAGCAACTTGTATTTTTCTGATTATTTTATACTGTTTCTTCTACTTGAAATGCTTCTTTCAAATATATTCACTTGAAGAAATCCTACCCATCTTTCAGGAATCAGTTCCTGTTAGTCTTCAATGATCTCACTTTATGCAAACTCCTACTACATTTGGTATTTCAATTTTTGTGCTTTTCATAACTTATCTTGTGTGTAGTTTTTGTGAGCGATCCTTTCTACCAGTCTGTGATTGAAATTTTTTAACAGGCAAGGATGTTAAATTTAATCTACATAGCTTATATGACCACATACACCTAATATTCAATATGCACTCTGTACATAATTCTGAAAATCTCCCAGTCTTTTTTGTAATTTGTCAAATTTGCACTGCCCTCTTACAGTGAGCTTCTCATATTGTGTGTGCTGCCTGTGTTCATGGTTTCCATGTTACTGTGGGTATGAGGCAGGAAGAAAAGTAGTAATTCATAGATGTGTTGAATAAAGCATTAAAATAATGGTAAGTGTGTTATTTGTTGTGAAATCCTAAGCAAATCTGGAGCTTCTGAATGGCCTGAGAGAATGAAGAAATTGGCAACTTATTCTCGCTCTCACTTGGAGGAATGCGAACTGTGACTCGTTTCTCTGTGTCCACCCTGGCACAGGAGTTGGCACATATTGCCCCAGACATAACCATAAAATAAATGTATGAATGAAATTGACATCAGTGACTGCTTTCTTTGGTACCTGAGTCATTGTACCCATAAGTGGCTTTCTACTCTCCCCATTCTTTGCTTTTTATGTTTTCCTTTCACTCCCTTAATATATGGCCCTTTTTTTAAGGGACAGAATTTAGTGACCACATTCAATTCAAGATATAAGCAGTCTGTATAGTTTAATTTGTCATTGTTTTGTAGTACATGTATTTAGAAATTTAGAATTATTTTTAATTAATTCTGGTACATGAATTAAATTATAGCAAATCTTCATTTAAAATGAAAAGAATTGGTTTCCTTGACCTCATAGAGAAACTTTTTTATAGCTGGTTCCTAAGAAATTTTTATAGTGCTTGGGATCCATGAATAGAAATTTCTCTAGGTGGCAGCTAAAGATAGGCCTCTACCAAAGGGGATGAATAGAAAGAGAATTTGGGAGTAGCCATCTCTTCAGTGAGAAAATAGTTATCAAAAGAGGAATTGTTTTTATTTGCATTAAAAATTCCTAGTTTTATGTTTTGTAACAACAGGGAGAAACAATTCAAAGAAATCTTTGCTGTGTAACTGCATTTACAATGAAGAATTGCAACTGATTTTTTTCCTTGCAGTTACCCCACTGTAATAATTATTGGGGAAAAAAAAGCTCTCAGGAATTATACTTTTCACTGTTTTTTTCTGTCTAACATCTATTCTGGTTTTCTTCTGAGAAACAAACCTTCTTGCACTTTTGGTGTATGCAGCTGTGATGAAGTTGTCTTATTCTCCCAAGTCCTGCTGAGTAGGTATTTCATACACTGGGCAACATGATGTGGTTTAGTAATAAACATGTTATCCAGGCCAACCCTGTGAAACTCAATTATGAGGTTTCTGTTGGAACTGGTGGAAAGGAAGGCACTGTATCTTCTCTCCCTCCCTTCGTCCTTCCCTACCTCTCTCCCTTCTTTCTTTACTTCCTACCTAACTTCTTTCCTTTTGACTTTTTGAGACAGGGTTGCACTATGCAATTCAGGTTGGCCTTGAAATTACTCTATAACCTATGCTGGCCTCCAACTTGCAGCAATCCTCCTGCCTCAGCTTCCTGAAACACCACCATGCCTGGGTATAAGCACAATTTTTTTTTTTTTTTTTTTTTTACTGAGTTAACTAACATACTCTTCTGTTGGTGAACTTTGCCCTTAGAGAAGGAGAGTTGCCTGAGAGATGGAGAAAGAACAATTCTTAATTACATCATTTTAGTACCAAGTCCAGCTGTGTTAAAAGCCAGACCTTTTCAGTTATGTGAACCAATACATTATTTTTTACAACACTTTTTAAGTGGTTCTTATCATTTATAACAAAAATATTATAAAGAATACAACTAGAATTACATAACTTACTGCACATCTCATATGATTTGAGGAATTATTTTCATGTGCACTGACTTATCCAATATTTGCAATTTATTTACTGCATTCTACTTTCCATCATTGTGAGTGAACATAAGCACAAGTGATATCATGAAAGCAGAGTTTTACTGAAATAATTTTATTAGGATAACTAAAGACAAAAAGCTAGGTAAGTCTCAGACTTCCTGATTATATTATTTTGAAAATAAAACGAATTTATGGAGTTTTCCAACTTAAAAATATGTTTTTCCTAAATAAAAAGGTTGAAATCTGTTTATATTTCTAATATTTATTTGTCTATCGCTGTTTGATATTTTTATTAATGTATAACTTCAGGAATCCAAGAGAATATTTTATGCTGCCTAAGGCCTGAAGGATGGCCTTCTGCTTGTGATATTTTCATGTGCTAATCCTCTTCATTAGTATATAACTCGGCTTAAGATCGACTTTAATACATTTGCTTCAGATGAGAGGTCTTCTCAGAAGTTTAGAGAACAAAACAGAAGTGAATACTGTAGTACAAATTTTGCTGTTTGCCTGAAAAAAAATCTAGATTCTAAAGGAAATTTATTTTCTAAATACAGCTATATAAATTCTGTTTGTTTTGGTAAATCACATTTAAAGGGGAAATATTTTAAATTTGTATGTTTTACATAGCTTCGTGGAAGCTCTCTATTTTGTCTGTATTTTCACATTGTTTATAATATATATATGTACATAAAGACTTGGTTGATAATTGATTATCTCTCTAAAACATGTGCTGCACTACTCAGTTGTAAAATTTTATTGCTTAAAAATAGTTTAAAAAACATGATGTTAGAATAAGATTCCGTTTTTGCCGTTTTTCTCCTCATGTTTAAAGGTATACATTCTTAATCAGATTTGGTTTCTGTAAGTAACAAACCTGTAGTACTTTGGTCATATGATCTGAGTCTCTTGGCTATGGATGCTATAATTGGAAAATCACCATATTCAGAGTATGGGGTGTTCACAATATACAAAGGTAAGGCCCTCATTAGAGCCATTTTGAGATCAAACCTAACTTGCAGAATCTTTCTTCTTTTCATGGTGTTGGGGGTCAAGAACCTAGGGTCTAATGCATGCTAGGTGCGTGCTCTACCTCTGAGCTACACTTCTAGCTATTGAAGAGGCGTTTCATCCAGGCCCTTCTATCATGCTGTTTCTTTCTGGGAGCCAATTAACCATGGACTGATCTGGGCCAGCTCGATAGCTCAGCGGACTAAAGTGCCTGCTTTGGCAGAGCGCAGTGGCCAAGGTTTGATCCCCAGCATGCTGTGCCGGGCCTGCCCACAGGGCGAGCTGAGATGGGGATCGAAACTGGGCGTGGTGGCGTGCACCTATAATCCCAGCACTTGGGAGGCTGAAAACAGGAGAATCACTATGAGTCTGATCTACATAGTGAAACCCTGTCCTAAATACATAAAAAAACAAAAATCATGGACCGATCCATTTGAAACAGTAAGCTAAATTCAGCCTTTCCTCTTTCATAGTCCACATGTCAGATATTTTGTGTCAGTTATTTTGACAAGAAAGTGACTGAAATGCACACTTGTTTTAATATAAATGCAATAAAAAATTCTGACAAAACTCATAAAAAATAAGGGGAAAGTAAAATCTTGCAGTTATATAACTTGTCACTTATTTTCATTTTACCAGCTTGTTTCTAATCTTTATTTACATCTTTTGATTAATATTTTAATGTAACTGTCATCAAGCATAACTTTTTCTATTATTTTCTTAATGTTGTAAAATAAATATTTTGCTGTATAAACACCTTGCCAAAACTTGTACAGACACTTTGGGAAGTCTTGTTGTGTCTTTCCTTCTTTAGGTAAGAGCTCCCACTTGGACTTTATCTTGTTTCAATTTTTAATTTTTATTTATGTATTTGAAGGTCTCACTGCTTAGCTCAGACTCATAGTGATTTTCCTGTTTTTAGCTTCCCTAGTGGTGGGATTACAGGCATGTACCACCTCACCAGGTGTTGGTGGCCGGCTCAGTGTGCTTGGGGGCAGGGCCAATGAGGCATATGATCCTGGGGATTGAACCCTGGTCCCTGCACTTGCCTAAGCAGGCACTTAGTTTGCTGATCTATCTTGCCGGGCCTTGTTTCAATTTTTGAAGCCCATTTAAGGTTTACTTTTATTTTTAAAATTTCTTTATTTGGTAAGTTAAATAATTTATAATTACAAGGTACATGATGATGTTACATATAGTGTAATGAGTATTTTGTGAAATGATAAACCAATGTAATTAATATATCTATCACCTTAAATTCTTACCATTGATTCCTCCTCCTCCACTTCCTCCTCTTCCTCCTCCTCCTCTCCTCCTCCTCTTCTTCCTCCTCCTCCTCCTCCTCCTCTTCCTCCTCCTCCTTC
>NW_004524643.1:9452671-9463741 GCF_000260255.1 Octodon degus | reverse complement strand
CTCCTCCTCCTCCTCCTCTTCCTCCTCCTCCTTCTCCTCCTCCTCTCTTCCTCTTCCTCCTTCTCTTCTTCTTCTTTCTCTTCCTCCTCCTTCCCCTCTTCCTCCTTCTTCTTTGTCTTTTTGGGACATGATCTCACCATGCACCCAGGCTGGCCTTAAGCTCACTTTGTAGCCCAGGCTGGTCTTGAACTCACAGTGATCCTCCTGCCTCTGCCTCCCAAGTGTTTAAATGCAACTTTGTGCTTTTTAACATTTCTCATCCCTCTGCAAGCCCTTGTCTTCTATGGGAACACATCTTAACAAATTACCAATAATTGTGAGCTTATCTGTGTTTTTTTCTGCATCTAGTGCATCTATTTAGAAGTTTGTAATATTTTTATTCTTTAATTTGTATGTCATTATTGACAATTTTTTTTCATAATCGCCTAGCATAACTGGGATGCAATCTGATTATTCTCAATGCATTTTCATTTCCTGTAGAATTAATTAAAATTTAAAAAACTTAACATCTGTATTCATAAATGAAATTAGTCATTTTTTATGGTGGCTTTATTTTGTTATGGAATTAAGAGTATTTTGGCTTTATATTGCAAATTGGAAGTTATATACATTTCAGCTGAAAGAGCCTGGTATTACCTCCCCTAAAGGCTTTTGAAATTTATGCTTGAACTGTAACTGATAACAAAATTTTCTTTATCCTTAAAGAATTTTGAAACATTAAGATAAGTGAGGTTTTGTTGTTGTTTGGACAGTGTGGGGTGGGGTAGGAAAGGGGTTTAGTTGTAGAGGAAGCAGAAGCATGGAGGTTGCCTATATGTCTTTATAACAGTAACACAATTATTTTGGTGAGTGTCTTTGAATATTTTTTGGCAGACCTGTGATGTAGTCACTTGGGATTAAGAGGATAGCACACTTTTGTTAGGGAAGATATTAATTATCAGAGAAGGTGTTAAATGAACAGAGAACCACAGTTGGAGCTAAACATCTAAGATCTAAATTCTGAGTCCATTCATATACCTAATGTCTCTGTAAATAGCAAAATAGTAGAGTTTTTCCTTCACACCTCACCATTACCTTTAAGTTGCATTTAAATGTTTATGATGTCATTCTTCCCCAAAACTCTTCTTGTGGTTAATTTTTGTCATTTTGTTATTTCTTTAAAAATCTGAGGGGAGAGCGGGGGAGATGGCTCAATGGACTGAGTGCTTCCCTAGCAAGTGCAAGAGCTTGAGTTCAATCCCTGGTTCTGCAAAAAAACGAATAAATAAATAAATTTGGAGGCCAAAGAGGTGGCTCAGTGGAATAAGTGCTTCCCTGGCAAGCACAAGGGCCTGAGTTCAATCCCTGGTTCCACAAAGAAAAATAAAAATCTGAGGGGAAAAAAAATTTGAGGAGGTCAGTGTTGTGCCACATATAATTTAATCCATGTTTCATTTTAGTTTATAGAAAATAGTTTGGGCCAGTGAGATAGCTCAGCAGAAAGTACCTGGTTTGGCAAGTGCAGGGACCAGGGTTCGATACCTGGTCCTGTATGCTGCGCTGGCCCCGCCCCCACAGTGCGTTGAGCCAGCAACTGAGTCCGGGTGTGGTGGCCCACACCTGTAGTCCTCATGCTGGGGAGGCTGAAAACAGGCAGACCACTATGAGTCTGAGCTGTTTAGTGAGACCCTGTACCAAATACATAAAATGAAAAAACAGAAAAACTTTAAAAAAAGAAAATAGTTTAACACAAATGTTAGGAATTCTGAGGTTTGGTCTTCCTATATATCTTACGTGGTTAGTGGTATGATTTCATACTTTCAACCAAATATACTCAGTCTTTATTTTTCTAAATATATGATGGCTTCTATCAACACATATTACTTTAGCATGTACCCAGTACTAGGTACTAGACGTGCAAAGACATGTTCTTAAGGAGACGGATTTTCATTTTGTGTCTTTTTCTCTACGGCCTTTTCTTTTTCTGATATCTATATGCTTTCATTTCTGATTCTCTTTTCCAGTCAAAGTAAAGACACTTTTAAAAATGCCGTTTTGAGTTAAACTCAAGTGTTTCCATTGAGAAGAATTAGTACAACTGTCTGAACATGGCTATTGTTTGTTTAGAACCCAGTGTTAATGGAGGCACAATGCTTGCCTTGGTTCTTGTATGGGCCTCCTTGTTACCTTTGCCATGTTCTGTGACCTTGGATCACTGCTCTAATATTTGATACTTTCTAAAGACCAGGTGAGATGATCTGATTGATCAAAACTCTAGAAAACCAGAGCAAACTCCAATCTTGCCTGGTGTCGTCCTTTTCTATAAAAGGCAAAACTGTAATTTAGGGCTTTGCTTTAAAACAAAATTATTGTTAAAATTGCCTGTAAATGAATGTGAGAAAGTGAAAGGGATTTAAAAGGATTTTACTACATTACGTTTTTCCTTCACAAATAAGGTAATTATTATTATTATTTTTTGCCAGCTCAGCCCCCTTGAGGGTGGGGCTGGCATGGCATGTGGTGCCGGAGATCCAACCACGGTCCTCTGCACCTGCCTAAGCTTGCCTAAGCGGGTGCTTTAAACCGCTGAGCTATCTTGCCGGCCCAAATAGGGTAATTCTTAAGATTGTTTTCTCCATACTGTTTAATTTCATTTTTAATATCACTGGACTCAAGATTGGGTTTTTCTGGACTTTATTTCTTGCTCCTCAGGTTTTAGTGCCAGCTTGGGCTGCCCTCCCTTGCAGTGCTGTCTTACATGAAGGAGTGGCTGAAGGCCCCTTTTGCAGACCCACTGCATTTTAATTGTTGAGAGGAATAATTGTTGAATGGTGTTTTAGGATGGTATTTCCCTTGCCGCAGGTTTTAAGAATTCTGCCCAGTAATCATTTCTTCCACTACTAGATGAGTATTTGTGAGTGAAAGGACCAGTAACTGACACTTGGCATTTCCCTAATATGCTATATAGGGTCTCTGCCAGATTAACTCTGGGAATCTAGTACAGTTAGAATGGGTGCTTTCCTTTTGCTTTTTATGGTTAGAAGCAGAGAATCTGTGGAACTTGTAATGAGTTATTTTAATTTTCTTAATCTAGAGTGCCTCCTTCATATGTTCTGTCTACAGACCTATTTTCTGTGTTTTTGTTTTTTCATAAAGATATTTGAAGAGCAGTGGGGATATGGCTGAAGGGAGTAGGGTTAAAAGTTTTAACACTGCTTCTGTTGCTATGTCTGCAGTAGTAAAGGACTATCAAGTAATGATTCCTGGTATTCTGTGGAATGAAACTGTACTTCCTGAGATGCAGTGATGATTGAAATTGAGTACAGCATCCGCTGCAAATCTCCTCAAAGTTAGTGACTTCTATATGTAGAAGGATGGCTTCTGAGATACAAGAGGCTGTAGTTTTGAAATCTTTTACAGTATAACTGGCTTAAAAGGAATACACAGAGCTAAGTGGTAAACTTATATTCTAGGACTGGCTTAATATTTGTACTTTTAAAATTGGAAATCAATGTAGCTATGATGTCATAGGGCTGGTGATAAAATTAAAAGTTTTTCTCACTTATTAAAATGGCATCAATTTTGAGTGGCTGACTAGACAGCATTTTTGGCTTAAGTGGAATGAAAAGAAGCTTCTGCTG
Source organism: Octodon degus (assembly GCF_000260255.1). NCBI lineage: Eukaryota > Metazoa > Chordata > Mammalia > Rodentia > Octodontidae > Octodon > Octodon degus. Next base: position 9,460,121 of record NW_004524643.1, on the reverse strand, counting down.
AAGAACTTTGGGAATCATAAAAATGACTTTCTTTGCTAAGACTTAATATTTTGAAGGCTCTAGTTCTTCCTCTTTCCCTATATTCACAAGCTTGGCTATGAAATTTCTCAGTGTCCTGTACCTGATAGGGCATCCAGCTTTACCTCTAGACTCCAGTGTGCATGATTTAACTTGCCTTGGTTAATGGGTTGTTAACAAATGGGACACAGATGGAAGACTGTGAAGGCACTTGTGCTTTTCTCCTTTATTCTTTTTCCTTCTCCTCCCTGCCCCCTTTTAAGTGATCCTTCTGCTTTAACCTCCAGAGTAGCTGAGATTACAGGCCTATACCATGATACCAATTATACTTCTGCATTTCTGTTCATACCCTTGTCTTTTCTGTCATCACAGAATAACAAACCTGGGCTATTGTGGTGAGGGTTACGACATGTGGAACACAATTAGTTGCTCCATTTGTCCTAGCCTAGGCCATTTTAGATCTCATCCAAAGATAAGCTAACTCCAAAATACCTTAGTAAACTCTCTAAAACCAAAACATGGCCAGCTGACCTGCATATATGTGAATTAAGGAAATGCTCATTATTTCCAGCCACTAAATTTTGGCATGATAAAAAGTGCAGCATTCTTGTGCATAGATATTTGGTGAACCCTTAAGTAATTCTTCAAAGCAAATGTTACTAATAATCCTACATAATTTCTTGCAATCCTAATGACAATATCTATTTCACATTGGCTTCTGGACGTTCCTAGGGCAAGCCATTTACTGATATTTGTTTGAGGCATGAATAAATTTTCTCTGTGGGGAATTCTCATGACATTCCCAAGACATACTCATCTAATATAGAATGGTCTTGTAGGACACAGAATCATACACTCTATAAAACAAAGTAAGGCGGAAAATGAAAGTAGGGAAAGTAGTTAAGTATATATAGTATTGTGACAGAGGAAAGATAGCTCTCAGTCTGCTAGATGTCAGACATGCCCAGTTCATATTCCCTAAATACTGAGGAATTTCGAGAATAAAGGAGGTCCAGGGTAGGAAAGGTTTATTTAAAGAAAGCTGAGAGAAAAGTGAGGTCTGAAATTGTGTTGCCACAAAGGCTATTTCTCCAAGAATGTTTTATTGAGCAAAATCAGAGGGTGAATACAATATGGGTCAAACTTCAATCAACCAATAGTATTACAAGTACAGTCACTTAGCTAATATGTATTGATCCAGTAGGGAAGCGAGATACATAGCAAAAGTGTTTGGCTGGGACCATTAACTTTAGCTTATCCATAGCTTCTAAAATAGAAAGAACAGGGATTATTTGGAAAGGGACAGGAGGGAATGGGAAGATGACTCCTGATGTTCTGGTTAATCTCCTAGGTGTCTGATGCCTATCTGGCCTTTCTGGACTGGGTATTACGAATTACAGCATAATCTCAAATTGCTGTTTATCTTTTCAAGAGGTTTGCAGGCCTGGCCATTGCACCTGCGTCTTGAGGCTTGGCCTTCAGATCTGTTTCCAGCCACAGTTTTGACTTGTTTTACTCTTCTGCACTGATTCTGTGGAGGGGCCATTCCTGTCTGACTACCTATTAATTTCTACCAAGCTGAGCTGTCTACAGTGGTAGCAACCAAGTGACAATAGTCATGTAGTATATGATGACATCTTGGGCAGTGATGGACCACATAGATGATGATGATCTCATAAGATCATGTCACCTCATAATGTGTTATCTGTTGTTATTTAAGTACAGTGTCCAGGTTTACACAGTGGTAAATTTTGCATCTCTGTTGCGATGTGGTTATATGACACATGACCATATCCTTTGTCAAGAGCAACTGTTGACCAGGAAGAAGTAATTTTGAGTACAGCTAGTAAAATGGGCAAACAGAAGGCCCAGAAAAACAAAACTCAGCTTTTCTTTGGTCCACTTAAAGACAACACAGCATAAAAATGATTGCTGCGAGCGAAGACTGAGCATTCAGACCTTAATCATGTTTGTATCCGGTAAGCCCACCCACTCTGAGAAGGGAAAACAGGCAGAGATAGTTTTGTTAGCGACATGTTTTTAAAAAACTTGCTCCTCATACTGTGAAATTTGCTATAATCTTATTTTCAGACTGTATAGTATTGTATTTTATTTACATGCTTTTGTGTTTGAAAGAAGTCTGATTTTTTAGCGAATTATATAAAACCCGGCTGCCTGAGAGCCCTCTGGACAGAGGCAGAGCATTACTGAGCACGTCTTAGCAGTGCTGGCCTTCCATCTCTCTGGAACTGCACTTGGAGGGAGTCTGCTGGGTGGGGAGCTGCGCCTGGTTAATTCATTGCATTACTTGGAAGGGTCCTTATTATTTTGCACAGCAGTGTGGTCACCTGGCGGCGGGTCATTAGCATTTTTGTCTTCTTTTCCTCACAACAATGCACAACATGCTAATTAGAGGATTCTGAAAGCTAAGTAACCTGTTTTAAAATCAGACATTTTAATTTGCAGCTTTAATGGCTGTTTTTATAATAACTGGCTTTATTGGGGGTAAAAGCACTTCTCATGTTCTACTAGCAAGGCAGAGTATAACAGAAGCTGACAAAATTAAAAACCTCATAATGGGACCTTTGCCTGGGATAAAAGGCTGTTTCATAACAATTTCCTTTTGTTCTTTGTTTAAGCCATTACTCTAAAAGGAGTCTCCGATTAATCTAAGTAAATGCATCATTACAGTACTAATCCATGTCCTTCTGTCAGTGTCTGTTTTAATTAAATAAGAAATGCTAGCAGAAAGATAACACGCACGAAGCTGTGATTGGAGAAAGAAGCACTGGTTGATCAAGCAAAGATTAAAAAGGGCTTTACTGTTTTGTCCATTTGCATAACTCCAGATGCCACAGTGTTTCGGGGAGAAAAGAAAACTTACAAAAGAGTTTAACACATTTCACTCTTATAGATTTAAAATGATGGGCTTTACCACTGAAATTCTAATCATCCAATTTATCACATGTTTGACATTCCAAAGCAAGGAGCAGAACAGCTTGGGGTGTCTTTCAAACCTTTGATGCAGTATTGTGTTGTATTTGTGAAAACATACCTACTAAATTTGTCTATATTTCTTGTTTACTTTAGTTGAAACTGACAGTAAGACTTGTCCATATAATATAGTTGTTTTCCTTTTATAAAGCATCCTGAAACTTTGGTTAGTTTTTTAAAAATGGTTTTCTGTCGTTATGTTAAAAATTTAGATGTTTAATTGCTCATTAACAATAAGAGGTACATTTAATAAATTCTTACACGACAAATATTGCTATGTTGATACACATAAGCTCTTCCTAGCAGTAGAGTTGCAGAATTTCTGGTGAGCGCTTTCTCCATATACAGGCCATTATTTGATGTAATGAAAAGAGAAAGTGTGCAACAGTGAAATTGTTAATTAATTTAGCCTAACAAGATGAAGATAAATGAAGCAAAGTACAGATTGAATGAACCAAGAGGTCTTATTTACAATCTAATACATTTTTATATAATGCAGGTTTCACTTGGTGAAAAACAAACAGACTCAACCTCAAATACTCTAACAAAAACAGGTACATCCCCACCCCATAATTCAGTAGTAAAATCTTGGCTTGATATTACAGAAAGCATGTAGTGTGCTACATGGAGGAGACGCTTCCACAGAGTGTACATAGTGAGCGCACTGCTAAGAATCCTACGCTAGTTAACCTTTAACGCCAGTGTTTTATTATTGTTGCTATAGACTGAGGACGACTATGAGAATAATTATCTGGAAACCTTAGGGGGTTTTGTTCTCTGGGTTGTCCCAAGACATCTTGTTTCTGTTATTTAATTATCATTTTATTTTAATCATCTCCCACCAAAGAATAGAAACTCAAAAATGGGGAAAGAAAAAAAGAAAAAGAAAAGTTGTGTACTTTTTGCATGTGCTTGAATCTGCTGCAATTGTACAGAATTCTTAAATTAGCATTATTTTTTAAAGTCTCCCTTTCCTAGATTAATGAGCTTTCCCCAGTATTTGACCTTTTATCATTCTTGCTTTCTGCTCAGAAGTACTTCCTTCCTTCCTACTGTAGCTAGAAAAGACTGTCTCTTATCTTATGTTACTGTAGGCAGTGGTAACAGGCTCTCTACAAATGATGTTATTATGGTCACAATGTTTTTATCTCAGAGGTCACGAACAAATCCATGCACTGCTTCTAAGGACTTCAATAAATAGGACTTTTATCCAGACAATCGCCTTTTATGTTACTTTTAAACAAAACTACTAGTCCATCAAGAGTTTCAAAAGAAAACAATTCTACAGAGTGCCGGTATGGCCTGCACAGACCAATCATCATGGCACCCATTCTCCAGTCCTTTATTTTTCAAGTCCACAACAATAGGTTGTTGATTCAATGGACAAGACCAGAACAATTAAGTTCTCTGTTTAGCAGCAGTGCAGCATTTTAATGCCCTTCTCTAATAATGGTCTCATTATTGTTATTCTAAGACTGGGGCTCAGGAGGAGGAATATTTGCTGGAGGTACGTCATTATTTTGCAAATTTCGATTAGCTCATCATGTTGTCTGTAGTGTGAAAATCGTAGCTAATTAGGGCAGCCAGTTAGACTACCAGCTTTTGAGCTTATGAGTTAAAAGGTAGCATACTTGATAGGCCAGTGATGTGAAAAAGGTGGTAAAAAAGAGGATTAGAGCAGTTGCCTTAGTAACTCCAACTTCCATCTGTGAGGGAACAATGGACTTGTGTTTCTCCCCCACCTTGGTGTAAAAATTGGTTTTGTTTTGAAAGGACAGGGTTCTTTTTTATGACAATCTGGAATTCAGCCCAACAGAGTGCAGTTTTAGTTGTTAGGAGAGACCATTGGGGATAGGAGAGACGAAAGGTCACGGTGAGCTTCAAGGACATGAAAGGTGGTTGTCTCATGTAACAATGGTAGATTGTTTTTTTCTAATATTTCTAGCCAGCCTGTAAGTCAGGTGATGGAACAAATACCTGCAGTTTAGTCAGGTGAAACAGGAGGGGGTGGGGGAAGGAAAGGAGAAAAATGGGGTAAGAAAGAGTTTGTACTATGCTAAAAAAAAAAAAATGTCACTCCAATTTGCTTCTGTTAAACAAAGTGAGATTTCTTTGTCACCATCTTTGAGATTCCAGTGTGCTTTGGACGGTTTGCCTCTGTGGACCATCACATCTCTGGGAAGTACTCCAATGTGTTAGGAAATGTGATTTAAGCTTTCTTCCTGAACTCCCAGGAGGACCAGTGATGTGATACTTAACAATAAATTTAGTTGTTGTAGCTTTCTCACATTATTGCTGCTCTTAAAAGGTTTTCCTTCAAATGCACACTGAATAAAATGAATGATAAATATGAAAGAAATTTGTTTTGCCACTCTACAGGGTTTTATCATAAATTCTATGACTTCTATTGCAAAAGTTTACAGGAAACTGTTTAGAGGTTGCTACAACAGTAACACAATTTTTTCTCTATGTATATAAGAAACGCCACAATTTCAAGAGCTAGGTTTTGTGTCCAGAGGAGGTGATAGAACAGCATTGAAAACGTTGATGTTTTCTTTTTCAAAACCTCAAAACCAAATCACTTTCTCTGGGTTTAAAATACTTTTATTTTGTCAACAATGAATGGCTTCTCTTTTCCCTCTATGCCAATATTAAAACACTTCATTGTAGTTATTACTGATGTGTGTGTGTGTTGCACACATGCATTAAGAACTAGAGGGAATTTGAATATAGGGTATTTTTTTTTGTGAGCAAAAAAAAAAAAAAAAAAAAAAAAAAAAGACTTTCTTTGGAAGATCTAAGGCACTTTAATATTTTTTCTTCTTCATTGTCCCTAAATAACCCTTGTGTAATTGAAGCTGGACTTCGTCGTCCAGGAGGTTGGAGAGATTTTCAAACTCTCTTTTAATTCTGGGTCTTTGTTTTCTTTCTTCAGACGACCATCTTTATTTATTTATTTGGTATGGGGAATTGAACTCAGGACCTTGCACTTGACAGGCAGGTGTTGTGCTATATCTCTGGCCTACCCATCCTTAGTTTTGTAGCCATTATTTTGAAGAGATTTGTTCATTTAATTTCTTGTAAAATCTCATAGACTTGACATAATAATATGCAACTTCACAGCTTAAGGACTTGGGTGATTATCTAGTCAAGTTCTTATATTTGAAAAAGGCAAAAAGTGGATTGAAGGGACTTGCCCAAAGTAACTGAATTACTTAGATAGCAATAAAATGTTTTTATTTGCTTGTTTAAATATAAGTCTGAATTCAATGAAATAATGATGAATAAACATTATAGGAACATCTTTGATTTGTGTTCTATCTATTTTAGTGGTTGAAAGGAGATAGAAGAAACATCATATGGTAGTGATTTTCAGATAAGATTTTTTGTTAACTATTAAAACTGTTATAAGTAAATTGAATGTTTTCTTTCCTCTATTAAAAAGAAAATCAGGGGCCAGTGAGATAGTTCAGTGGACTGAAGTACCTGCTTAGGCAAGCTTAGGCAAGCACAGGGACTGATGCTCAATCCCTGGCACCACATGCCCTACCGTCTCCACCCCTAGGACAGGCTGCACTGTTCAGAGTTTGGGCGTAGTGGCGCATATCTGTAATCCCAGCACTGGGGAGGCTGAAAGCAGAAGGATCATCATGAATCCGAGCTGTGTAGTGAGACCCTGCAATAACCAAATACATTAAAAAAAAATCAAAACAAAACCAAACCCACATCCCTCTCCAGCATAACTTGGGGGTACTTTCTAAGATACTAGCATAGGGTCCCAAATTGTCAAGCCTTTCTGGAGCCAGATAATTCAAACATTTTATTTCAGTGTGGTAAATCAAGTTAGCTTCTGTTTCTTAGTTTTTGTATCTGTAGAAAGGGACCTGATGTTATTTAACTTTATTAGATGAGAGATAAGAATTGACTCATGATTGAAAAAAGCAATGTACATTTAGCAGAATATTTTACAGCTATAAATTTGAGCTTTATTTAAATGTAGCTATTTGAAGCAAATATCGACAATAATATTTAGGTCAATATAAATGCTGTGGTTTATTTTGAATTGATTTGGAAAATGTTTAGAAGTTTTACACTAAAATTTGTGTTGAAATATAAAAGAGAAAAATAAAATAAGCTATAATTTCACCTTATTATTTCATACCAAAGAAATTTACTGTATTATAGCCTTTTAGTTCAGTCTTTTATATGTGTGTTTGTGAATGTGTATGTGTGTGGTTTATACTTTCCTTTAAAAATTATATAAGACAAAGTAATATAAAACAGGAACAACAAGAAAAGTCCTTGACTTTAAATCTTTGTGGATATGTTAATTATAATCTTTTGGATATATTATAAAATATACAGCTATTTATACATCTACAATAATCCCTTCTATTTATATAGTACTTATAGTTTCATGGGTCTTTAATAAAAATAA
>NW_004524643.1:9442874-9452571 GCF_000260255.1 Octodon degus | reverse complement strand
GTGTCTCCAACTAGAAATGATCAGTGAATTCAAACAGCAGGGAAAGGAGGCAATGGCAATTATAATGATATGTAAAAAGGCAATTGTTTAAGTGGTTTGCCCTGGGAGTGTTTGTAAAACTTTTGTTCATATTGTTTTGACTACTCTTATGTTTTTACTGAAGGCCAATAAATGTAGAGTTGTTTTTATTAAAAACAAACAAACAGGGGGCTGGGGAGATAGCTCAGTAGAATAAGTGCTTGCCTGGCAAGTGCAAGGTCCTGAGTTCAATCCCCAGTTCCGCAAAAACAAACCCTTTAGGGAGAGAGCCAGATGAGGAGTAACTAGTGAGACAGAAGACATGTTGGAATGCTTAATGAGATATAAAATGTTTGCTGAGAGTGGTGGTGCAAACCTATAAATCCCAACACTTGGAAGGCTCAGGCAGGAGGATTGATGTTAATTTGAGTCCAACTTGGGCTACATAAGTGAGTTTAAGGCCAGCCTACACTGCATAGCAAAACTGTTTCAAGCCCCCCACCCCACAAAAGAAAGAAATGTAAAATGTTTATTTAGCACGGTACTTAGTATGTAATTGCTTAATACATGTTAATTATTACAACTTTTATTATTTTTTTTATTTATTTATGTTTTATTTAAAATTTTAAAATAACCCCATAATACAATCAATGCCTGTTTGTTACTTTCCATTGATGAGGTACGAGGCACAGAAGTGGAAACAGGTGATAAATCTAGCAAGTGGCTGGGAGATTCAAATCTTCTGAATTCTGTTAGTCTGATGTTATTTGTTTGTGTTTTCAATCTAACTTTTATTCCAGGTTAAATAATTATCTTTCTGAATAGATTTCATAAAAATGAAGACAAAAAGTTACAGTGAAAAAATTTAAATTTTATTTTACGTGATCTGCTATTTCAGTTCTCAAGTGCTTTCCATAATTCTTCTTTCTTTCCGTAGTCATTGTCTTTTTTTTTACTTTGTGAATATGGGCTTCTGTAGCAGTGTGCGAGATAATTGCCTGCTATATCCATCATTTGACTTTTTAACTTGATTATTTCATGTTTCTGGATGTGACTATACGAGCTGTGTTCATCATAGCAGGTACTGAGCAGACTAGCAAGGTCATTTAAGATGGAAACAGCTGTGGAAGGAAGTTAATACATCAGAGAACACGCATTGCTAGCCCAAAGGTTAAACCAGTGGTCACCAATAGGTACTGTCCATTAGGGAAGAAAGTCATAAAATAGTTTAAACTGTTTTGTAAATCAAGCAAAGCAAAGCACAACGGACAACCAAAATAACTTCACTGAATGATACATAAGAGATTTAGACCATAGTACAAGCATAGTACAGTGCAACCCTAGACACCAAGTAGGGTTAAAGGACTGCTCCAATTTCTGAGTGGTCCACACTTGGAAGATTACCAAGGCCATTTAGGGGTCATAGTTTTAGTTACCAGAGTCTTGCAAAAGGTCAAGGTCAATCTAGCAACAGTAAATTAATTTTGAGCCTGAAAGGATTGTGTTGATGTCTCTCTTTGAGGTCTGAAATGGTCCTAGAACAACATCTCCCAAACTTTTAAGGTATGCAAGAGTCATACTGTGGAGCTTAGGAGTGCTAAGTGGGACTTCTGTGTCTGCTTTTTGATAAACAACCCAGGTTATTTTGTTGCAAGTGTTTATAGATTACATTTGGAGAAAATTGCCCTGAAGCCTGGGATGTCTTTTATTGTAGGATAAGGGACCTAATGCGACAACTGTTGAGAGAGGAGGCATTTAAAATTTGAAAGTCAGACCTTTCTACTAAGAGAAAAATGTCTCACGCACAGGGCTAAGTTGTGATTTTCTGCATGCAAGTGAGCAGTAAACAGGATCTAGTATGTGCTGGATTGGGTTACTCCAAACCTATTAAGTCTTTTTCTTCATGTATCTTGTTTCCTGTGTTTATGACCTGCGTACCTTTGTAATGTGTAACAAAGAGTTATAACCTGTTAGTGTAAAAAAGTAGGATTAATTGTTTTTTGTGTCTAATCTAAACTGCTTCATTTTTACTTTTTGTTATTTCCGTGATTAAATTTCCCCTTCTCCTTCTCCCTTCATACATTGATTAGTTTGAGCTGAGCAGACAGCTGCTGTAATGCTAAGGGTTAACCAGAAGAGAATTACAAATGAACTATCTAGAAAGTTGATTATTAATCCAGCTAGAGAAGAAATATCCTTTTACTTAGCAAGAATGAGTATCTGAAGAACTGATAATATTGTTCAGGCAGTGGGGTGGAATGGCAGACCTTGGTAAGTAAAATAAAACATGAATTTAATCTTTTATACCCATTTTTAAGTGAGTAGAATGTTGATATAGTTCAATAATTAAGTGTAATATGAATTTATAAGCTGGTAGAATGAATCTAAAAAGTTCTCATTGTGTTAATGAGATCCTTACATAGGCTATCAGCACAAGTTAACTGAAAGATATTTACATAAGTAGATAAATATATTTAATTTTGAATATTTATAAAAATACATGATTAGATTTGTGATTAAGAACAAGGAAGTGGGCATGGAGGAATGATTACTAAAACAATCTAGGCCCAAGCTTTAAGTAATATAAACTGCAGAATCTTGAATGACAAACTGTTCTTTTCTTTCTCTTTTTTTCTCTACAAGAGCAAATTCTGGGTTGATTGGTATTAAAATATAATTTAAAAATACAATATTCAAATAAAGATTCCCTGAGTTATTTTTTCCAGACTTCTGGGTAACAAAAACTGTCATAGACTCTGGTAATTTTGGGGTCCTAGGACTGATTTTATTGTAATGTTTAATTTAGAGACCTTTCTAAGGATAGCTTTTATTGTATTTGTGAATTGGAAGGAAGGAGAAATGAGAGGCTCTGTGCTATTTGTACAAAGGAAATTAAGTGAAAAGATATGATTTTAATAATGTTCTCCCACCAAAGACTGCCGCTCCGGTTGTAGCAGAAATTTTCATGTCAATATTCAATTCTATAAGATTGAAGTTTTGCATAGATTACTGGATATTATAAAAATGAGCCTTTAAAGCATAATATGGATCATACTGAATATTATTGAAGTTTTATGTAACCATAAATCATTTGAATGTAGCATTGGTATTCTTAGAAGTTAATAATCATACTATGCTTGATTTTGAAACTGAGCACAAATAAAGGCAGAATTTTGACCTTTTCTTTAAGTGTGTATTTTTAGTAATAATTTTAAAACCTTAAAATTTTTTTTTTATTATTTAATACTTAAATGAGGACAGCAAAGTGTCTTTTCAAAAATTGTAAATTCAGTGTTGGAAATATGCTACATGTGTGCGTGTGCTGTATGTATGTATTTGTATGTACTGTATATAATAAATTGCATTCAAAATGCCAAGGTACTGTTTGTCTCTACACACTTAGCTTTTTTTTTAGTTCTTATGTTCTGGCCTATATTTAGGACTAAGGATAGTAGATCATAGTAAATGAAATAAAAGTTAAAGTCTGTGGAGCTCTTACAGCTAACTGTTGTGTTTTATTTCATTTATTTTTCATATTAACTCTGTGGTCGTTGGGAACCTCTGAGGATTATAATACATGCACGAAAGATAAGCTAATTAAAGAGCCCCTGAACTCTGGTATTAAAAGTCTAGAGAATGACATGTATAAGTGGGGAAATACCTAAACTTTATATGCTCATTTCAAAATTGAAAAGATTTAAAAGACTGGGAAGGAAGAGAGGGAGGAGAATCAATAGCATTTGTTAATTCTTTAAAAAATTTTCTATGTTAATTTATTCATACAAATATGTTAAACTATACCAAGAATCGTATAATACATATGGATACATTTATATGAAAGAAAACTATCAGTGTAGCTGAAGCCTTTCCCAATTTTATCTCTCTCTCTTTTTATGCTTCAGGTAACCACTCTCTTGACTTTGGTGGTTTTTACCCTGTGTTTTTTTTTTTTTTTTTATTCTACTAAGAATTAAATTCCATATCCACTGTATTGTAGGAAAAATCTTTCCTACTAGTTTTTGGATGGAAGAAATACCTTTTCTTGTTTTCTTATTACACTTGACACTTTTTCTTGGTTCCTTAGTGCACTTTATTTAAAACAAAACAAAATGAAACAAAAACCAACAAGTATCCAGGACCCTGGCCTTGCAGAATCTCCCTGCCTCTCGGTATAGCTCATTCTGGATTTCTTCCACCTTTTATTCTGACACAGCTACTGGACTGCTCTCCTGTCAGTGTCACGGATCATCCAAATTCTTCCAAATTCTTTCCTTCCCTAGAATTCTCCACATGATCCTGGCTTTTTAACAGAAAAAAATTTCTTTCCAGTCTTGATCAGGATGCTTCCTACTCATCCTTTTGGCATTGTCTCAATGTCATCTTTCTAGAGAAATCTTTCTTTCTTTTCATAATTCAAATATTTTCTGGCTGCAAAGATTTGCCTCTCGTGCTTTTAAAGCATAGCAGATATTGTAATCTTAAACTATGTATTTATCTGTGTAAGATTTGTTTACTGTTTGTTCTCTTTCCACTGGCCTGTTTTGTTCTTGAGTGTCTTCAGAGCATGCAGGACACTTGATCTTGAACATTAAAGGCATACAATAAATACTTGTCATTGTCAGAGAAAGGAATGTAGTGAATGAGAGAGAGAGAAAGAGAAGGAGATTGAGAAGAAGAAAGAAAAGTACATAAAATGGAGTTCATTGGTTCATCTGGATATACTCTTCATTATTTTTTCAGTATAGTCTTTCAATTTTGTGACCTCATTTTGGGGAATCTGCATTCCTGGACAAAGGAGCTAAGCTTTGAAATTATAAATTTATAGTAGTTATAATCCTTTTGTGTACACACAATTTATGGGCTCTAAAAATCTGGGAAAATTTAAGACTCAGTTGAGGAATTTAAAAAATGCTGTGTTTTTATCTGAAGCAAAAAGCCAGAAGGCCACTTATAAGAGTTTTAAAGTAGATGACTAACTAAATATTCAGAGTGGTGACAGTTGCTATCACATTGCTACAAAGCTTGTCTTTTTAAAGTATACTACTGTAGGAAACTTGATAGAAAAAGGAAGGAAATGAAGGTAGTCTGAGAGGATGGCAGGGTTCAAGAAATACCAGAATATACTTACGTTGTATTCTATGTATATTTCTGCTGGTGTTTATAATGGTAAGAGATTATACTGACGTGTTTTTTAGTGGTGGGGAAAAGGAGATAAAAAAAGAAAGAAGATAAAGAAAACTTAATTTAAATTCTTGGTGTTGAAAGACATTGGGATTCTTTTTTTTTTTAATATATTTTAGGGAAGAGTCTACAGAGTGTTGAGGGTCTCACTACTAAATCAGACTTGTAGTGATCTGCTTGTTTACAACCTCTCAAGAGCTGGGATTACAGGTCTGCGCCACCACACCTAGTCTCAGTTGCCATCTCAGCATGCTTGGGGGTGGGGGGTGGGGTGGGGCCTGCATGACAGGCCGGGGGATCGAACTCCTGGCCCCTGCGCCTACTTGCAGGTGCTTTAATTTCGCTGAGCTATTTGGCCAGCCCCAGATACTGAGATTCAGAAAGTAACTCACTTATAGAAGATGGCATTACTATTGATAGAATTATATCTTATATTTTATTATAGTTTGTACTGCTATGTGAAGCTTTCATATATTATACAAAATTCTCACAGTAACCCTGTGACACAATTAAAGCAAGGCTCTTGCTAGTTTTTGTTTCACCTTAAGGAAAATTGAGATAGAAAGCAGACAGGAATCAGAACTTGTTTTCTATAATGAAAAAAATATTTATTTATTTATTTGATACAGGGTCTAGCTATGATAGTGATCCTCCTGACTCAGACTCCCCAGCGCTGGGATTACAGGTGTGTGCCACCATGCCCGGTTTCAGAGCTGGCAAAGTGCCTTCAGGGTTTTAGAGCAGGCACAGCATGCAATAACTGGGATCAAATTCAGGTCCTTGTGCTTGCTAGGCAGGCTTAGACCACCACTGAACTATCTCTCCAACCCAGGAAAACGTTAAAAAAAATCCTAGATAGAGTTTTTTTAGGCAACATGAATATTCATTTCATCTTCACCCTCACAAAAAAGGCTTAAATATTTAGGTTTTTCTAAGAACTGAGATATTTTAGGGAGATGTCTTCCATAGGGTGTCTAGATATAAATGTTTTTTTTCTTCTAATTTCCGAAAGATGCAAAGTAGATAACAATTTCCAAAGGAGATGACTAAATGCAAATAATTAATGCAGAAACATTGCTGATTGTATATATATTAAGAATTATTGTATGAATTTTAATGGGTTAAGTCCTTGTCTGATATCTTAGGGATCTAAAAAAGAGAAACAGGTGTGAATTTAAAAGAATGAATCACAGAACTGGGCATGGTGGTGAATGCCTATAATCCTAGCACTAGGGAGGTTGAGACAGGAAGATTGCTAGCAGTTTGAGACCAGCCTGCAGGCTACAAGAGTGAGCACAGGGCCAGCCAGAATGCATAATGACTCTGGCAAAATCAATCAATCAATCAATCAATCAATCAATCAATCAAAACCAAAACCAAAACAAGACAAAAAAACCCCCACATAATTGGGGTAAATAAACTGTAGCTCAAATGAAACCATCTATAAAGCAAAGGGTGGACTGCAGCGATAGCTCAGCAATCTGAGTGCATGCCTAGGCAAGCACAAGGACCCAGTTTGATTCCCGACACCAAATGCTGGGTTGGCCCCATCTGGGGCAGGCCAAGCTGTCTACCAAGACCAGGCATAGTAGTGTACCCCTGTAATACCAGCACTGGGAGGCTGAGACAGGAGGATCACTATCAGTCCAAGCTGCGTAGTGAGAGCCTATACCATATACATAAAAGAAAAAGAAAAAAAAAAAAAAGTGAAGGGTGCAAGCCCCTTGGGCACAAAACCAAGCATATGAGTTAAGTGCCTATTTGAAAGATCTTTTCAATGAAACAATGAAGGGAATGTGCATGTCACACACATACATGCTTTCAGGCAAGTGTGGCAATAGTATTTTGACCAAGAATACAAAAAAAAAGTAATGATTATCAAGAAGGCTGCTGTGCCTTAAGGCAGAGGTCAAACTTTGTATGTTTCAGTTGCAGAAACAGCCTTGTTGTGGAGAAATTCATTTTCTCACACTTTCCTAGGCTCATTGGCAAACTCTTCCTTTAGCTTAAATATCTATCTATCTATCTATCTATCTATCTATCTATCTATCTATCTATCTGTCTGTCTGTCTATCTATCTATCATCTATCTAGATATGTTTATTTTGAAAAACGGGCTTTATAAAGATCCAGTAACTATCCTGAGATGGACAGAGGGATGCCATAGAGAAACAAATATATACCATGCAGAGCCAGACTCCCAAGTTAGCAGGCGAAGATCCTGGGGCACCAGACTTGCAGGCTAGCGAAGGAAGACTTGTGCAGGTTAGCAGGAGAGTCAGCATGCTTCCTTGTTGAAGTAGTAAAGGTACTGCCAATACTAATACTCAGAATCAGGGAGAGAGAGAGTAAAATGAGAGTCTACCTTACTTCAAAATCAGACGTTATAGAAAGATGTTTTCTATGCGAGGCACATAGCTAAGTCAGGGAAATGACTCAACAAAGATATGTTCCTTTATTGTATTAGTTGCATGAAGAATGGCCTTCTGGGATGTTCAAGCATAGGAATAAAACAAATGCTGTTGTTATCTGTTGACAGCCGGTTGATAACTGGCATTATCCTTGGTAAGAACTTTAGACTTTACCACGTAACCCCAACTCTTAAAACTGTTAGTGTAAGAGAATGAAACTATGCTATAGAAGGAAATAAAGAGATCTATTTTTCTGTATAATTCAGTGGTAGAGCACTTGTCTGGTATGCACAAAGTCCTGCTTCCATCTCTAGAATTGTATCAGAAGCAAAAAAAAAAGTTTTAAAATGAGTTAGGGAGAATATATTCCAAAAATTATAAATTATTTACTTACATTTACAGATTTCTGACCTCTGACATATTAAGAAGATAAGAGGATCAGATTTTTAATTATGATAGAGATTTTGTCATTTTAGTCTTCCCTTATTGATACAATACTTTCATTTTAAAAATTAAAAACATTTAATGCCATTCTTAAAGTATTATAAATAGACTATATTGTGAGTAAACTTAAACATTACTTTTTTGAGGATAAATGATAAATGATGAGGTATAATAGACTTCAGCAGATTTCCTAGTCCTAAACCCCTAAATTAAGTTTCCTCTGACTTTAAATGCTGGTGGCTTTTTAGGAATGAGAGCTCTGTGTTGTTGAGTACTCAGTCTTTAATGCAAAGACTGATATTTACTTTTTCAAATGGCTCAATCTCTCTTAGGAATGGCATTAGAAGTTTATTTAGATAATTCCAACCTAGTTGCACTGATGCCCTGAAAAGAAACTTTAGCTGCAGTTAAATAATATAGGAAAGTTATATGTTAGGTGTGCATCTCAAGTTTTGTGATCTGAATTAAATGGTCATGGCTTGAAAAAAAGTTAAAAACATTTAAAAATTACACAAGCAATATACAAATATGTTCTTGTTGAACAAGAATGGCACATACTAGGTAATCATTAAACATTTCTTGAATGAGTAATTATTGGAAAAGAAGAAGGAAAATTTCCTTATTTTTTTCCTCCAAACTAAATTATTTTTCTCTTTCCAAATATAACTGCTATTTTCAAATTGGTTTTTATTCTTCCAGCCTTCTTTCTTTATAATCATACACAAATACATACAATTATAGAGACATATGCAGTTTTATTTTGTGTAAAAATCTCATTTTACACATGTTGTTTTATATTTTACATATTTCCTTTTTCATTTAGGTCTTGGAACTCTATGCCATTTATACAGTTTTATTTCATTTTCTTAATTTTACACTATATATGCCAGTGCTATATGTCTGTCATATTTCTTGTTTATATGTTATCTACTAAAATGTTAGGCATTAAAAAATTAGGTGAGTAAAAAAAAACCTATCTTCTTTTCAAAATATATAAATTAAGCATAGAAAATTTCTATTTGATAAGGCTGTGAGATACAGGCAGCCAGTACTCAGTAGACCTAACAAATATCAGTCTTCTCATTTCCTCCGTATTTCCTTAAAGCACTTGTCTGAGGGAAGGATTGAAAGAATACAGAAACATGCTTTGCCCTAATCTCACTTTTAACTTCCAGATGTGCTAGGCTGCTTACTAAAGTTTTAATAATCTAAACGCTGTCAAAGGGGATGAGTCAGTGCCGCTCTCCTTCCCTCTTTCCCTTCCTCCTTCCTCCCTCCTGCGTTCTCATCCTCCTTTTCTTGACTAAACATCAGTTTGTGGCTGTGATATAATGAATACAAATGAAATGTGATGAAAATGGTGACCCCTATCGTAAGAATACAGACACGTAGACTCATCAGCCCAGAGTACAGTGAGGTGATAGAAGCTCGGGTAAATCAGGGTGATGCACCTGGCTCTGTCCCTGGTAGTCGGGAAAGGTTTTTCTGGAGCAGGTGATAGTAGTTAAGATAGAGTCATAAAGGTTTATTAATAATTCACTGAGGAGACAAAGGAAAGGACACTGTAGACAAAGGAGTATAGTGAATAAAGTTAGAGAAAAGTAAAAAATAGTCCTATCATTTAGAAGTGAGAAAAGGCTATAT
>NW_004524643.1:9429384-9442774 GCF_000260255.1 Octodon degus | reverse complement strand
TTTTTTTACAGGGTCTTGCTATGCAACTTGCACTCATAGTGATCCTCCTGTCTCAGTCTCCCCAGCTTTGGGGTTACAGGCATGTGCTACCATGCCCAGTTTTGGTGGCCAGTGTGGTGAGCCCAGGGTTCTGGGGCTGGCATAGCATACAATCCTGGGGATTGAAGGGTCCTTGCACTTGCCAACAGACACTTATGCTTCTAAGCTAGTTCCCTAGCCAGGGCTACTTTAAGTTAATCCAGTGAAAATTGATTAAGCATAGTTATAAATTTTGGACAAATCACAAAAGATAAGTACTTGAGCTGAGAGAGATGGTGCATGCTTGTGATCCCAGTACTTGGGAGGCCTAGAGAGGAGGGTTATAAGTTTGGAGCAAGCCTGGTCTATATTTCAAGGCCAACCTGGACTACATAGCAAGACCTTGTAATAGACAAACAAACAAACACCCCCCACAAAAAAAAACAAACAAATAAAGGAAAACAAGAAAAATACCCAGAAGTAATGCAGCACAATTTAAATGAAGCTGGGTCTTGAGAGGAGGTGATATTTGGAAGGGAAGATGGGAAACTGAGTAAGTTTGTCATTTGAAAGGTTTCTCATCTGAGGGCAGGCTGTGCCAGACAAGTTAATAAGACTCTGCTAAGACGTCATCTTTGTTTCTGTTCTGGAGGAGTGTGAAAGTAGACTTGAAGTTACTCTACCTGCTTGAAGCAAGGGAGTAATCCTGGAGAGGAAAGCACCACAGAAGGGGAACTCCCGGCTTCTGTGCATAACCTTTGTCCAAATCTCTGACTGATCCCCAAACCATGTACACACAGGACTGGCTTGAAGCAGCCTGGGTAAGGCTAAATGAGCTGAACAAATATTTGAGCTGCTGTGTACTGCAGGTGAGACGGAGTATGTGCAATTTGCTTTCAGCAAGTATGCTTCTTGGAAGAAGCAGAAAAATGTAAAACAATAGGATGGAGAGAGAGGGAGAGAGAGAGAGAGAGAGAGACAGAGACAGAGAGAGACAGAGACAGAGAGAGACAGAGACAAAGAGGTAGAGAAGGAGAGGTTATAAAAGACAACATGTGAACTTTAAGCTTAAAAAATAGGAGAAATTAAATTATTTGATAGAACAAATAGCAAAATGGAGCAATACAGACAGAGAAGTTAGTGAATTGAAGATAAATCAATAGAAACGACCCACTTTAAAGAACAGATAAAAATTAGAAATTATGTGAATTAGAGATATATGGGACATTATTGAAGAGATGTTAATAGATGGGTCACAGAAGATAAAGACAATGATATTAGTGCAGGGAAAGTGTTTGAAATAATAATTAGAACAGATTCTCCAAATTTGATTGAAAAAAAGCAAACTATATACATCACTGAAAAGTTACTAGAAATAAGAACAATATGTAGGCAGCTTTAAAAAAAATTTTTGTAATGACCAAAGGGTTGGGGAATACATAATGATGCAATTTACCAATAACAAGAAATACATGTTAAATTAATCTATGAGGGTTATTGAATGAAGGTTTATTTTGTACATTCTAAATTTCTAAATGAATATTTTTACATAGATTTTACTTACTGCTAATTTTAGCAACTTACATGTTC
The DNA here is from genome assembly GCF_000260255.1 of Octodon degus. NCBI lineage: Eukaryota > Metazoa > Chordata > Mammalia > Rodentia > Octodontidae > Octodon > Octodon degus. The sequence goes on along the minus strand of NW_004524643.1, from coordinate 9,441,166 downwards.
AGTATTTAGGTAATAAAAGAATCTCCTAGACTCTTGAATGACAAATATGTATATAGGACTATAGTAGTGAATAACAAGTTTTTTCCTTTCTCTAGGATACAAACCAAAATGGATGAGAAGATTAAAAAAGTATTTGATTTTAAGACAATAAATACTGTGAAAGAAAAATCTAATGGGGTAAAGGATGGTGACCCTGCATTAGTGATAGTAAATCTGAGATAGAAAAGATAAGTAGGAGATAATTTGGTGAAGAGGAGACATAAAACAGAACATTAAAAAATATTTTAAAGAGAAAAATGTAAAACAAAATTCAGAAGCAAAATAGGATAGTTAAAACACTGTAAATTGTTACCTTTAAATTAGTTACTTGGAGTACAAGATATTGGCATTTACTTGCCCAAACAATATAAACACAACTTTTCTTTTCAATAAACTAAGAGAAATGAGTAGTTTAGCTATTTTTAACTACTAAGTATGTGCATATATATAATACCTAAATTATTTTCCTTTCTTGTCCTTTTTTTCTCCTTTCTCCTATCCCAGTTTCTCTTTCCTTTTGAAGAGTCTATTCTCATTTTTATAATATCTATTGTATAGTTTGGATCTTATTTACTCTCTCAGCTTTTCACACTAGGGAGGCAACATGGTATTTGCATATGTGTTTATTTCATTTATGAATATGGTTTCAGGTTGTATCCACTTATCTATACAAGTCTCCAGTTTATTCTTCTTTATGGCTGAGTAGTATTCGATTGTATAAAAGTTCCACATCTTTTAAAATATCCACTCCTTGGTTTAAGGGCATTTGTGTTTTTTCAAAATTTAGCTATTACAAATTGTGCTGCTATGACTCATCCACATGACTGACACTGACAAAGGATCTACAATATGAGGTACAGGATCTCAGGATAAATCCTGAGGGGATTTCACTGACCTTATCAGATCTAAAAGCTACAACTCTTGTTGCATAGGTCCTGCTTTATCGTGATCTTAACCATCCAGCAGAAAAGTATAAAAACGAAGTACAAGAAGTAAAGCCATTCTATTATCATGAGCTGTAGGGGAGTCAGGTCAACAATTTCTGACACTGCCAGTCAAGTGGAAGACCCAATACTATTGTGGACTACTGGACTCTTTTAGAATATTTTGCTGAGTTAACACACTTATAATATTCAAATGACAGAACTAAACAAAAAAGGGGATATATAAATGAATGTACATTTTGTATCTGTGTATTCAAAATGTTAGGATAGATATATAGTTACATTCTCTTAATGAATAGAGGGATTTGTCATAATAGTGTTTGTAAATAGGATATCCTGTCTGCATCTTGTACAGCAATTAACCACTAGGAAGACAGTATGCAATGTGTTAATTATTGAAACAGTCCTACCAATTTGATTTGAAACTGTCTCATTGCTATTTGTCTGTCAATAAAATTATGAAAAACAAAACCAAACCAAATTGTGCTGCTATAAACACAGGCTCACATATTGCTGTGAAATGATGTTTTTAATTCGTCTGGAAAAATACCCAGAAGAGGAATAGGTGGGTCAAATGGGACCTCCAATCCTCATTTTCTGTGGAATCTGTACTCTGATTTTCGTGATGGTTGTACCACTCTACCTTCCCATTAACAGTGGAGGAGAATTCCTTTTCCCCCAGTCTCTCTAGCATTGTTTATTGGTTGACTTCTTAATAATAGCCTTTCTTTCTAGGGTAAGATGAAATCTCAGTGTTTTAATTTGCGTCTCTCCCGTGACCAGTAATAATGAATTTTTTTTCTATTTGTATATCTTCAGTTGAAAGCTGTGTAATCATCTCAGATGCCCATTTCTGGATTGGGTCTTTTAATTTGGGAGTTTTCTTCTTTTTTTAGTTTTTTGTATGTTCTTGATAGTAATCCTTTGTTTGAAGAACATCTGGCAAACATTTTTTCCCACATTATTGGTTGTGTCTTCACTCTGTTGGTGGTTTCTCTTGCTGTACAAGAGCTTTTTCATAAAATGATATCCTAGTTCTGGATTCTTTGTGATAGTTCCAGTGTAATTGATATTTTATTTATAAAATCTTTGCCTACACCAATGTCTTCAAGAGTTCTACCTATTCTTCAAGCAGATTTATTGTTTCTGTTTTAATGTGTAGACCATTTATCCATTTCAAATTTAGCTTAGTGCACAGTAAAAGATATGGGCCCAATTTTAGTCTTTGGCATGTGCAGAGCCAGTTTTCTTAACATCATTTACTAAAGAGGCTATCTTTCTTCCAGTGAATGTATTTGGTATCTTTGTCAAAGATAAGGTGGATAAGTGTGTCTGGAGTTATTTCTACATCTTCCAATCTGTTCCATTGATCTCTGGGTCTGTTTTTTCTCTTAATCATTGTAGCTTTATAGTACAATTTCAATTCAGAGATTGTGATGCCTTCTGCCTTGTCTTTGTTGCTCAGAATTGCCTGTTTTGGAACCAGATTTCTTCTGGTTCCAAATAAATTTTAGTATTGTTTTATTTAAATCTGTGAGATATGCTGTTATAATTTTGATCAGAATTGTGTTAAATCTATATACAAGTTTTGCAAGTATGAACACTTTCACTCTATTGATTCTTCCTACCGAAAAGCAAGGGATAGCTTTTCATTTTATGATATCCTCTTCAATCTTCTTTTTCAGAGTACTGTAGTTGTCAATGTAGAAGTCCTTTACATCCTTAATTAGATTGAATCCTAGATATTTCAGGCTTTTAAAAATTTTTTATTTTAGGGAAGGGTCTAGGGGGGTTTCAGGGCCTCACTACTAAATCAGACTCATAGTAATCCACCTGTTTACAGCCTCCCAAGAGCTGGGATTACAGGTGCACATCACCACACCCAGTCTCAATTACCGTCTTAGTGTGCCCCGGGGCTGGAGCTGGCACAGCAGTCCTGGGGATACAACCTCTGGCCCCTGTGCCTGCTTGCAGGTGCTTTAATCCGCTGAGCTATTTGGCTGGCCCCTATTTCAGTTTTTGGATGCTATTGTGTAAGGTGCTGTTTCAAGTACCTGTAACCTCTGCTACCTGTGAGGCTGAGGCAGAAAAATATTTTGGCCCATAAGTTCAAGACTGATCTAGGAAACATAGTAAGATCCAATCTCAACAATATATTTAAAAATGTTAAATTACAGAAAAATTAAGATATTTCCAGATAAAAACAAAGCCAGTATATCACTAATAATCCTGACCTACAATAACTATTAAACAGTTATTCAACTGAAATGAAAGAATAATAGATTGAAACTCAAATTTTTAAAAAGAAGTAAAAACATTGGTAAAAATAATAAATAGTAAATAAAAATGACACTGCAAATGTATTTTTTACCTCTTATTTTTCTATTATATAATTGTTAGACAACTGGATACAATGTTAATTATAAAACTATTTTCTATTTTCAATGCAAAAAAAGAACTCTTTGATTAATTGATTCTTTGTATTATTTTCTTAGTCTCTAATGTGTTAGTTTTTGCTCTGATTTTTATAATTTCCTCCTTTGTATAACCTTTTAACTTATCCTTCTGTTCTTTTTCTAGAAGTTTGAGGTTCACAATTAAGTTGTTTGTACTTGCTCTATTTTCCTGATATGGGTATTCACTGCTATAAATTTCCTTCTAATGATTGCTTTCACTGTGTTCTGTAAGTTCCAGTATGTTATATTATCATTATCGTTTAATTCTAGTACCTATTTTTTTGTTTAATTTTATCAGTAACCCATTTTGTGTTCATGAGGGTGTTATTTAATTTCCATGTGTTTATGCCGTTCTTATGGTTTCCCTTGCCATTGATTGCCAGCTTCATTGCACTATGGTATAATAATATGCACAGAATAATTTCAATTCCTTTGCATTTACTTAAACATGTTTTATGAGCTAGTATGTGGCCTATTTTGGAAGATGTCCTGGGTGCAGCTAAGAAGAATGTGTATTCTGATGTTGTGGATTGGAATACTCTGTAGACATCTACTGTGTCCATTTGTTCAAAAGCTTGATTCAGTTCTATTATTTTACTGTTGTTTTTTTGTCTAGTTGATCTTTTTGTGACAATGTGGTATTAAGATCATTTAATACAATTGTATTTGTACCTATTTGATTTTTCATGTCCATTTCTGGTTTTTATATAATTGTGTGCACTGCTATTTGTTGCATATATATTTTTGATTGATGTCTCTTCCTCTTGGATTGTTCCCTTCACAAGGATGTAGTAAGCTTCTTTATTTATCTCTGTTAATCCATCTTGGCTTGAAATTCACTTTGTCTGCAAATAGTTTAGCTACCCCTGCTTTTTTCTGGTTTCTTGTTGCATGGAGTATTGTTTTCCATCCTTTGACTTTGAGTTTATGAATTTCCTTTTGAATTAAATGTATTTCTCTTATTCAGCATATTGTAGGATCTTGCTTTTTGATCCATTCTAACAGTCTGCGTCTTTTGACCAGTGAATTGAGACCATTAATATGGATGGTTATAACTGTTATGTACTGATTTACCCTTGTCATGTTATTTTCCTGTTTTTGGGTCCCCCTCTTTTGTTCTGTCCTTCTGCTCAGTTGTTTGCCTAGCCTGGTATATTCTTTCCATTGGGGTTCATGAACTTGTAGTCCTTGTTATATCTTTCTAGAACATCCTTCAAAACATTTTTGTGTGCTTGTTTGGTGGTCATAAATTTCTTCAGATGTTCTTTGACATGAAAGTATCTTATTTTTCCATTAATTTTTAAAGATAGTTTTGTGGGGTACATCAATCTAGGATGAAGGTTGTGTTCCCTCGAAGTACTTTACTCCAAACTTGAGGATTTGTGCTGTGATTCTGACGGGCTCTCTTTTATGGGTGATTTGTTTCTTTTCCCTAACAACTTTAAGATTCTGTTCTTCTGTTGAATTTCTGGAATCTTAACTATGATATGCCTAGCTGTAGACTTTTTTTTAAAAAATTGTGGTTAACTGGAGTTCTATGCCTCACTTATTTTGTCAAATTATTTTTCTTTGCCAGGGAAGTTTTCTGCTGTGGTGTCTGTGAACATTAAAAAAAAATCTTTTGTTTATGTATTTGGTACAGGGTTTCACTGTACAGTTCAGACTCATAGTGATCTTTCTGTCTCAGCCTTCTCACAGCTGGGATTACAGGTGTGCACAACCATGCCTAGTTTTGGTGGCTGGCAAGGTACTCTCAGGGGTTCTGGGGCCAGCATGGCATGTAGTACTGGGGATTGAACCTGGGACCTTGTGCTTGCTGGGCAGGTGCTTAGAATACTGAGCTATCGCTCCAGCCCTGTGAACAGTTTTTTAAAAAAATATCATTTATGTTATCTTCTGCTTTTTTATTGCGTTCAATCAACATTAAATTGTTCTTCTTTGCCTCATCTAGAAGCTGCTGGATTGATTTCTCATGATCCCTTGCTATTTTTAAAAAAATCCTTCTTTTCATGATTGCTAATTGCAAGCTTGTCATTTATATGTGAGGTTCTGTCCCCACATTGGCTTAATCTTCTGAGATGCTTTCAATGGAATATTTGTTCTCCTGGATACCTGCTTAAATCTACCTTAAGGATTCCATTTCTTTCCTATGTTGAGAATTCATGGCTTCCATAATTTTCTTAAGCTCCTCTATTATTATTATTATTATTATTATTATTATTATTATTATTATTGTATATCTGCTCTAGAGTCACTGTGTGGTTTCCATTATGGACACCATCTCTACAGTTATCTGAGAAATTATTTCTGATTTAATTTTTTTTCTAGAATCTCATTTAATTGCTTTGTTGTTACTACTTCAGAGAGACCAGATGGATGGCTTTTGGATTGTTCAAACCCACTGCCCCTGGGGTTGCCTTTCGTGAATTGGATGTGTGCAGTTGCATCTCATTTAAGTGTCTTTTCTTTTGTTAGTTTAATTACTGGGGTGATGCTTATAAATTGCCTATGGTAGGCTGCTTTTGCTAGTATTTAGACCCTTTATGAAATGACCCCTTCTCTGAGATATCTTCCAAGTGTAACTGATTTTTGGGTTTTGGATCTGTCTCTCCAGTTTTGTGGGGATGAGTAGATGCTGCCTGTTTGGCCCAGACCCTGGTTCTTTGGCACTGTGCCACCATATTTTCTATGATCCATAGTCAATCTCAGTCTTAGAATACCAGGAAAATTAGCTGTTTAGAACAAGTATGTCAGTTTTGGCTAGAGTGACACCACCAGTAATAATAGTAGCATCAGTCACAGCCTAGAAAATGACAAACTGAGGTAACCATTAATTTTCCCCCTTTGCCTGTATCAACTAGATTTGTGGTTGTATAAGAAATTCTAAAGCAGACCAGAAAATTATATGCTGTATATAAGTCCTTACTATGTGAATTTTGCCCTCAGGAGTTAAAGTTTAAAAGGGGCTAGGGAAAAAATAGAGAGGTAGAAGAAAAGAAAGAAGTTAGAAGTAAGGCTGAAAGACAAGGGGGTCATGCTCACTTTGGGCAACTGGTGTAGAAGGTTGGAGGGAAAGAGAGAAGGCAGAGATAAGAGGAACAGAACACAACACCTACAAAGAAGCTAGAAACCACATTCACATTCGTATAAAAGCAAGATCAAACAATGAAAGAAAAAAAACCCACTGCCACAACCCACCACCACTGTAACAAAAAAGAAATGAGAGAGAGAGAGAGAGAGAGAGAGAGAGAGAGAGAGAGAGAAGTTCACTTCCAGATTTGTCTCTGCTGCCACTGGTAGACATTTGGAATAGAGTCCTGATCCATGTTGCTTTATCCCAAGAGGCAGCAGTAGCTTTTTGGTGGGCTAGTAGATAATCTCAGTGAGACTACACCTTCTGGCTGAGACCAGTTTCATTTAGCCTGCTACTATCAGCAAATCTTCTGCATACCTGAGCCCAGCTGGGAGACACTAGATGGGGCTAGCAGCAGCACTGAGTTCTGAGCTCAGTCAGCCCCTGTCCAAGATGGCTGCCAGCCAATATCTCTCTGGTTTGGGCTGGCTGAGCCCTCAGCACTCACCATCAGCTAGTGCAGTCCTGCTGCTCCCCTCCATGGCTACATCTCTCTATCAGCTTCATTTCACACTTGAGAGCCTTCTTGGGTCCAGCAGACCCATTTCCCTCCCTGTCTTTGTTCTGTTGCTATATTCTAGCATCTGGATGGCTACACTCATAGCAGCACTTTCTCTGCTGCTTATCTGTCTGCCATCTTAGTACCTGACTTAGAAACAGTATATTAAAAAAAAAAAAAAACTTAAAAGAAATCTTTTATTCATTTGGTACAGGGTCTTGCTATGCAGCTCAGATTCATAGTGATCCTCCTGTTTTAGCCTCCTCAGTGCTGGGATTACAGGCTTGTGCAACCACACCTGATTTTAGTGGCCGGCTCAGCATTCCTGCGATTCTGGGGCCAGGATGTCATGTAGTACTGGGGATTGAACTCAGGTCCTTGTGGTTGCCAGGCAGGTGCTTAGCCTACAGAGCTATCTCACCAGACCTAGGAACTGTTTGTGAAAGTCTTAAATTGGTAAGAATTCTTCAAGCTGTATGAATAGGAATCAGGTGAAGATCAGGTCTTATGTTGCTGAATGTAATTTTATGTATATCTAATGCTATTTCCAATATCATTAGAAAGATGGTGTAGAATCAGATTATTAAGGGGTATTATATCCTTATCAAAGAATCTGTATCTTGCATATTATAGGAAACCAACAATGGTTTTTAAATGGAAGATTGATATGATTGGATTTCATTTTAGGACCACTCCTCAGGTACAAAAAGGGATTTCACAACTTAGATTGAGGGAGGTGAACTTTTGTGTCACTTACCTTTAAGTAATTTCTAAAGTTGGATGGACTTTTCTTCATTCTTATTATTGTCTTCCCAAGCTAAATGCAAATCCACATGCATTAAGGGGAAAAAAACTTTAGTACTATTTCTCAAGAATATACATATCAATGCAATCAATCTTATTAGTTTTGGATTTAGTTGAATATGGCTTTGAAGTAGGGCCAGAAGATTGAGAAGCATACCCAAGGGTGTGATCTGAAGAACAATATGGCTCCAGATACCATGGATCTCTGAACATATGAAAGTGACCCTAGGCAATCCAACAGCAGTAAACATGAAACTGTCCTCTTAGTTTGAATGACTTTAGCTAGAAAGAGAAGGGAGAGAGAGGAAAAACCCTGGAAAGTTTTAATCAAATAATGTTTTACATATTCTTCTCCTTTGGACTCAACAAAGTCAGAAATGAAATAGTAGTTGCCAGGGAGTTCCACAACATTAATTAATGTAAAAGAGCAAAATTGAATCAGAACCAGGAACTTATTTATTATGCTCTTCTTTCCTTCAAGCATCGTGAAAAACTTAATGTCTCTTGTGAACATAGATGTTTGCATTTCTAAGACTTGGGTGTATCCAATTTAAAATGGATTAAAATGTGATTCCAAATATAATCAAAGGGAAGATAATTGTTTTTTCTTCATCTTTCCATTGACTGTTTCTTTTAAGTGAAAGAAAAGGAGTTGAAACTGATGACACTACTGAGAGTACATTATACCTGAAAAGCATTTTTGTTTGTTTTTCAAGGATGAAATGTGCTTCAAGAAAACAACTTATAGGCGTGATTTAAATTTGCATTCTTTTTATTACAACATATCAATACATCTGTTATTCTAAGTGGTAACTGTTGCATTTAACCCCGAATAATCAGAGTCTGAAAACAAAAATGAAATAATCATAGGTGAGTAAGCTAAATTGGCAATTAGGTCTGGAGATGACAGGTTTTAGGGAAAATTATGGAAAGGTTGAGGTGAATATTGTGGGGCCAGGTTTACCCATAATCTAAATGCTAGTCTTCAGTTTCCCATAGATTAACCCTGTGACTGTATTTCCTTATCATCCACCACAGATCTGTGCTAGCACTGTAATATTACTTTTGATAATAATTCAGTACTTAAAGTAATCGAGAGTTCTCAGCGTCCCGGGACTTTGTGCCCTTTTATTCTTCTGCATCTTATTCTTTTCAAGTTAGAACTCTAATGAAGAAACAGGAAAATGATTCATATTTCTAGGAAGATATAATTTTTTAATCAAAAGTCCTCAGGGATGTGTTGTATAGCTCTTTGGCATCATTCTCTATTAATTGTGAGTAGTATTCAGTGGGACAATTCCAAAGAGAGATACACACTACAGATCAGAAAGAAAAAATTTTGCCATAGGTTCATTTCTGATATTTTGGTTTGCTTTCTGAGCTCCCATCCTTTCTTTTTTTCTTTTTCATCTGTGCAGTATAAGTGATTACTTGGTAATAACTAAGTTTGCCTAAAGCATTTTAATTTCTATTCCAGAAGGTAAAAATATGTGCATTTAGTTTATGACTACGCTTCTTGGAAATTCTTCATTTTATTGGATTATTTTTCTCATTCTCTGAAGTTGTTTAAGCATTTTTTTACCTTAAAAATGGGGACGTGCCAGAATGTTGCAAGAAAAGATAGAGATAACCACTATATGTGATTTATGTTATGTTTTTTGTTGATATTGACAGCTATTTATAATAGTACCTCCTAGTTTACTTTTAATACTTTTTCAAGGAAATTTAGTGTACAATAATTATTTTCATATTAATTACATTTTTTTTGTTAACTTTCATTCTTCCAGGAACAATATAGGCTATTTGATAAAGAGACTCTTTCTAGAGGAATAATAGTTTATCTCTCTAGTATACATTCATGCATTTTATATATTTCCAGAGTTCCTCTTTAAGAATCAATATTGGGAGCCTGGGAGATAGCTCAGTGACATAAGCACCTGTCTGGAAAGTGCAAAGTCCTGAGTTCAATCCCTGGTGCTCCTCCCACCCCCCAAAAAGAATCAGTATTGATCTTTTAATTTAACTGTATATTCTGATTTTCAAAGTAGTTTGTTGTTTAGAAAATGTAGAAGTGCTAAAAAGGTAAAAATACCTTAGTACTATTAACAGAGCTTCTGTTAATATTTTGGTGTAATGGGATGGGATTACACCGTGTACAGTTTTGTCTTTTAATTTTCCATTTGAATTTCTTACCAGTTGGTCTTGATGGCTCAGAGTTAAACACTGTGAGCAACCCTGTCCTGAGCTGTGCTTTGAGTCGAGGCTCTGTTCAGCCTACTCTGTCTCTATACTGAGGGGGCCTCAGTTGTTGTGCTTTTTGAATTCTCGTGTCTGTACTTTGGGCTTCCCACTGCCTTTGTTTCCAAACTCTAAGTCATCATTTCTCTTTAATTTTTCTTTTAGCCTTTTAGCAAAATCTGTCCTCTTGTACTCTTCAAAAGGTGTTGCTTCTGTTTGACTGTGGTCTGTTGAGTTAGCTAGAAACAGAGGGAAAATTTTTTATTGAGCTCTTTTTCTTGTGTAGCACAGATGTATACTTTCACATAAATTGCTTGTATGTTATTTAATTTTCAATTCTTGGATTGGTGTGAGTTCTGTTTTATTTATTTTTTAAATATAAAAGAACCATTTTAGAGCCCTCAGTTTATACTAGATACTACGCTGAGGACATTACATGTCTGTATTGGGTTTATTCCCACAATTCTCCAGCAAGTTTTTATCTCTCTTCTACAGATACAAATACCTATACTCAGAGAAACTGAGTAACTTGCCCAAGATCATGTTACTGGCAATTGATAGAAGCAGAATTTGAACCCAGGTGTGCTGGTCAAGTAATTAAAAGTGATACTGTTATGTCTAAGTAAAAGGAAATAGATTCTGAGCTGAGGAATTCTCTTTTAAGAAAATAACCGAGCTTTAACACAGTACCTAGACGTATCTGTGTTAGATTCTGGTTTTTTTTTTTTTTTTTTTTTTCTGATTCTCGTCCTGTTTTATTATAGAGATGTTGCTGCATAAAGATTCTATGGAGAAATGTAGTGTTGTAAGTGCAAAAGAACCCAAGGATCTCAATATTTGGATCTGTAAACTAATTCTCAAAAAAGGAATTTAAAAAATTCCCAAGGAAGGAGCTATTCTTAGTATTGCCAAATGAGCCTCTGTTCCATGGTGCATCTTTTTTTTTTCTCTAAATTTCCTGTCAGAAGATAATAATTTATGGATTTAGGAAGAAGATAATACAAGAATTAGTCAAAACACTATTGTATTGATATTAATGTTCATAGCTCCATTATTCAGGGAAATAGGTTTTAATATCAATGAATATTTCTAAGACATGAAATGAAGGAGACAATTCCAAGGAGCAAAATGCCTCAAATAAAATCTTTTGTGTTCGTTAGGACGTCTGTATAGTTAGCCTTCCTAATTTGCATCCTGACTTGCCATTATTAGTACAACCTTAGCCAAGCGAATAATTGTTCTCCTAGTTTCTCATATTTAAAATGGAGAGAGTGATAACAAAATCTATATAACTCTACCTCCAGTGCTATGTATCTTTCCATTGAGTGGCACTCAAATTGTTGTGGGTTTTGAATTCTTGTATCTTTATTTTGGGGCCCCATCTGCCTCTGTGTCCAGCTGCTAAGCTGTCCTTCTCTTTAATTACTCTTTGGGCCTTAGCAAGATCCTGTACTCCTATGAGGTGTTCTTTCTGCTTGGGTATTGTCTGAATAGCCTCTATGGGTTGTTTGCATTCAGGCCTAAATTAATATATATAAGACATTGAGTATAATGCTAGTTGCTTAATAAATGGTTTACTAATACTATCTAATATTGCTCTAATTTTCAAATCATTTTCCAAACCCAGAGTTCTATAAAGTCTAAAAATTTTCAAAACGTAGAAGTCTTA
>NW_004524643.1:9420622-9429284 GCF_000260255.1 Octodon degus | reverse complement strand
ATATATATAATTTCACAAGTAGCTGATATTCTTTTTCATAATATGCTCTCCCTGTGCTTAATATCTGTTCCAGGGTTGAGGGCAACTTCACAGTGAACTTTGTAACTTTATTTTAGATATATTTCTTGGACTTAAGCACAGAAAAATATCTAAAGTTATATTTTATTAAGATTGGGCACCGGCTTTAGTTGATATATATCAAATATTACAATTCTTTACCTTCAGATAATGTCTACTGCATTCTGTCCTTTGAAAATGTGATACTGTATCAGGCAAATAGGGTACCAGGGCAGTACTGTTGAACAGCTCACTAGAGTCCAGTGTGCACTGCTATTCTATAATAGTAGTAAGCATCACTTGTTCATTTGCTGTTTTGTTACTGGAAGAAAGTGGCGAATGGCAATTTACCACCACCCACCCATGGTGTGCATATGCAAGACAAAGATAAAAGCTATGTTTCCTTCAGGGAAGGGTGTGGAGGTAAAGGATGATTTCAATTAGAAATAATGACACCAATAGAGGCTTCCAATGAAGACACTGTGGCCACCAAAGGACCAAGAGAAATTAATTCCTGAAATAGAGGTATTAAAATTTTTGGTTGCTTTTCACCTGTACAGGTGCTAGGTATGTTGATTTTTATGAGGTGATATGCTTGTGTGTTTGACCAAGATGTTCTCTGTGTATTTTGATGATGCTTGTGAGAGAGGTAACCCTGCAATATTTGGAGACTCTGTAATAAGTGAAGTAAACAATGAAATAATTTGGTAGGCAAAGGCTTGTTTTTAAAGACTCCAGTTTCTCTTTTACTGAAAATTAACTAGGAACTGGAAAATTGGTTTATTACAATAGTGATTTATTATTTTGGTTAATAACATGAACTAAAAAAATAACCAGACTTTGATCACAATGTATAATTGTTTTTATTACATTAGCAATTGTTTTTGGAAGTAGTGTTGAACTTTAATGTCACCTTTAGATAATTTCATGTTTAAACATTTGTTGGTAAATGCCTGGAATTCTTTTCTTGTGTGTGTGTGTGTGTGTGTGTGTGTGTGTGTGTGTGTGTGATGTGCCTGTTATGGATATGTGTGGGTATGTTTGGTTTAGAGGGGAGTGGAGGGTGCAGGTGAAATTTTAAGAAGGTGGAAAGTCAGTGAAGGTTCATATAGGGAACTGGAATTTTGTACTGAAAGGTTAAAAAATTCAACTATGTTTTTTCTCTTAGTGGAAAAAATAAAATTGACTGCATTATGATAATTTCTGTGGAGAGTATGTATTAACATAACTTAGAAAATTATAAGACTAAGCAAACTTTCTAGAGATGAAAGAAATATATATCATTTTTGAAATTCAAGTAGAGGTAAAAAGATACTTCTTAGACATATATTAAAGCATAGTGTCCAGTTGGGATAAAATTTTAACAGAATAGGCCAGGCCACTTATAGATTATAACACTTTTAATTTTCTCAGTGTTACATAGTGTTGATTTTGATAAAGAATTTTTGATGTTATATCAGCTTCTCCATGTGGAGAAGTGCTACTGTGTGATTAGTTAGGTTTGGGGCTACCAGCCAAAATTCAAAAATTTGGTCCCAAGCTCTTCTGCTGAAATTAGAAAAAGCTGATGTATTTTCCTGAGTCTTGATTCTTGTAAAAAAATTGTTTTTAAAGCAAAAGAGTTTAAAATTTTGGAGAAATTACTTGATTTGTTTAGGATCACATGTTTAGGAATCAAACCCAGCTCTCAGCAGTGCCACATTATCAAATAATTAACTACTGCTCCTCTTCTTCTGTCTTGCTATATCGATGACCAGTGGCTGCATGTTTGTTTTTGTCATCTGTTTAACAATTTTACAATCACTGTATTCTAATAATCTACTATCTACTAAAGGAGAATACTAATGAAGATGAATTGCCTCACATATAGCTTGATATTATTAGTATGAGTAAGGGGTTTCCTCATTTTAAATGAAATTTTTTATTGGACAACATAAAGATACAGTTTTGAGATTTGCTTTTTTGAAGACAAACCATCATTTAAAAAGTCTGTTTAGGCAAGAAGGAGCCAGTATTTTTTGCTTTTACTCATAATTATAATCTTTTAATAAAATGAATTGGAAGAATGGATTGGGAGAAAAGAGTAAATTGTGTCATTTCTTTGAGGACTAAAAACTGATTATTGTAGAAAATTAGAAAATATAAAACAGAAACTAACAAATTAAAAAGTGACCCTTAAAAATACCTCAAAATGCTGACTCTTAATATGTTCTTGAAGTTTTCTACTTAGATACATATACTTTAAGAAGAAAAATGGAATATTATGAACACGACATTTTGTAAGGTACCTCTTTTTGGGAAAAATTTAAAAAGTATTAAATACTATATATTTATTGTGAAGGGATTATAAAATACAGAAAAGATAATTTTAAAAAAACATATATTCAATGCCTAGATATATGAGTTGTTAGCATGTTTCTTTCCTTTCTAAAATTTACATAATTTTATCTTCAGGTTACAGAATTATAGTGACACTATCATCACAGGCCCACTCATGACTCTTGTTATTTAAATATTTTTCAATTTAGTTTTTTAAACTCATTATTAACTTTATTGAAAATCAATAGTAATTATATAGCAAATTAAAAATTGTAGACAAATATTGAAATGTGAAAGATATAAGATGTAGAGAGTGAATTTTAGAAAGTATTTCTGAAATGAATACATAACATGAGGTTAATAATAGATTGCATCCTGAAAAACTCACTTTCAAGTTTAATGGAGAAGTGGAATATTTCTAGACAAAGAACAACTAAAGAAGGGGCCAGGGAGATAGCTCTGTAGAATAAACACTTGCCTGGGGCCAGAGTTCAATCCCCAGTTCTGCCAAAAAAAAAAGAACAACTAAAGAATTTCATGACAACAAAGCCAACCCTACACCTACACAGACTACTAGGGCTGGCCAAATAGCTCAGTGGATTAAAGCAACTGTAAAAAGGTGCAGGAGCCTGGACTTGGATACCTGGGCCTGCTGTGCTGACCCTTCCCTGGGGGTTGCTGAGATGGCAGTTGAGACTGAGCCTGTAATTTCAGCTCTTGGGAGGCTGTAAACAGGTGGATCATTATGAGTCTGATTTAGTAGTGAGATCCAGAACACCCTGTAGACCTTTCCCTAAAATACAAAAAAGAAAAAAAAAACCCAAAAAACCCTTCCCTACACAGACTACTAAAAGATGTTCCAGAGAGGGATCAAAATGACCACAACTCCATGAATGAGAATGGAAAGAACCCACCAAATAGGGTAAACAAACACAGGAGAAAGAGATACAACAGCAGTCTTTCAATTATTCTTTAGTATACTGCAGCAAAAATATTTCCATCAGCATGCTCTACAAATGGAATTCTCTTGGACTCTATGGGTCATGACTCTGCCTGGGTCTACAGGGTGGATATCGAGGAAACAGAAGTAGCTCAGTCCCACAAGTGACACCTGACCACCAGTAGGCATCATGGACACTGTCCAGGTCCACCACATACTAGAACTTTGTGTGATATCCTATTCCCAAACTGTTAGAAGTGCTGGTCATATATTTGTCAGTTTAGTTTTGTAAATAAAAAGTATCCATGAGCCTACTTTCATTTCTAAGGAATTCTAGATGGACAGTAACACATGTATATTATAGGATATGCTACTCTTTTTTTTAGCTATCTTTTATAATATTTTGTTACTTTAAAGAGAGAAAAAAACTATACAAGTGATATAGAATTTCAAAACAAATCGATAGGAAATTAGCAATGGTTGTTATATGTCATATTGTTATCTTCAAAGTAGTTGCTCAGATGACCAGAAACAGGCATGCAAAATTGATCGAACAGTATGAGCACTGTTTCTTTCAATGAACTCATAGAAATTAGTAGTACGGTTATTTTAGCTATCGTGTGTGTGTGTGTATTTCCCCCTTCCTTTTCTTGTTTTCCCCTTTCCAATTGTTCTTTCCTTCTGAGCAATTTCTTTTCCTTTTGTTGTATTTGTTGTGCCTGTTAGATCTTATTTACTTTCTCAGTTTCTCACTGTAGATAACACTATGTTGGAAAGAAAGATGTGATACTTTCATACAGTGGAATACTACTCAGCTATAAAGAAAGATAAATTCGAGGCTTTTATAGGCAATGGATGCAACTAGAGACCATACTCATAAGTGAAATATGTTATTCTTTCAAAGTCAGCATATCATTAGCAGTTTTCCCACGTTATTAAATATTCTCCTCCTCCTTACCTTTTCTGTTTTGCAATGAAGTATTATCTTCTACAAAGGAAATAAATACTGCATGTAAGAAGTTTAGGTGATACATAAAAAAATAAAGTCTTGCTTTTGTAAAGATATAACAACTATTATATCAAGGTATGTATACTTCTAGTATTAAAGTTTTACAGCTATCTAGCGCAGCTTTATCTAATTAACATCAATATTTTTGAACAAAAATGGGGTTTAAATGGCAGCAAATGTTGTATGTTGTTTTACTTCACAATATAGTATTTGCATTCCTCATGATACTGTGTGCTTACATTATTTTTTAATGGTTATACATTATTCTATTAGTGGACATTTCATAGTATACCTAACCATCTATGGTTATGATTATTTCTCATTCTCCATTACTATTAACAGCATTGCATAAACTCTTCTGTAGATAAATCTTTGTAAAGATTTGTGATTATCTTTTTATTTAAATTCTTTTCTTTTTTCTGTATTTTAGGGAAGGGCCTATAGGGTGTTCAGGGTCTCACTACTAGATCAAACTTGTAGTGACCCACCTGTTTACAGCCTCCCAAGAGGTGGGATTACAGGCACACACTATCTCACCCAGTCTCAGTCGCCACCTCAGCGCGCTCCAGGGGGGCAGGGCTGGCACGGCATGCCTGGGGATTGGAACCCCAGCCCCTCAGCCTGCTTGCAGGTGCTTTAATCTGCTGAGCTATTTGGCTGGCCCTACTTTATTTAAATTCCTAAAAATGTATTTTTGGCATGCGCTCCAGGAAACGTGAACCAATACACTCTTTTTTTTTTTTTTAAAGGTTTTTATTTTATTTTATTTTATTTTATTTTTTTGCGGTATGCTGGGGAATTGAACATAGGACCCTGTGCTTGCCAGACAAGTGCTTATTCTACTGAGCTATCTCCCCAACTCCCCCAATACACTCTTAAGAGTGGCTAATGAGAGTGTGCCTTTCCGTGTCGACGTTGGCACTTATTATTAGTGTTATTTGTAATCATTGTCACTATGACAACTAAAAATAGCATTTTAAAGGATAATTTACATTTCTGTGATTAGTAGTGAAGTGTAATATATCTTCATTTGTTTGACCATTTGCATTTTATTTTTAAAATACATTTTACGGAAACTTTTGGAAAGTAGTATAGATTTTGGTCACAGATGATAAAAAGGTTTGAAACTTGGCTCTGTCTTGATTACTTAGAAACTCTTTGAGTTTGAGCATTTCTTTAATCTCTCAATGCCTCAGTTTCCCTATCTGTAAAACAGAGATAGTAATAATACTTATGTCATCATGCTGTTACAAAGATCAAATGAATAAACATACTAAAAAATTTAGAAGGGCCACCACAAAATAATACATTATTTAAATGGATATGAATTCTCATTTATAAGAAGGAATTATGCTAAAGATATCAAATCTTTGTTGTATATTATGCAGAACTTTTCCAACCTTGCCACCATTTCTTCTTTTTTCAGATGGGAACTTTCAATGTTGCCCTGGGTTTGCATCCCTGGGCTCAGCTGAATCACCTCAGTCTCTCAAGGGCTGAGGCCATAGACGGACACTCATTATGACAGCGCCCTTTTGTCTTTTTATTAAAATTTATAGAAAATTAAATGTCTCAGATGAAAAAGTTTAGTTTTATTTTCTTAAAGTGTTTTCTTAAACATTTATTTGATCCAGGGTCTCACTATGCAGTTCAGACTCATAGTAATTCTCCTGTCTCAGCCTCCTCAGCACTGGGATTACAGCCACGCTATCTCCCTAGCCTCCCCACTAAGTTTAGTTTTCATCCTTTTGAATTTCTGACTTTGCAGTCATTTTTGGAAATACATTTCACACCCAATATTTTGTAATATTTATGTATATTTTATGATAATATTATAATTTTTACTTTAAATTTTTTATTCTATTTATAATTTTGTGTGTGTGTGAGACGCAATTAGGATATACAGGACCAATCGTCCAAATCACATTACTCCTATAATCCATCTTTTAAACTTCATAATTATTGTAATTCTTAGGTCTGTTTTTCAACTTCTTGATGTAGCTCAGTACCAAGTAAACAAACAAACAAAAACAGAAAATAACCCACCCCCCAAAAAACCTAGTTCAAAGAATATTTCTAGTGATTTTGATACATATTGCTAATCTAAGTTTCTGAAACAATGCACCCACTTACACTCCTCCTAAAAGTTTAAAATCATAGGATTTTGGTTAGTTTCTATTTTTTTGCCCCCTTTTAAAGTCCAGTCTAATTGTACTGAGTTTGGAATTAATATTTTATGACATAAGAAGCATTTTTAGTTTTTAAATTGTTGCTTATATTGCCTGAATATGGAAAAGGTAGTAGGAACATCAACATTGTGAATGCAAAGTGAAACACTGACTTCTTTGCTCTAGATATTAAAAAAATGAAAGTGGAAATACGATTTCATGGAAATGTGATTCCACATGCTTGGACACAGCTACATGTACAGGGGACCAGATAATAATAAATAATAATGCAATAGTTTTTATTTGGAGGAAAATAGCCTCAAATGAATATTTTGCCCTATTTTAGATTGTTTTCCATCCTTCTTTGTACTGTGAAATCACTTTTACTCTTCTGATAAAAACAAATGATGACTGCTTATATAATTTTGATATTTATCCTTTTGTGATGAAATGTTTTCATTACTACCTATCAGGAACAAGTTTACTCATGTGACCAACTGCCTTCTTTTTTGGTGAAGGAAAAAATTTGTTCTTGTTTGTCTTTGCATCTTTGGGAATTGAGACTGAAACAAGTAAACTAGCATTATGGTTTTCAGTTGTCAGATGGTAGGAGACTAATAAGCAAAGAGCTTTAAGTACCCTGTTTTTTTCAGTTTTCATTGATGTAACTATTTACTTCTCATTCTTTTTTCTTCTCATGATAGTGTATATATGTCATAAAAAACAATATGACGCAATCTTTTTTTCCTGTATTTTAGGGAAGGGTCTCACAGGGTGTTTGGGGTCTCATTACTAGATCACACTCATGATTCACCTGGTTACAGCCTCCCAAGAGCTGAGATTACAGGCATGCCCCACCATGCCCAGTCCCAATCACTGTCTCAGTGCACCTCAGGCTGGGGCCAGTATGACAGGCCCAGGGATCAAACCCCTGGCCCGTGTTCTTGCTTGCAGGCACTTTAATCTGCTGAGCTATTTGGCTGGCCAATATGACTCAATCTTGATATTATCATTATCACTACATATTTTTAGAATGAGATATTATTTGCCAAGACAGAAATAGCAACATTTCAATAACTTCATAATTGAAGAATTGACTTTTGTTTCCTTTGCACTGGGCATTATGACCTGCAACTATTATCCCATCATTCTGGGAGATGGTGATAGGAAGATTGCAAATTCTAACCCAGCTTGTCTCAAAATAAAAATAATGATGTTGCCCATTAAAAAGTCTAGGGTTCAGTTCCCTGGACTGAAAACAAAAGTGTTTCTTCTGTAGATTACAAAATAAAAAATTTAGTTTCTGGAAGAGCACACCCCTTAATATTTCCCCCCTTTCTTCCATTCCTTGTTCATGTTTAACTTGTTTGTCCTTTCTCCCATCCCTGTCTTTCTCCTTTCTTATCTCTTTCCTTCTTTCCTTTTCTTCCAGTCAGGGTTAGATTTAATGATTATTAAAGAGATACAATTGTCAGTTCTAAAGTCTAAATGTTTTTATCAGTACTGTATTAGTTTTTCCACATTTTCAGCGGCTTCCTGGAGATTTTAATCGACCTGTTCTGGGTCTGCAGAATGTAGTCATAGGTTGGACTGTTGACCATGCGAATGCTTCCCTTATTATCTTCACATTAACCTCATACCTATCATGTGAAACTTATGAGCATGAGTGCTGTGTTTCCAATCCCAACTTCCTATCTGTTTTCTTTACCCACATTCCCATTACCTATCATTTGAATGAGGCTTTAGCTACTTAAAGGCAAAAGTATAGAGAAAATAGATGAAGGATTTCACTGGTAATTATAGCTAACAGCATGCAAGAATTATGGCTTGAGGATTACATACAAGATTTTTCTGGTTCTGGGATGAATTTTCCTTGAAATCCAGTGTGCTTCTAGTGTGGATGCCCATCTCCCTATTTCTAGTCCTCCCTCAACTTCCATCTGTTGCCATCTTTCATGAAATTCTTTACTTGTTCTTTGTCATGGAAATATTTCACTTCTCAATCAAACTTGAAAGAGAGTTTTGCAGGGTATAGTAGTCTGGGCTGGAATTTGTTTTCATAGAGGACTTGAAGTACTCTACTCCATGCTCTTCTTGCCTTCATGGTTTGTGAAGAGAAGTCGGCTGTAATTCTGATGGGTTTTCCTTTGAATGTGATCTGCTTCTTTT
>NW_004524643.1:9407262-9412461 GCF_000260255.1 Octodon degus | reverse complement strand
AACTAATCAAGAGAGAGGGAAAGGAGAAGAGGTAGGAAACGTGACAGTGTCAAGCCATACATTTATAAGTAGATGATGAGCAAGGCAATGATACTGAGAATCTTCAGAAGATTTTTTTAATCTAGCAGTTAATTGGAAAGATTCTCACCCTGACTAACTATATATACTGATACCTGTGAACTAAGCTACTGTACTGCAGATGATAATTTTTAATAGTAGTTCCATGCTTGGAGTGCCTGTCATTCTGGTCTACTGAATATGGGCTGCCTGTCATGATATGCCAGTTGCTGCTATGATGTCTCTCAGGTAGATGGTTGTTCAAGAAGAAGGGGGTGGTGAAGGAAAGCAAGAGACTGGAAAAGAAATATTGTGGGACTGTCCTGCTTCAAGGTTGTATATGGTGAGATTTTTGGACCTACGTGCAAACATGAGAAGTATGTAACTCTTTATGCCTATTTTTAAAGTATATTCTAATTTTTAAATGTTTTGTATCATATTCTGTAGGGACTTAAAGTTCAACATATCAATACTTGATGAAAAATACCTGTTCCATATTATGCCTAAGATGTTTGATATGCATACAGATAGTGAGGTTAAGCTTAACAGCCTAAGTTGTTTGATAATAGCAACAAGATTGTCTTCTGGATGGTTAACAACCTAAGTTTGCAGACCAAAATTAGAGAAAAAGGAGGGCTGCAACGCAAGTCAATAATTTTGGCCCTAGCCTTCTAAGGTCAATTAAGACTCAGGACATATGAGAACTTGTACTGTAACATTATGTAACTCGGTAATGTCCCAAATTTTCTGATCAAGAAGATTATGGGGCCAAAGAGGAAAGTGATCGATGATGTAGAGTGTGCCTAAGAAATTCACATGGAGAGAAAACATTCTCTCAGGCTTTCACAGAGAGCATAATGGCCAAGCAACGGCCGTGACTCATTCACATGGCTGACACTGACAAAGGATCTACAATCTGAGGTATAGGGTCTCAGGATGAATCCTGAGGGGATTTCACTGACCTTATCAGACCCAAAAGCTACAACTCTTGTTGCATAGGTCCTTCTTTACTTTGGTCTTAACCATTGAGAAGAAAAGTATCAAAATAAAATATAAGAAATAAAGCCATGCAGTATGGTTGAGCTGTGTGGGACTCAGATAAACAATTTCTGACATTGTCAGTTAAGTGGACGACCCAATACTATTTTGGTCTACTGGACTCTTTTAGAATATTTTGCTGAGTTTACACACCTATAATATTCAAATAACGGAACTTAACAAAAAAGGGTATACAGATGAATGTCCATTTTGTATCTGTGTATTCAAAGTGGTTAGGATAGATATATAGTTACATCCTGCTAATGAATAGAATGATTTATTCTAATGGTGTTTGTAAATAGGATATCAAGTCTGCATCTTGTACAGCAATTAACCACTAAGAAGAATGTATGCAGTGTGTTAATTATTGAAACTGTCCTAGCGATTTGATTTGGAACTGTCTCATTGCTATTTGTTTATCAATAAAATTATGGCAAAAAAAGATTTAGAGCATGGAGATTCATCCAGCATTCTTTCCTAAGCACTGGAGATACATCAGGAAGCAAAAGAAAATTTCTTGTGCTCAGGCCAGGGAGATAGTTCAGTAGAATAAGTGCTTGCCTGGCAAGTGCAAGGTCTTGAGTTCAATTTCCAGTACAAAAAGAAAAAGTCCTGTCATCAAGATGCTTATATATGGTCTAACAAAGGGGAACAGAAAGAAAAAAATTTCGGCAATTAGAAGATAAATGTCATGCAGAAAGATAGAACAAGAAAGAAGGATAGAGTAGGGTAGAAATGTATAATTTTAATTCTAGAGCTTTGAAATAATGAAAAGGAACCATATAAACATCTGGGGCAAGAATATTCCAGGCAGAGGGAGTCAGCCAGGGCAGAAACTCTAAAGTAAAAATTCATCTGGCATGTTCTAGGAACAGACAACAGGCCAGAATGGCTGGAGACAAGTGAATGAAGGGGAAATAATAGAAAATAAAGTGAGAAAAGTAACAGGGGCCAGATTTAGTAGAAAGTTTATGGTCATTGTAGGGATTTTGGTGCTTACTGTCTTAGAGTGGAAGCCATTGAAACATTTTAGTGAAAGGAGAATGACAGTACTATGCATTACAAGAAATACTGTGAATTCATATTACTTTGTTAAGTGGAATTCTGTATCACTTGTAATTTTTTCTGTTTTATTACTATTTTATTGTCTTTTTTAAAAAAAATAAATAAAAAGGGCTGTGGAGATAGCTCAGCAGTATAAGTGCCTGCCTAGGTAAGTGTACAATTCCAAATTCCATCCCCTGTACCACATGCTGTGCCGGCCCTGCCTAATGGCACACCAAACTGGCCAACAAGACCTGGCGTGTTGCATGGTGCCACATGCCTGAAATCCCTGTGCTGAGGAGGCTGAAACAGGAGAATCCCTAGGAGTCCAAGTTGCTTAGCAAAACCCTGTACCAAATACATAAAATTTAAAAATGGTATGATATGATGTAATTTATGTTTCAAATCATACTTACGTTGTTGCTAGTAATAAATTGTAAGGGTGCAAGAGAGGGGCAAAGGCTTACTGCCTGAAAGTCTATTACAATAATCTAGGTGAGAGTTCTTCTTTTTTTCTTCTGTATTTTAGGTAAGGGTCTACAGGGTGTTCAGGGTCTCACTACCAGATCAGACTCATAGTGATTCTCAGGCGCACACCACCATGCCCAGTCTCAATCACTGTCTCAGTGTGCCCCAAGGGCAGGGCCAGCACGCAATTCCTGGAACTTGAACCCCTGGTCTCTGCGCCTGCTTGCAGGCACTTTAATCTGCTGAGCTATTTGGCCGGCCCTAGGTAAGAGTTCTTGATGGCTTAGTGTAGCAGTAGAAGTGGCAAAAAGTGTTTATAATATAAATATATGTTGATTTAAAGAACTAATAAAGTTTTTTGACAGACTAGATTTGTAGGATAAAAGAAGAAATAGAGAATTTTGGCTTGAGAAACTAAGGAAATAATTTCCATTAAGCTAATTTGCATGGATTTCAAAGCAACAGGTTTAGCGGGACTCTCTGGAGCTTAGTTTTGGACCTGTACAGTTTGAGATACAAATGGAGATGCATAGTAGGCATTATGGAGGAGAGGGCTGGAAATAAAAATTTATGATGGTGAGAGTGCATGGTTATGAAAAATTGTCCCTTGGTATTCATGGGCGATTGGTCCCAGGACTCCCCATGGATACCAAAATCCATGGATGCTTAACTCTCATATATAAAAAAGTGAAATATTTACCTGTGATGCATGCACATTCTCCTGTATACTTTATTTTCTTTAAAGCAGTAACTCTCTCTTTCTATAGGTTGGCAGAAATGCACAGTACAGTTGTCCAAACCATCCTGCTTACATTCATAGACAAATCTCTTTCCCCCACTCCCTGTCCTGTTCTTCTCCTCTTGCATACTTTAATTCATCCCTACACCACTGATATTATCTGATGCAATGTAAATACTATATAAGTGTGATTATATTGTACTCTTGAAGAGAAAAATGCATGAAAAGTCTGCATCTGTACAGTTCAGATAAAACCTTTGTAAGACTAACTACATTCTTAATCCACAGTTGATTAAATATATGAATGCAGAAATTACAGGCCAACTCTACTTCTGGATCTCAAGGCATTATTTTTCTACTTTAAAGACCTATTTTTACATAATTTGGCTAAGGTTGTATAAAGATTGAATTATACTGAATTTTGAGTGATGAAAATATAAATTTATATTCTTGTCAATCTTTTGGTTTGCCTGAAGTGTTGTACTGTACTGAGCATAGTCATATGCAGTCAGAACAAAACACTGTAAGTTGTACAAACAGATGGGATTTAATTAAGGGAATTGGTTATATAGGCATTGGAAAGTGAATAAAGCAGTAAAAGAAGCTGGGGTAATACAGATGTAATTGTAGGGAGTAAGAACCCACCATAGGGCTGGGAGACAATGCAAAAAATTATGTCCCTTAAATCTAGTAACTTGAAAAATGCATGGGGTTGGGGCTTGAGCTTTTGAGGGGAAGGTGTGCTGTGCGACTTGTGCCCAGATCATGGGAGTATGGCATGGTGTTCTCTAATCACTGAGAGGATTGTGGCCAGCTGGTGCTCGTACTGCTGAGGGGCTTGGGCGTCTGGCATTGGGGGGTGCTGAAAGAAGCTATGATTAGTGGGAATGTAACAATGATGCAGTCATAGTGTATTTTGCTGCTATGGGAATGATGATAAGAGCTAGAAAAATGAAGTCTTTGCCCTCTTGTTTCTGTCATTGGAAGAACTTTATAGGAAGCCATCTGGTAACAAAGCCTGGGAAATAACGTGCCTCACCATCACAGAGTAGAGAATGAAAGGGTGATGTGTAGGAGTCAAGATGTAATAAGTGAATAGCTGACATATACTGCGCATGTTAACATGTGAAGAAAAATTTGAGACTTAATTTTATTGAAATGTCCAGCAAAGCAGAACATTTTATATTTTAAGCTATAGTGTTTTTGTTGTTGATCATAAGTGAAGATAATATTTGGTGTTGAAGACAATAAGCACTGATTAATTGTACATATGATTTGGTTATAAAACTAATCAAGAAATTAGTTCACTCATGCTATAGGTGTTATAGGGCCTCTATTATGTTCCAGGTAGCACTATGTTTGCAATTAAAACATAGTAGGTACACAACAAATACTTTACTTCTCATGCTGCTTCTATTATAAAGTGGAGAGACAGATAACAAGAAGCATGACAATTATATAGTATTTTAGAAACTTACAAGTGCTGTACAAAAAGAAAACTGTAGAATAGAAAGGGAGTTGACAGTGCAAGGAAGCTGTTTAAGTAGGATGCCCAGAAGAGGGTTTATTGAGAACAGGGCATAGACTTGAACATAGACTTAAATGAGTAAAGGAGTCTGCCACAGGAAGAAAAATGTTCCATTGTTTGATACTAGTCAACCTATGATTGTTCAATGATGTCTCACTTTCAGAGTTGCATTTGCCTAATGACAAAGCAATCTTAAACACTGTTTGAAGTACTCTTTGCTATGTGTATACCGTCTTTTGAGAAATATCTATTCAGGTCTCTTGTCCATTGTTGAATTTGTTTATTCTCTCTCTCTCTCTCTCTCTCTCTCTCTCTCTCTCTCTCT
>NW_004524643.1:9402706-9407162 GCF_000260255.1 Octodon degus | reverse complement strand
GTAATTCTGATGGGTTTTCCTTTGAATGTGATCTGCTTCTTTTCTCTAGCAGATTTCAGTGTATTTTTCTTGTGCTGAATTTCTGAGATCTTGACTATTATATGTCTCAGTGTGTTTTAAATTGGGTTGAGGTTACTTGACATTCTGTATGCTTCAGTTACCTGAATGTCAGATTATTTCCTCATATTTGGGAAGTTTTGTGCTATTACTTCTGCCCATATTTTTTTAAATGTCATCTGAGGATGTTCTGAATGATTAAGAAGCACATGGAGAATGCAGAGAAAGATTTGGCATCATGATTTAAGTTAGTGTGATGCAGTATGAAGTGGTGAGATGATATCTGTATAGAATCTGGAGATGTACTGAGTTAAATGTGGGTCAAAGAGGCACATTTTTGAGGATTTCCTTAAGTATACCAAAGGCTTAATGAGTGCATTAATATAAATTTCTCCTTTCTCCCATCCTACTTTCCTTCTTCCCTCAAGATTCTGTCTCATCTTTTAGCTCTCCTTCTTTTTCTTCCTTTCTCATTTTCAGCATGATTATGCTCTAGCCATATCTAGGATATTATATATAGTATATTTGTAAGTTTAGTCAATGCAATCATTGTGTTCTTCAAGATTATAGATTAAGGACATGTAAGATATAAGACTGAAAACATTTACATTAAAATAAGGTAATATCAAGATATGATTGTACTTCTGAAAATTATAGAAATCCATCAATTAAATTCTCCCTACTAAAATGTATAATGTCACACTATTTATTTATGAGATTCACTATCTCTGGAGAAGTAGGGAAAGATACTACAGATGGAAAGAGATATGTCTAGGAGTCGCATTCTAAATTTATTTGAGAGTGAAAGAATTGTCTAAAGAAGGCAGTTAGAACCAGGAAAAATAACTAAATATAAAAAGAAAGAGTGGATTAAGTATCTGTTTTTGGCATATCTAGAATTTATTTCTTTACATTTTGTAGAAGTACAAAACTTTGCATGAAAACTGTCCTTTGTGGCTATTACTCTGTCTGAATAATGAGAATATGCCAAAGACATTAAGTTGAAACAATTTATACCATAACTACTATTTTATGATGAAATTATGTTTCTTTTTGGACACTGGTTCTGAGACATGCCCACATTCACATGCCAACACACTATTGCGATAATATTCTATGTGATGCCATTTTTCTCCTCCCACTGTCTTTGATAATTATCTACACCATGAAACTAGATCCACATGAGTTAAAAAAGTGTTTGTGTCCCATATATGAGCATGGAAATTTCCCAATATATTTCATATTAACTAAATTTTATAGCATCAAGAAGAAAATGAAATGTCTTCAAAGTGGCAGATAAGTGTTCTTAGCAACAGAAGCATTTTATACCTTTAAATCTCAATTTAAATTTTTTCTAAGGGTCTTTCATTTATGATTATTTAATCCAGATTCATGGGAATGGCTCAGCTTTACTAATTTATATAGGCTCTTCTCATCTACAATTCAAAGAGAGTTAATGATGAGCTGCTTCACCTATTATTTTGCATTTAATTTAATTCTTATACAACTTATTTTCTGTGTAAGTCAAGTGCTTCAGCTTATTGTGACCAGTGATTAAGGATTTTTGAATCAGGTATTAGCCTCACTCAGTTGGGCTTATCTTTGCATGATATTTTGGAGAACTAGTCTTTCTTAGTGTTTCGTTTTCCTAACTTATGCTATAAACAGCCTCAATTGGTTGACCCCTCTATTCTAAAGCCTGCTGTCTGGATTTACTTTCTCTTTCATTTACCTTTTCTTCCTCTACCATTAATTTTTTATTTCCATTTTTTTACAATGTATCTCTATTGTACACTAGTAAGAAGCCTTCAGTATAGTTAGAAGTCTTCAGTATACTTTAGTATTTCACTTAATGCAGTGCAGCGACAGGACTAATATGCTCTTCTTGAGTCCTGTCTTATTATTCTAGTCACCTTGAGTAACCTGGCTTTTGCAACCATATTTTTGCTAGATTTAAGCATATAGATCATCAATTAAAATGACCAATTATGTATTAAATTAAAATTATTATCACCTTTAAAAATCTTTAAATAGAACCAATTAAGGCAGTATAAGATACAGAATTTTGGAATTTTACTTGCCATTTAATAAATTTGAATACCTTTTTATAAAATCAAAGCTAAGTTATACTGGTTGTGATCTATGGACCAAGCAATGTGGTAAAATGTTTTAGACATGTTACATAGTTTAATCCTTTACATCACTTGTATGAACTAGTTATATGATGAAGATTGCATGATGAGGCACATGAAGCACACAGCTCATACAGCTTACCAGATTTAGTAGGGTAAGCAGTTAGGCTAGGAAACTGACACACAGGCACTATGTTAAAGAGCCTCCATATATTGTGTTACGATTATAAATTTGAGATTTTGATAGAAATAACTAAAGGTTATGAATTAGCAATACAGTTTGTAAAATATATTATTCTTCAGAATATATTCAGGATCATGTACAATTATACATACATATGCTATGTATTTCATACAATATTTCTACACATACAAATATTGTATTCACTCATTGTTTTAAGATTTAGAGCATGGACCTCCCCCACCCCGCCCACTGAGTAGGAATTTCTGCCACATTCCGGGAACCCCCAGACCCAGTCCTAGCCCAGGCCCAGTGAGTGTGTGGGAGAGCTTCCGGCTACCCTGCTCCTGCGGGACAGACTCCGGGTCGCAGCCCAGGCGGAGCGTGGGGGAGACAGTCTCCCACCCCCTTGGGACGCCCCTCACCACTCCGCAGCACCTCCCCTACCCTGCCCGCCGAGTAGGAATTTCTGCCGTGTTCTGGGAACACCCAGACCCACTCCTAGCCCAGACCCAGTGAGTGTGTGGGAGAGCTGCCTCTCCTGCCTACTCCACTTTGTCCCCTCAAGGCTCAGCTCAGGCCTGGCATACAGGCCTGGGGTGTAACCATGCATCTGCAATCCCTACAGAGAGGGTAGAGGATAGAACCACTCAGCTAGTCCAGGAGCAGAACATCTTGCCACAGGGGCACAACAGGTTCACCCCCAAGGGCAGCAGCAGGAAGGAGCTGAGCACAGCAGCCAGATCCAAGCCAGCACAGCTGGACAATACCAGACATTGTAGATCTGCACCTGAACTTCAGTATGTGCTAAGGTTATAACTGCAATGAAGATCTACAACAAAGGTAAGAAGACAGTGCTACACAAAATGACAAGAAGGAAGAAAATGCAACCTCAGAACCCAACTGCACCCGTCAAAAGTGCAGAGGACACTACACAGAACAAATTGGGAATCACAAAGCTGAAAGCAATGAATCAACGGCTTCTGAAATAAAGAAACAGCTGCAGAAAGGTATGGAGGAACCCAGATTGGAAATAAAAAAAAAGAAATCCCTGAATTAATAACATCTGCACTAAAGAATCAAATGCAGAAACATATGGAGGAAAGCCAGTGCCCACCCAGAACAAGTGCAGAGGACACTAGCTCGGTTCAAATGCATGAATTAATAGCGTCGATAATAAAAAGCAACCGCAGAAAGATATAGAGGAAATCAGAGCACAACTCTTCTATGAAATAAAAAAAGAATTCTCAGAACGCATAGCATCTGAAGTAAAGAAGCAACTACAGAAACAAAGGGAGGAAACCCAAGCTGAAAAAAACACTGCAGTAAAATAATTTATAACTTCTTCTAAAGAAGAAATTGATAAAAAAAATAGAGGAGATTAGAAAATGATGGATTCCTTGAATGAGCAATACAGGAAGAAAAAATAGATCGCATGAAGCAGAGTCAAAGAGATATAGAGGAAATGAAAACCGCAAACACAAGCTCGCAAAACCGTTTAAGTGAAAGTGAAGACAGAGTTTCAGATCTTGAAGATGCTGGTGCAGCTAGTGAAAAGCTAAGAAAGGATCTCTTAAAAACAATGAGGATGCAGGAAAGAATAATCCATCACCTGCAAGATGATGCAAAGATGAACAATGTGAGACTAATAGGCATCAATGAGAAAGGAGTCAATACAAATGACATTAAAAAAATATGGGCAGAAGTAATAGCAGAAAACTTCCCAAATATGAGGAAACAATCTGAGTAACAATTCAGGTAACGGAAGCATACAGAACACCAAGTAACCTCAATCCAATGAAAAATGTACCGAGACATATAATAGTCAAGATCCCAGAAATTCAGCACAAGAATAATCTACTGAAAGCCACTAGAGAAAAGAAGCAGATCACATTCAAAGGAAAACCCATCAGAATTACAGCCGACTTCTCTTCACAAACCATGCAGGCAAGAAGAGCATGGAGCAGAGTACATCAGGTCCTCTATGAAAACAAATTCCAGCCCAGACTACTATACCCTGCAAAACTCTCTTTAAGTTTGATGGAGAAGTGAAATACTTTCATGACAAAGAACAGCTAAAGAATTT
>NW_004524643.1:9386427-9395586 GCF_000260255.1 Octodon degus | reverse complement strand
TCTCTCTCTCTCTCTCTCTCTCTTCTTTCTTTCTTTCTTTCTTTCTTTCTTTCTTTCTTTCTTTCTTTCTTTCTTTCTTTCTTTCTTTCCTCCTCTACTGGGGGTCAAACTCAGGACCTTATGCTTGCTAGGCAGGTGCTAATACTGCTGAGCTATCCCTCAGCCCCTAGGTTGTTTTACTTTTGTTCCTGAACAGTTCTGTATTTATTCAATATATTGAATAAATATATTGAATAAATATCTTTTAGGTTATATATGATGTTATAGAGGATACACTGAGAAGTTTAGAAGTTTAACAAAGCAACTCATCAGAGACATAGGGTCTCTACTTTGCAAACATCTTCATTCTGTACAAGAGCAGGACATCGAGCTGGTGGGAGTGCTACACCCACCCTAGGGCAGGTAACCTGTTTACAATATAGAGGAGGAAAAGAAGCTTGCTGTCTTCCTTTTTGCTCTCGCTGCTTTTGTTGTCTTCTATTGCCATGGACAGTCGCCCCTCTGCCATGTGCCACTCTGCATTGGTGCCAACTGATAACTAAAACCTTCATAAACTGTGAGCTAAATAAATCCTTTCTTAATTTCTGGTGTCAGGTATTTTGTCTCAGCAACTAGAGTAAAGTAACTAATCATATGATTGGCATATTTTCCTTCTATTCTGTAGGTTCTTTTCAATGTATTCTGGTCTTGATATGTGGTTTCTAACGTACAAAAGTTTTTCATTTGGTGAAATTTATCTTTTTATTTGTTGCTTGTGCATTTTTGTCATGTCCAAGAAATCTCTAGAAATCTGATGTGGTGAAAATTTCCCCCTCGTTTAGATCCTTGGTGCATTTCAAATTAATTTTTATATTTAGTGTAAGGTAAAGATTTTATTCTAATTTTTTGTTTGTGGATACCCCGTTTTATAATACACTTTTACAGAAAATGTATCTTCACTTTTTATTGTGCACTTTTAATAAATGTAGGCATTGATGAAAAGGGGACTAGAGACATAATTTTAAAATTTCCTAGTGTTAGTGCTCTTTTTGCTATGTCTCTGTCACATGCTATAAATTATAAAGCATAATAAAAGTTCTAGGTAATCAAACAATTATTTTGTGACCAGTAGACAAAAGAATACTGTATTAGATATAATACTTTCTAGAAAAGTAACATTTTATTTTATTTTTTTTAATTTAATTTAATTTTTTTTAGCAGCAACAGTTTCCATTTATTGAAAATTACATTTAAGAACAACACAGTATTTATTGAGTATTTGTTACTACATGAGAAGCTGTGGGCTGAATATAGAAAACCTTATTTTGTTAATTTTTATGGTCTTACTGGTATAGCCCTAGAGTCTAATAACATTACATGCCATAAATTTTTTTTTCCAAAGTTTTATTGATAAACAGCAATGAGACAGTTTCAAATCAAATCGGAAGTACAGTTTCAACAAATAATACACTGCATATATTCTTCTTAGTGGTTAATTGCTGTACAAGATGCGGACTTGTGATCCTATTTACAAACACCATTAGAACAAATCATTCTATTCATTAAGAGAATGCAACTATATATCTATCCCAACCTCTTTGAATACACAGATACAAAATGGACATTCATCGGTATACCCCATTTTTTCTAAGTTCCGTTATTGAATATTATAGGTGTGTAAACTCAGCAAAATATTCTAAAAGAGTCCAGTAGCCCATAATAGCACTGGGTCTTCTGTTTAACTGGCAATGTCAGAAATTATTGACCTGAGTCCCCCACAGCTCAACTTAACAGCATGGCTTTATTTCTTATATTTCGACTTCATACTTTTCTACTGAATGGTTAAGACCAAGGTAAAGCAAGACCGATGCAACAAGAGTTGTAGCTTTTTGGTCTGAGAAGGTCAGTGAAATGCCCTCAAAAAGCAACATTTTAAAGTCCATAGTGTTTGTACTTTTGTACATATAATGTGCTAGATGTACTGAGTAACAATTTCTCTTTATGCTAATATCAGTGTTTAGTGCATTGGAAAATTTTCCATTATCAGTTTTTTCACTGAGACTTTTGTGGTAGCACTTGTTAATCATTCATTTCATGACATAGTAAAGTGGAGGGCAACATTAAAGTTTGTATTCCAAGGAGATACTGATTTCTAAAAGAGTTATTCCAGCTAAGTCTAACTTTACTGAACTATTTTTCTTCTATAGGTACACAATCCTGTTTTGAGTGCAAGCTTTTTTGTTTAATCCACAAAGGAGAAAATGTGATTGTATCCTGTGTTATAAATTTGTGAATGGCTTTGCACAACAGAGGAATCATTAAGTATCTCAGTAGAAAACATATTGTTTCTCCTAGCCTGTCATGAATCAAGCCCTTTCATGACATGAGAGAGGATACATTTAGAATATTGCTCTTTCCTTTCTTCTTATTTTGCTAGCTCTTATCTTAGGCTCAGTGGAAAAACAGAATGTCTATTTAAACTGAAAGTAATAATTCAGATAAAAGCAAATGTGTACTTCAAATAAGAAATTTTACTTCTGTTCTTGAAAAAAGATAAAACAAACTCAAATCAGAACACAATAAAGAATCAATTTATTTCAGCAAATCCAAACTGTACCTTAGACATAATCTAAGGAACTAGATTGCACATTCAGATTTACCTTCCACTGCACTTAAACTACACTTTGGATGAAGTGGATATTATTGCAAACATCTTATTCTGGATGATCTATATGAGTACTATCTTTCTAGAAGTCTTTGAATATTTAATTTCTACTAGCCTAATAGAGCCCATTTACTTCAGTGAAGGCTTGTAGGTATTTAGATGTTTTATGCTTTCGTGCTTGTCCTATGGTTTTGTATTTAGATGACGACTTCATGATCTGATATTTTCTCTTAGGTATGGAAAAGATGTGAAAGACTGAGGGCTGGGAATGTTGCTCTATGGTAGAGCACTTGCTTAGCATGTGCACGGTTCTGGGTTGATCCCTAGCACTCATCACCACAAAAACACAAACCAAACTAAACCTAACAAAAAAAACCCTAAAGAACTAGAAAATTTAAATTGTGACACTGATATACATGAGGAATGCTTCAGTGCTAAACAGTGATTCATTTTGAGAAGTATACTTCCCTAATAAATTTGTATTTAGCTCAATGTAGACAGAAAATAATTGTGATAAAACAGTTATCAAGTAATTTGTTCTCTGTGGCAGCCATTGAATAATGCAGGTTTGAAATTTAATCTTAGGTGTAGATCTTTTTTTTCTGCGACTTGCTTGTGATGTCCTTTCTCAACATTACTTTCTTGCTGTAAATTGAGCAGACTATTACCTATATCTGTTATTGAAGTGGACATACTGAGAGCTGTTTTGCATCTCATTCTCTATATGAAAGTTTTTATTGTACAGATAAAACTATATTTGTGATTTGACTCAATTATATGTAGATAATTTTATAATTTGCTCCCTTTTCAGAATGATAGCGTGTAAGAAGAAAAGGGGTCCTTTCTAACTAGACTCCAGCAGCTGATTAAACACTGTATGAGGGAACTGGGAAATAGGAAAGATGGCAAATGAAAGCCTGGCAGGCAGACTAGTGTAATCCCAAAGGGTGTTTTCAACAATAGCCTGGGCCCTATGCCTAGTACTTAGAGGGGCTGAGAGTAAGAAACTCCTGCCCTAACTCTACTCTTTCCAGAATCTTATTTGTTAATACTTGGCTTTATTAATAAAGTCATGACCACTTGTTCAGCACTGCATATGGTTGGTTGTGATTTCCAGCTGCCCTCTGGGTTAATGTGTAAACAATGAGTAGATTGTTATGTTCTCCTATTAAGCTTAAAGCTGTGATCTCATGTCTGTGCCACATATGTCTGCAACCAGAAATATATCATTTCCCTGATCTCATGGAAAGGAAGCAGCACTGTTTCTCAAAAGAGTCTGAATTCATTAATTTAGGGTTCTCTACTTTTCTTTTTACTGAAACCAAAGAAATAAAAATAAAGGCATAAAAAGTCATGAACATCATCAGTAAGATGTCAATGTGACACCAAACGGCGTAATATATTGTCAAGTCGTGCGTCTCATCTGGAGGCTGAAATTTCTATACATTTGGCATTTTCACAGAAGAAGGCAAATGCAGGCAACAACCGCACAATCCAGAATTACAAAGAAAGCCTTGGAATACTGGGTTTGAAATATGCACAACCATTTGGCTGAGTGAACCCCCCCAAAAATATTCATCGACAGAACTGGTTCTTAATCTTAGGCTGGATTACTATATGCTGCCTAATTAGCATCTAAAATTTTTTTACCTTATGTGGTTAGAAATGTTGTTTTTGCTGCTGTTGTGTTTTATTACAGACATTTCAGCAGTTTTCATGGTGAGGATGATAAAACTGAAATTTTTAAGGTCTTTAAAAGAGGAAATTTAGTTATGATAATTAAAATTAGTTTTTTATGTAAGATACCAGTCTATTTATCTCTTATCATTATTGATATTTGTTTTTATTCTTCACAGAAATTCTATAGTAGTGATAGTCTCACTGGACAGATGAGGAAACTGAGGCTTAAAGAATTTGAATGCTTACAGGCTGGCTGCATTATCTGACTCCAAAGGTTTTGAATTTCTTTTCTCTACCAAAAAGTTTTTTCTCTTTACTAACTGATTCTACAAGGTGACTGTCTGAACTCTGATCCTGTGATTATGAGCAATAGTACTAATGATGAATTATTAGTGCACCACTAACATTCATATAGTGCTTTATAGTTTTGAAATTCAAATGATATTTCATACTTAGAAATTGAAGCTATGGCTCATGTGTTCTGTCTGGATACCTTGAAAAATAATCAAAAGTATTAGTCCTCTTGTTTTATGGACAACTAAAATAAACCCAGAGAGGAGAGGTGATTTTGCTTCTTGTCAAACAACATATTAATTAGCCCACATGCCAAAAGTGAAAGGCTAGATGATTTTTTTGCTTTTTGAGACAGAGTCTCACTGTGTAGTTTAGGCTGGCCTTGAGCTTGAGGCCATGCCCCTACCCCAGCCTCCCCAGAACTCGTGTGTGCCACCATGCCCAGCTCTAGAGCTAGAAGATTGTAAAGGTGCTTTTATCACTCAACTTTTAAATCTTGTCTCTTGACCCCATTAGAGAAAAACTGTTAATTTGTCTGATTCTGGTAACAAGGAAAGATGCAGAAGTTCACTGCTGTAGGACTGACTTTTTATAATTAAATTCTTTAAGATTTTAACATATTTTATCAAAATTACTAGGTGAACATTCTTAAAATATCCTTAGGTTTGATATTGTCCTTAAATTTACCACTTGCCATCTATTTAACCTTAGGTGATTATTAATCAACTTGACTATTTCTACATCTGTAATAATTTTTTTTCTCCATTCATTTAAAAACCTTCCCTGAATACTTTGCAGTCTGCTAGATGCTGAAGCTAGAGGATAGTTCCTTTCTTCTAGGTGCTTAAACTACCCCTCTATCAGGTAACCCTCTTTTGGTAATGATGGAACAATAGGATTTTATTGGGAAGAAATCTTGGAGGTGGTTTGATTTTTGCACTTAGAATGCAAAGATATTAGGGTAAGAATTTTATCCTATTCACTGCCTGATCCCCAGAGTCTGGAATAGTTGCCTGCCTGCCTGCCAGCCTGCCTGCCAGCCTGCCTGCCTGCCTGCCTGCCTGCCTGCCTGCCTGCCTGTCTGCCTGCCTGTCTGTCTGTCTGTCTGTCTGTCTGTCTGTCTGTCTGTCTGTCTGTCTGTCTCCATATTTACTGAGGAAATTAATTCAAGGAACAGTGCCAAAATAATATATGGGTTAGCTAGAAGTTTTCTTATCTGGGGTCATGTGTTCCCATGTTAGAATGGCAGATTGCCATGGCCTATGGACATCACTATGACCAGAGATGTGCACAGGGATATGTGTTCTGAGAAAGAGTTGATGGGTTTATTGATCTCTCCTTTCTTGGAAATTATAGAACTTGGAAGCAAGCAATTCCTTTGCTCTGTGTCATAGATTTTTGAAACAAAAACCAGTTCTAGATGCATTTTACTGTTTTAAAATCTTTTCAGGGCTGGGGAGATAGCTCAATGGCATAAGCGCCTGTTTGTCAAGCACAAGGACTTGAGTTTGATCCCTGGTACTGCATTCTATACTGGCCCCAAAACCGGGCATGGTGGCACACCCTTGTAATCCCTGTAGGGAGACTGAAGCTAGGAGTCTGAGCTGTGTATCAAGACCCTATACCAAATAAATAACTAAAAGATTATTATCATTATCATTTTACATTTTCTCTTCATTTGCAGGCCCTAGAACCCTTAATCATGCTATATTTTACAGAATTATTATACTGCCATATATAAAAAAATTGCTTTATTTTCAGTGTTATAGGTTTTCTCAGTTTTTCGTTTGGCATTTTTCTCTGAATAGCGTCATGGAGCTTGCTTTTTATGTCTGTGACACAACTGTGGTGGTGCTATGTTGCGATCATGCTATTATGATGATTCTTCCATAAGGTCTGGTGAGGTCCCTGTAAGCTAGTGAGTGTGGGAATGGACATCATGCTTGCAATGGGCTTTCTTAAAAGACCACAGGGGTATGACTTCTGTTCTTCTAATGCTTCACTTGTTATCCGTTTTGCAATTACTGTTACATTTTCCATTTGTAACACAAGGAACTTACTTTTCTCTTTTTTTAAAAAGAAGAAGCACATGATAAAAAGGAAAAGAGGTTTGTTTTAGTACAGTTGGATTTTGCTCCTGGCTCTCCCACTTCCTAGCTAATCAACTGTAGGAAATTATCTTCTATAACCTTCATTTCTAAAGATGTAACAGTACAAATACCAACAAACCACTGTGCAAAGCAGAAGATATAATCTACAGGACAAAGCCTTTTGAATTATAAATTATAAATTTACATATGAGCAATAATCACTTACCTTTATTTTTGTATCATCTCTAAATTACTAGGAATTTTTTGCTTTTTAATGTGGAAATGTATCTCTTATTTTTCTCACTGACTTTTCAACAACACAATCAAGCTTAAAAGATTTGGGAATCAACATTGTCTTCCAGTTTTTCCTGGGTATCTCCCTTTGGCTGTTTCTCTGATACCCTAAACAGCTGTGTGTGTCAGTCCAGAGGTGGTGGTTGCATTTTTCTGGTTCAGGATTATATGTTTCTGGTGTAGAGTTTCAATGTCTTTGCTAACAATGGTTGATCACTCTGAGATTTGCTATGCAATTTGGTGTATTAGAGGGGAAGTTGGCATGGATGCTTTATGAATCACCGCAACTTGTGCAAAAATGGCATACTTGGCATGCTCTAAGTTTTTCAGGGGAATACAGCTTGATTGTCTTTTCTTACTTTCCCAGAAGTTTTGTATCACTCTTAGGCTTTTGGTTCTCTGAACACAGACTTCTTTCCATATCTTCTCCAACCAGTGTGTGTAGCAGAAATAATGTGTGAACTTTATCACTTTTTCAAGGCATGAAGGTTGTTTAGTCTTCGAGTGTCTGTTGAATGAAGATTTGTAGTGTGAAATAGTCAAGGGAATCAGACTCTATTGTGAACTTGATGGGTTTGTTAGCTATGTGAAGTTAATATTTTTATTCTTTAGTTTCTGCTGTGCCTACGTCATTGAATTATATGGAATTATACATGCATCAATTCATAGACCTACATTCATACATATGCCTATAGTCATTCCTTATATATTTATGTAGTTAGCTATCATTTTTCTTATTTTTTAAAATTTCCTACTATTAGAGTATGTGGGAGTCAGTCAGCACATTATTTATTGTCTTATTATGGGTTTAGGAGTCATACAATTATCTTGGCTAATACAAAGAATTATGACACAATTATTGTCCCTTCCTGAAAGCTGAACTTAAGATATGTTTTCATAGAGTAGACTGCCTGAGAAACCTGATATGGGGTACTTTCTCAAGTTGGCCAAGTGGCCACTTAGAATAAAAACATATCGAAGAGAACAGACATATACAACAATCTTGATTGAGTTAAATTAATATGGTGAAAATTATTTTAGCAGAAGTACAATGATGGGCTAATATTTTCCTGAAAGTGTCTTAGAGAAGTAAAATATTAGCTGGGCTTTGAAGGTAGAATCTGGACATGTAAAGCTGGTGGAAGGAGTAGGAAGTGGAAATGCATACATCAAAGTATAGTGAAAAGGGTACATCGAAACTGACCAGGTTACATCTTTGGTATTTCCCATTAGTAACTGTGTCACATGAATCTCCCAGTGCTTCAGTTTTCCTGTCCTTAAAGTGGGAACAGTACTTATTTGCCTATATAGAGTAGCTGCCACAGTTTTTTGACACATAGTTAACAATAAGCAAATTATATTATTTATACATCATCATTATGTTACATCATACATATAACATAGAGGTAAAAACATGAGATTTGGGTACAAGACAGGACTAGTGTGACACTCTTCTCTCTCATTTATCAGCTTTATAAAGTAGCCAAATTACTTAGCCACTTCTAAGCTTCACTGAAACCACATGAAAATGGGGAAAAAGTAGTAAGTTTGTTGGAGCTATTTTGAGATTGCATGAGGTACTCTGTAGCATAAGCAATGAGCATGATACATAGACTACAATAAAACTTATTAGCTATTATGCTGATATTTTTATTAGTATAGAATTTCTCCTTTCTCCCAGATATTTACTCTGTGATTATTCATATTTTCATCCTTCCCTCAACCCTGCTTTTCATCTACCCTCTTAGCAACATTTATCAGTGGCAGCTGTAGAGACTGAAAGCAGAGACTTGAAAGAATGTGGAGGTAAAGTATAACTAGTCAGCACATGTCCAACAGAGCACTAAGGACAAGATAAGAAAAAGACAGCTAAGTATACATAAATATAAATGACAGGAGCATAAACATATATACAACCTTTTATGTGAATCATCCTCCCTAAAGCCTCTAGGAATTTTTTCCTTAAGGAGAATTTGGAACATGCTACTCCCTTGTTTAAATTTCTTCAACAACTTGGTGTATCCTAGAAGATAAAATCTAAACTATGAATTGCATTTAGAATCCTTTCCTAACTGTAGTTTGCCTGCCTTTCTAGGATTGTTCCTTCTCCTCCTCACAATGTATTTTATATTTCAGCTACTTTGATATTCTTCTTTC
>NW_004524643.1:9356427-9381427 GCF_000260255.1 Octodon degus | reverse complement strand
GGATTCTGCTATTCTTAGAAATACAGTTCTCAGCAGCAAATACTGTACTATCTGCTTTGGTCTTTCTTGTGTAAAGAGTGATTCCCTCTCATCTCTACCTCTTTTTGGAGATAACAGCATGTGTTTCTGCTTTGTGTTGTTTATTCCGTTGACCTGGCCTGAGCACTCAGCAATGGATCATAGGTATATTGACTCTGGGAAATTTTCTATTCCATGGAATTTTTGTGGTGATTTTTAAAAATTAGAATTACTTTCCTCAAGGATTTTTTGTTTTTGTTTAGGCAGAAGTATTTTTTTCTGTGAAGTTTTATTTGAAAGAATTTAGTATTTGTTTCATACAAACCAAATATTAGATGCTTACACATACCCTAATCTGATCCTCTCAGTAACTATTCAAAGTAGATGTATCGATCCTAATTTTATAGACAGGGATGTGGAGATTGAGGGTTGAGTAGCTTCTCATGTTCACAGATCTAGTAAATGAGATGTCTGGGATTTCAGTTCCTTTTCTAAACCTTTCCACCACACAACACTATTCCATCTGGTAGTAGATTCTGTTAAGACTAGTAACAGATTTTCAGGTCCTGGAACTATGAATGCAAATAAAGATTTGAAGAACCATAAGTTGGTAATGATCAGGCATGATAATTATAAAAGACTTTTAGAGGATATTTTATTCAATTTTGGAAAACTTTCATGTGGTGCTTTTATGTGAAGAATATTACTGGATGAGTAATTCAGGATTCTTTCTCATAACACCATAGCTTGGGAAAACAAAGTTCTGTGGCCCTATAGGTGAGCAAATAGATACTTAGTAAAGAATCTTTTAGTATGCATGACAATGGGTATTCATACTTGTCTTTTATAATGATAACTGAAACAATTCTTTGCAGTGTTTCATGGAAACAATTGGATTCTCATGTTCTCCCAGAGCTGTTTATGATAATGTGATACCAACAAATGCAAGTGAAAAATTTAAAGCAAATTGCTACAAGGAAGTGAGGAAGTGGTGGACCTGGGGGGGGGGTAGTGAAAACCATTTTTCAGTTTTCATAGATGGTTGTAATGTATAAAACTTCATATCCTGTGTGTGAGGCTTTCTTGTTTCTTTCCTCAGAAGTTAAGGTCTATCTAATGTTACATGATGGTCAGATTTAAGAGTGTATCGGAATTACTCTGCATTCCTTGAAGTAAACTCTGTGTGCGAACGGGGCAAAATCCACAGTTACAGGTCCTCATCTCACTTGCCCTCGGCATTTTTCTTAACACTCCTGTGGTAAAGCAGTGCCGGTCGTGTCTGCTGTGTCTGGTGCAGCTTCTCTGATCAGAGTTAAAAGGTGATAGGCAGATCTCATACTTGTCTGGGCTTCGAAATGAACCGTCACTCACATTCATGTTTTACTTCATCAATTTCTATATAAGCACAGACTTAACTATTGATCATCTAGGTTAACATGAAAAAGCACACTAGAGAAAGCAGAGTTAACACCCAATAAACATTTGTTAGAAAATATACTGCGTAAAAATTTACTGCACGAACTGCCAAAGCTTATGTGCCAATAGCTTTAACTACTTCCTCAACCGATTCTGTTGTCAGATCACCTGCATTGAGATCAAGTGTTCTGGTCAGAGGGTTGCATGCTCTGCCTATTTTGTCTCCCCCTCCTTATCTTCCTCCTCATTCCTCTCTATTGCTTCCTCATTTTTTTCTCTCTATTGCTTTCTCTTTTTTCCTTCCTAGTAATCAACATTATACATAGAAGGAAAAGAAAAATTAAAGATAAATCATAACCAAGAACATAAAATTATAATATTTTGAATGAAAGTCTTCCAGGAAAGGTATAAATCTATAAAGAAATTTTCAGGGGCAACCCGCTCAGATACCCCTCCTGTCCCTCTCTTGGACAGGAGCTTTCTTTCTCTCAATAAATATATTCTGCTCATTAAAAAAAAAGAAATTTTCAAATGATAATTGGAGATAGCCAATAATTTATTTAATTTAGATTTCAGAAACTTTTAATTCTAATAGCATGTGCCTTGGAATTAACTTTTGAAGTACAAATTCTGCCTTCGATGTTTCCTAGTTATAATGTGGGCAACTTGAAAAAAATTAACACCTGTGTGCCTCAGTTTTCTTATCAGTAAATGAGGATAATGAAATTACCTAATTCCTGGAGTTACTGAGAGAACTAAATGAGATTGTGTATTTCGTAGTGATTAGCACAGACACTGATAACTACTGAAAACTATGAATATTATTGGTAATCATTCCAACGTCAATCCATCCATTCAACCATCTGTCCATCTTTTTCATGTTCTTGAAAACATAGATTGATTTTTATTTTACCTTTAAAAATGTAGTAGTATGTTTGAAATATGAAATGAATTTAATGAGTCAGGACATACGGGGAGAGGTGATACTTCCATAAAACCATACAGAGATCTAGGAACCTTATATTAAAATCTTTTTCACAGATATTACTTTTCTGGTTATGTGTAGTATCCTAAATTTATTTCTGTATATTCATTTATTAATATTTTATAAACAAGGCAATATTTGCTAAGTATTTTCTTTAAACAAAATATCACAATAAGGGGCTGGGGAGATAGCTCAGTAGAATAAGCACCTGCCTGGCAAGCACAAGGTCCTGCGTTCAATCCCTGGTACTGAAGGAAAAAAAAAAGGATACCATTAATCTTGAATCTTAAAAAAAATCACAATAGATGCTATGAGTATACAAAGAAGCTTAGAGTTTTGTTTTTATCCTTGAGAAGTTTATAATTTGGCTGGGATGGCTTATGAAATATAATAAAACCACATATAAAAGATTATATAAGGATATATATTGAATGTTGAATGAGTAAAAGTAAAACAGTAATGTTGCAGAGCATGTCCCAAAGGGGATTAGGAAAATGATGGATCACAGTTCCCTGGAGTAGTTCCTTAATGTTTTCCTAAGTTGAAAGGAAGGTAACGTAAGAGCGGCAACAGAAGACAGGCAGAGCCAGTACTAGAGACAACAATAAGTGAAGTTTCAGTGTCAGTACAGTTAGATCATAAGGTTAATTTTTGAAATGTTTTGTTTCTTTATTTATTTGGTACAGTCTCACTATGTGGCTTAGATATGTTGTGGTCTTCCTATCTCAGTCTCCCCAGCGCTAGGATTACAGGCATGCACCACCACAACTGGTTTTGGTGGCCAGCAATGTGCCCAGGGTTCTGGGGCCAGCATGGCATACAGTATCAGGGACTGAACCCAGGTCCTTGCACTTGTCAGGCAGATGCCTAGACTGCCAAGTTATCTCCTTAGCCCAGATCAGAAGGTTAAAGTGAGGTTACTACAAGATAAGTTCAGTAAGATTGGTTGGATCTGAAAGGAGTGCCTTGCATGCCAGGGTTAAGAGTTTGTACTTTATTCCTTTTTTTTTGTTTTAAAGAAAAAAAAAGCAAGTTATAAAATTTCAAAACAGTTTAGTAGAATTACAATAATCAACATGTATTGTTGTCTTCTTAGTAGGTTAGTCAGAGTACAAGATATAGGAATGGTATCTTATCCAAACAATATTAGCACAAACCTTTCTTTTCAATGAACTCAGAGAAGCTAGCTGTATAACTATCTTAACTATATTTGTATAAATATATTATTTGCTTTTTTCCTTTCTTCCTTTCTCCTTGCTACCATTAGTTTCTTTTTTCTTTTGAATAGTTTCTTATCAGTTCACAATGTTTATTGCACATTTTGGACTTTGTTTACTCATTAAATTTCTCAAACTAGTGAGATAATGCTTACACATATGGTTCAGATTTATTTCACTTATGAATACGGTTGCAAGTTGCATCCATTTACCTATAAATGTCTCCAGTTTATTCTTTATGGCTGAGTAGTACTCCATTGTATTAAAAGAACCCATCTTTTTTATTCATTCCTTGATTGATGGACATTTGGGTTGTTTCCAAGATTCAGCTATTACAAATTGTGCTGCTATAAATATAGGTGCACATATATCACTGTGAGATGATGTTTTTAATTTTTCTGGGAAGATACCCAGAAGGAGAATAGCTGGTTCAAATGGGACCTCTCATCCCAGATTCTTCAGGAATCTCCACACTGATTTCCATAGTGGTTGCACGCATCAGCATTCCCACCAAAAGTGGAGAAGGGTTCTTTTTTCCTCACAGCTCATTTTTTAATCAGTTGATTTCTTTATAATAGCCATTTATTCTGAGGTTAGATGGAATTCCAGTGTTTTAATTTGCATCTCTTGAAGGATTAATGATTTTGGACATTTTTCATGTATTTCTCTCTTATTTTTATCTCTTCATCCAAGAAGTTTATATTGATCTCAGTATTTGAATTGGTCAAATTTTTGAATTGGTCTTTGAATTTAGGGGGTTTGAGTTTTTACAGTATTTTATATGTTCTAGATAGAAGTCCTTGTCTGGGGGAAAACTGGCTATCTTTTTTTTCCATTTTGTATGGTTGTCTTTTTACTCTGTATTTCTTTTGTTGGGCACAAGCTTTTCAATAAGGTGAGGTCCCATTTGTTGATTCTTCATAAAATTTCTCTTGCAGTCTGGATTTTTTTCATGAAGTCTCTGCCTACACCAATGTCTTTGAGATTTATACCTATTTTTCTCTTCTAGTAAATTTAGTGTTTCTATTTTAATATTTATATCTTTGATCTATTTTGACTTTAGCTTAGTGCATGGTGAGACATGGGTCTAATTTTAGTCTCCAGCATGTAGAAAGCTGTTGTGTTTTAAACACTATTTATTTATTTTTGTAATTTTTTTATATATTTGATACAGGGTCTCACTATACCACTTGGACTCAAAGTGATCCTCCTGTTTTCAGCCTCCCCAGCGATGGGATTATAGATGTAGGCCACCACGCCTGGTCTCTGTGTCTGACTCAGTGCACTTGGGGGTGGGACCAACAAGGCATATAGTGCCAGGGATTGAACCCTGGTCCCTGCACTTTCCTTAGCAGGTTCTGTCTGCTGAGCTAGCTTGCTGGCCCTCCCAGCTCCATTTATTAAGACTATCTTTCTTCCAGTGAAGATGTTTTGATTGCTTTGTCGAAGATGAGGTGACTGAGTATGTTTGAGGTTGTGTCTGCGCCTTATGGTGTGTTTTGCTGGTCATCTTATGATTTTTTTGCCAATTCCTTGATGATTTTATCACAGTGGCTTTGTAGTATAATTTCAGGTTTGGGATTATGATGCCTTCTGACCTACTGTTTTGCCCAGAATTGCTTTTGTTATTCTAGGAAGCTTTTGGTTCTGACTGAATTTTGGGGGTGTTTTTTCTAGATTATGAGTTATGCTAATGATATTTTGATTGGGATTTCATTAAATCTGTAGAGCACTTTTAGGAATATGGCCATTTTTACTATGTTGGTTCTTCCTATCCAAAAGCAAGGATATCTTTCCATTTTCTGATATCCTCTTTGATCTCCTTTTTAGGGTAGTTATTTTTACTGTTCACATCATTGTTAGATTTATTAGATTTTTACATGCTTTGTTAGAGTGATTCATATTTCATTTTGGAGATACTATTGTGAAGGGTATGTGCTCCCTTATTTCTTTCTCTGTGAGACTACTG
The DNA here is from genome assembly GCF_000260255.1 of Octodon degus. Classification (NCBI taxonomy): domain Eukaryota; kingdom Metazoa; phylum Chordata; class Mammalia; order Rodentia; family Octodontidae; genus Octodon; species Octodon degus. Next base: position 9,375,822 of record NW_004524643.1, on the reverse strand, counting down.
CAGGTGTACAGGAATGTTACCAATTTTGATTGTTGACTTTGTATCCTGCTACACTGCTGAATTTTGATATTAAAGCTACAAGATTTTTTTGTGGAGTTTTTGGGGTCTTCTAAGTAGAGTATCGTTTTATCAGCAAATAATGATAATTTAACTCCTTCCTTTCCTACATTTATTCATTGTTTTCCTCTTGTCTAATTGCTTTGGCTAATGTTTCCAGAATTATATTGAGTAGGAATGGTGATAATGGACATTCTTATCTTATTCCTGATTTTAGAATGCAAGTTTTCAGTTTTGACTATATACTACGATGTTCACTGTTAGTTTAGTATGGATGGCTTTTATAAGATGGAGGTAACGACCATTCCAATGTTCTGTAGGGTTTTTATTTTTATTATGAATAGGTGTTGGACTTTGTCAAGTAGTTTTTCCTGCATCTATAGAGATGATCATATGATTTTTGTTTTTGCTTCTGCTAATATGATGTATTACATTTATTGATTTGTGTATGTTGCACCATCTCTGCATCCCTGGGATGAATTTTACTTGGTCATGATATTTAATCTTCTTGATGGCTTGCTACATTCCATTTCCAATGTTTTAATAAAGAGTTTTGCATCTGTGTTTATTAGAGATATTGACCTGTAGTTTTCTTTTTGATTGTGTTCTTCTCTGGATTTGGGATCAGGGTAATACTTGCTTCCAGGAGTGATTTTTGGAAGTACTGCCTCCCTTTCAATTTCATTAAAAAGTTTCAGCATTAGTGGCATTAGTTCGTCTCTAAATTCCTTCTAGAATTCAACAGTGAATCCATCAGGGCCTGGGGTTTTCCTTATTGGTAAATTTTAAATTTTATTTTCAATTTCATTGGTGGATATTGGGTTATTTGGAATTTTTATATCTTTTTGAATTAGTTTGGGGATTTAATTATGTCTAAGAATCTGTCCACTTCTTCTGTATTTTGTCTTATTAGAATATAGGTTCTCGTAGTAAGTATTGATATTCTTCTGGATTTCTGTGTGATCTATTGTGATTTTCCTCTTTTCATTCCTAATTGCTTGAATTTGTATTTTTTATTTCCTCTTTTTGATGAATTTGGTTAATGATTTATCAATTTTATTATTCTTTCAAAAAGACAACTTTTGATTCATTGATTCTTTGTATTGTTTTCTTAGTCTTTATTGTATTAATTTCTGCTTTTGTTTTTATAATTTCTTCCCTTAGATGGGTTTTGGGTTTTATTTGTTGTTTTTTCTCTAGAAATCTGAGGTTCAACATTAGGTTGTTTATTTGAGTGCATTCTGTTTTCCTAATGTTTGAGTTCATTGCTGTAACTGTCCCTTATAGGAGTGCTTTCATTGTGTCCTATAAGTTTCAGTATATTGTATTAGATTATCATTTAATTGAATACACTGTTTAGTTTTATCTTTAATTTCCTCTGCGATCCATTGGTTGTTCAGAAGGGTTTTGCTTAATTTCCATGTGTTAATGTATTTTTACGAATTTCTTTGTTGTTGATTTTTAGTTTCATTGCACTATGGTGAGATAGTATGAATAGTATGATTTCAGTTCCTCTGCATTTACATAAATGTGTTTTGTCAGCTAAGATATGGTCTAATTTGGAAAGTGTCCTATGTGTATCTGAGAAGAATGTGTATCCTGATCTTGTGGGGTGGAACTATCTGCAGATATCTACTAAGTCCATTTGTTCATTGGCTTAGTTTAATTCTAATTTTTGTTTAGTTGATCTATCTGTTTGTAAGAGTGGGGAATTAAGGTACCCCACTACAATTTATGTCAGTGCTTATTTAATTTTTCATAGCTTTAATATTCATTTTATGTAGTTGTTTTATGCACCTGGTGCATAAATATTTATATTTATTTCCTCTTGGCAGTTTCCCTTAACAAATATGTAGTGACCTTCTTTGTCTGTTTTGATCAGTTTTGGCTTAAAGTTTGCAAATAGAGTAGCTACTCCTTTTTTCAGGGTTCTTATGGCATGGAGAATTGTTTTTCATCCTTTGACTTATATACTGTGACTTTCTTTTTTATCTAATGTGTTTTTAATGCCTCAACATTGTTGGATCTTGCTTGTTGATCCATTCTGCCATCTGTTTCTTTTGATTGGTGAGCTGTGACTATTATGTTGATGGCTATAGCTGATATGTGTTGGCTTATCTTTGTCATGTTGCTTTCCTGCTACTTGTTCTCTGTCTTTTTCCTCTGTTAAATTTCTGTCCCTATCTGACAGCTTCTTTTTATTGGTGTTCATATATTTTTGGTCTTCATTATCTTTTTCTAGCATATTCTTCAGAGATTTTTGTAGAGCTGGTTTGGTGGCCATGTATTTCTTCAGTTCTTCTTTGTCCTGGAAATATCATATTTCTCTACCAATTTTGAGAAATAATTTTTCAAGGTATATCAATTTGGGCTGAAGATTTTTTCCCTTTAGTGTTTGAAGTTTCTCATTCCAAGCCGTCCTTGATTTGATGGTTTGTGTTGTGAAGTCTGCTGTTATTCTGAATGGCTTTCTTTTATAGGTGATATATTTTTTTCTCTAACTTTTAAAAAATATTTTATTCTTTTGTTGAATTAGTAGAATCTTCATTATTATATGCATTGGTGTAGATTTATTTTGGTTATGACTATTTAGAGTTCTATATGTTTTACTTATTTATACGTCAAATCCTTTATCCTTGTTTGGGAGGTTTTTTGCCATTATTTCTATGAAGAATTTTTTTTTATGACTTTTGGCTACTTCCTGCTTTCTCATTGATTCCAATCAATCTTATGTTGTTCTTTTTTTGTTTTATCCTGTAGCTGTTGGATGGATTTTTTGTGGCCTCTTGCTAATTTTAAGATATCTTTCTTTTTATGGTCACTAGTTGAATTCATGTCTTCTAGATCTGATATTCTAGCCTCACTTTCATTTAGTCTGCTGTGCATACCTTCAGTAGAGTTTTTAATCTTCTGCATTCCTTTCTTTCTTTTTTAAATTTAGGACAGAATCTACAGGGTATCTCAATACATACACTGGACTCCTAGTGATCTCCTGTTTACAGCCTCCAAAGTGCTAGGATTACAGGAATGCATCATCATGCCCAGTCTCAATTGCCACATCAGCATGACCCAGGGGTGGGGCCAGCACAGCAGGTCTGTGTATTGTACTCCAGCCCCTTGTGTCTTCCTATGCAGGTGCTTTAATCTGCTGAGCTATTTGGCCAGCCCAATCTTCTGTGTTTCTATTTGGATCTGTTTCATTGATTCTATTTCTTGTCTGTATCTGGCATTCATGATTTCTATCATTTTCTTGAGCTCCTCTATTTGTTTATCTGTATCTGCTTTAATGTCTTTCTTTCTTTCTTTCTTTCTTTCTTTCTTTCTTTCTTTCTTTCTTTCTTTCTTTCTTTCTTTCTTTTTTTGTGGTACCGGGGATTGAACTCAGGACCCTTCACTTGCCAGACAAGTGCTTATTGTAGTGAGCTATCTACTCGGCCCCATTTAATGTCTTTCATTTTGATAGCCATTTCTTTTTGCATCTTAAGAGATTTATTTATTTATTTTTATGTATTCATGTTCTGGAACTGGATGATTCTGAAATAATATTCTTCTGGGTATGCATGAAGAAAGGTGTTGAGGAAAATGATGAATCTCATTTTAAGTTTGTTTGATACAACATTGTTGAGGACATCTTGATATAATTGCAGTTCATTCATTTGAGGATGCCTGTATATCAGGAAGGTGAGAGAGAGTTTTGGTGATATAGATAAAATAACCACATGATTTAGATGTTAAGTAATGAGGTGTTTGATAAAAAGAATACAGAGAAAAATAACATAGGTGAGTGATACTTGCTGTGATGATTCACTTTAATTAAATAAAGCTATTTGGTATCTCTACACCGTGTTTTTCCTTTCAGCTTTCTAATATTAGCAATTGTCTACAATGTGTATGTACATTATAGGTGTGCTGGGCACTGTTATCGGGTAATGAACATGACACATGGCCCCGTCCTTATGCATCATGCAGAATAAGACATTATTTTAAAAAATCAGACAAAATCTTTAAATGATTCATCTTTTTCTCCCATTTGCCATAAACTTGTGATAATGTCCATATAACACATTAATTAAAATGAGGTTTCTTCCCTCGAGTGATACTTTTTATTGTTACTATATTGTAAGAAATACTTGGTAAGAGTATAATTTTAGGAATGGCTTAAATTACTCATGATTGAAGTTAAAAAAATACGGATTATGTCCCCTTTGCTGGGAGGTTTTTATCATGTAAACTTATAAGTAGGGTCTCTTGGGGAAAAACAGTTCATTGTATCACTTGAAATTTGTAAGATCAAGGAAAAAAATGTTTTCCTCAAAGAGTCTTGTAGTGACATTTTGATAATGTGAAATTTATCTGAAATCACAATAAAATTTTCAAGTAGAGTTCAGACTTTACCTTTCTCCTCTTTTTTAAAAATTTTATTTTTTTGTGGAACCGGGGATTGAACTCAGGCCCTTAGGAAAGTGCTTATTCTACTGAGCTATCTCCCCAGCCCCTCTTTCTCCTCTTTTTACCTATCTTTGTTGCATTTCTGGTTTAGCCATCAAGCTAAACCAGTCTCTCTCTCTGTCTCTGTTTCTCTCTCTATCTCTGTGTCTTTTCTGTGTCTCTGTGTCTGTCTGTCTGTCTGTCTCTCTCCATTCTCTAAAAAAATAGAGGAATAGACAGAAGAAGGCAATGAAGAAGTGATTGTCAGGTTTAGATTTGCATGTGATGAAAGCATCATTCTAAGGAACGAGATATGAGATTGTTAGTGTTCAAATTTGTAGTTTAAGATTCAAATTCAGAATCCTATGCTGTTAGTGCTCACTAATTTGTTCTCTCTACATCTTGGTGCAGTGTTCCTCCCTTCCCAACTAAACTGGTCAGGTGGTGGGTAAGAATGGAATATCAGGCATTAGCCAGATGATATATCATTGAAAAAATTCCATAAATAGGAAGTATTTTAAGAATGGGAGAAAGTTTTTGCCATACTGGAAGATATAATGTAAATTTGGATGTGTTCCATTTAGAGTTAGATAAGAAACAAAATTATTTTTCTAAGAGAGCTTCTGAAATATATTTCATTTGGAGCGTAGTATTGATGATATTCATTTTTATTTAGACCTTTGGAAGCTTCAGAGTATGTCAGTTTTTCAGCAGTTTGATACTAGCCCAGCTTTAAATTATTGAGATCTAAACTTGAGCCATCAAACTTGGACAAGAATTCCAAATGCCTCATGCCTCTAAATGGTCCTAGATATGTATCTTAGCTTTGTTGATTTAAAAAAAAACTTGGATAGCAAATCATGTATGTTAAGTAAATTTTCAAATCAAAAATAAAGGCCAGATTAGGAGACAAAGACAATGTGTATTTTATCTAATTAATTTATTTATTGGCCCTAGGGATTGAACTCAGTGACTTTCCATTGAGCTACATCCCCAGATCTATTTATTTATTTTTTAATTTTGAGACAGTGTCTTGCTAAATCAAAAAATTGTCCAGCTTGGGCTTGGACTTGTGACCCTTCTGCCTCCACCTCCTCAAATGTTTTTTTCTTTTTTTAAAGCTTTTGAAATTGGATTCCACCTATCCCTTTCAACTTGCGGGAAGATTTCTAAACTAGAAAGAAAACTCTGGGGGAAACTTTTATAATGGTCATGCTGCTGCTGATACACATTTGGTGGTTAGCAAGGCTTTGTACTATGTGTAGACATTGTAGTGCTCTTATTGATGTATGTATTCATTTCTCATAAATTAGCCTTTCTTGCTTTTCCTTTCTATTTGATATAGGATGCATAAATCTTATTGTTAAATACCATAAAGATTGCATCATAGCACTCAGTATTAAAATGCGCTCCTTTTTGGGAGAAGCTAGATAGATGTGTTTACTCTGTAGAGAGATTTAGATTTGATTTTTTGTTTTCTTCATGGTAATTATGTTTGCACTTTGCTGATCACTAGTTGTGCATTATTACAATGGAAGGTGACAATTTGATTGTCTTCAATTGGAGAAACAAGTAATTTTATATTCACTAAGCTGTCAGGTAACACTAACTCACAGTACTAAGAGCTCCTGGCAATGCTGCTTGGCACCTATATTTAACTGCTCTGATGCTTGTGTAACCTCTGCTGAATCAGAAATACTTTGCCTGCTGGAAATGGTTTTAAGGGCTGTACAATGAGGTTTTCATTAAGTAGACAAACTGGAAATGAACTGCAAAGCCACAGTTGTTTCCTTCCTCTGCTTCCCTCATCTTTTCTCCCCCTTCTCATCTCTATCTTCTTCCTTTCCACCCTCCCTTCTTTCTTTTCTTCCCCTTGTTCTTCTTTGATAGGAACCTGAAACTCATCCTTTATATCATTACACAATAGAGGGTAAGTGTGAGGTAGCTATCTTTAGCTGTTGGACTATCTTAGACATCAGTGTTACCATCTATAAATGTCAAGATTTTGAAACAATTTTTATAGTATAAATACCGATTTTTTTCTGATAATAGTGAACAAAAAAACAAAGGTAAAAATGGGAAACTATGCAGAGACAGTATGCTTCCTATGTTTCCTGAGAAATTATTGGATTTATGATTATTACTAATAATTAGATAAGATATAATGGTGGCTTTGGTATTAGTTTCAGGCTGACAAAGATATCTCTGTTATTTACTTTAAAACTATGATTCTCATTTCATGTGAAGAGGAGATTCACAGCGAACATATAAAGATAAATTCAAGGGTAAATTCATTATGCTATTAGTTTTCTTTAACTCAAGCTATACAGAGAACTTTCAGTTGAGCTATAAAGTCATTGAGCTTGGGTAAAGTCCTCTATGTTAGTGTATTTTTGTAATAGTCATTGTTTGGTTTTGCTCTTATTGTTAAATTGCTGATTTTATTAATATATTCTGGTTCTGGCTTTTGAAAGCAAATATTCCAACAAGCTACTGCTAGATAAACTGTGAGAAAGCTCAATATTATTTCTATCAAGCAAAAAATATGCAGGTTACATGAAGTCAAGTTGTTCTGATCCCTGGGAGCAATTGGATACTCAAGGACAAATGTAGTAATTATAAGTTTTCCATAGGCAGTCAATCAGCATGCCAGTCGTTAGCTCGGTTGCCTGTCTCTTCTAGCAGATACTAAACACTTAGACAGAGGTGGTTACGTGATGTAACATTATCAGGAGAAACAATTCATGAGTCAAAGCATTCCGAGACATATGAGCTGTAGTCCAAAGAACAGTCTTACGCTATATAAAGTGACAGCAATATTGTCAGCTAAATATAAACTCCAGAAACACAAACTTTGATGACTTGAGAAGAATCTGTTCCAGGTAGTTCTCATTTAGAAAGAACCTTAGGAGGCCTTTGGAGGCAATTTTGGTGCTTTGGTGTGAAAAATTAGATACCTTAGAAAAATAAAGATCCATTAAGTTAAGCTCTTTAATAGATATACTTTAATGACTTCACGTGTATTTAATTTGCCTTATCTTATTTGACAAGTAGCTCAAATTATTGAAAAATTTAAAGTATATAATCTCTTTTTGTTCAGTACATGCTGTTCAATGCATGTTCAAGAGCTGTTACAAACTCTAGGAGACAGGTTTACGACTCCAACAGCTCTGAAAACTTGTATTTTTCCTGCTGAATTTTCCCAATTGATTATTAAACACATGGAAGAGAATGAAAAATCTGGCAAAAGCCCAGGGATATTTGGAGGTGGTGCAGAGGATAGGATAGAATAGTGTTGCTTAAAACCCTATATAAACATCAGTATCAACCCTTGATTTTCACTGAAAAGAAGCAAGAAAAGGTTAAAAGGAGTGTCTTTGTTTAATATCTAGACATAGGGTCCTCCTTGCAGCCTTCTCCCAGGATTCCTAAATGTGGGAATTAGAGGTACGGGAAGAGAGTTTGGAATTCTCCATTGCCCCAGGCTGGGAGGACTGGCATCCTTTGTAATTGTTCTTGGGTATTGTGCATTTTGGCAGCTGAGCATATCAGTTACTCATGCTTCTTTTAAAATGAGAGGCACTGTGTTATATATTTGGAAAATTAGTTGTTTATTTCTCAGAATCAGATCAAGTGCAGCACTAAATTAAGAGTGAATTATCTGACTGAAATAAGTCTAACTTGGTAGCCTGGGGCTGAGCTGCAAAAATAAATGTGAATGTTGGCCTGAACTTTTTATTTTTTTCTATAAGTGAACCAAGTGTTACAATGTTGCTGCTTTACATTATAAACAAGATTTTTTCTCAAAAATGAAACATACCTAAAAAGTGGATATGATTTGATAGGACTCATATAAATAATAAAAATATTGTAAAGATAATGTTTAAATTATTGTTTCAGTGAACTCAGTTGTTCTTTTGGACAGTCTCAAATAATAGCTTTGATAAATGGGTTCTTTCCAATCAATAATAGAAAAAGCATAATTTTGTGTCACAATGCCTTATAAGAAAGTTTGAGTTTAAAGTTGTTTATAAATAATCTTAACATTTAAGCATGTGGAAATAACTCTCTTAAAAATAATAACATTAATTCAGAAAGGGTCTAGACTATAATTTCCAGAAGCAGAGGGCTTGACATATAGATTTCTGGCATCCTTATCATTTTATAGTCTTAGACCAACTACTTTTTATTTATTATTTAAGAACACAAAGTAAATTCACTATCTGAATTAGTTTTTAATGGTCTAAACATTTAGATTTTATAATAGATGTTGGAGTGGAATAATTGTCATCTTTTTAGAGGCCTTCTTGACTTCAGACAATGTTGTCAATTACTGAAGTCCTTATGTCCAACAAACTTATGCCCCAGAGACCTAAGCCTGAAGTTCTTCTCAATGGCCTGGCATCTTGGGAATTCTCTTGATCTCTTGGGCAAAGATATTTCAAACTCAGGGAACATATGATGGGAATTTAGCTTTATATGTCCCAGATATATTTAATTCTCTTCAGAGGTTTTACTTGATAATAGCTATGCCCCAGAAAACCATTTTGTTTAACCAATGTGATAAGTTGACAATGTAGTTTTTCTCTCTGATTATAATGTACTCTGTGTAGTCAATACACTGGTACCATGTGAGTGTAATTTCCTCTTTTATTTTATCTCCAATGCACTGTATTATAAATAAACAGTTAAAAAAAAACACCAAACAAATCTGTTGCATCTCCTTTTAAGATTGTACCACTGTAGACACTTGTTCTAGTAAAGTAGAATTGGGCGCATTTGATTGCATTTAAATTTTTCATGCTTCAGCAGTTTGGCTGGGAGCACAGTAAAGAAAAATCCCATGAGCGAGGATAGTTTAGAATAATAGAACTTGATTTTGTGTATTATAGCGGCAACATTTGCGCTGCTTTAGTTAGGGTTGTGTCAGCACTTCCATTATAAACCCCTGTTTTCAGGGGGTATAACTAGGAAGATTTTTTTTAATACAAATTAAAAAAAAACAATTCATTTGACTGATTTTTAAGTTATAATAGCGTACAAATAAAACAAAGTAAAGTCACATAAAATGGACCACTTTCACAGGATTTTTTTTTTTTTTTTTGCTGTACATGGCAATAGCTAAGGTAAGGTACTATTCTCATGTGTATGTGGGAGGATGAAAATTTTTGTAAAGGAAAAGTAATATGAGGATTAAGATTAAGTGTAAGCATTTCATATAATGTTTAAAAATGTTCATTAAAAAGTATATTAGATTTTTGAATTTTTAAAGGTGAATAGTTATGGTATAGTGGTTAGCTAATGGTATCACCAAAAGTCAAATGTCTTTGCAGTTTCTAAATACAAGTTTAGTTGGTCTAGTAAAAGGTTAAAATGTGAAGTTAAACTGAATGAGGATGGAAATAATTTGAATTTATTTTGCTTTAAGATGCCCAAACCAAAATCATCTTTTAGGCCAAAACAAAAGCAACAACAAAGACAACAATGAAAATCAACCTGAAAGAAGCTCAATAATTTTGTCCAAAGGAAATTTTTCAGGAAATGCCCTGCTAAAAAACTAAATCATCTTTTCCTCTACTAATGTCATGTTTAAGAACCATAAGGAACATAGAAAATTAAGTAAAATGTGATATGGAAATGTATTATTGGAATAAAACATTAATGTCTTTGCTAAAGGGAAGGAGTTTGAAGTTGAATGTGTCTCCCCCGGCTGTAAACTGCTGTTGTCCTTCCTCCCCTTCTTTTATTTTTCCCTTAACAATGGTGTGAACTGAGAATGAACAATCACATTTTATATTGCTTTTCTTTGGCAGCCTATCTTTTGTTTGCAACCTTGATACACATTTGTATTTGTAGGTGCAAAATAAAAGACAAATTGTGTGATGCTATAAATAGATAGCTTTCCTGAATGGTCACTGGAGGAATCACCAGAAGACTGTTGATGAAGTAGAGGTGAAGCCTTTCCTCACTAATTGTATTCAGCGTATAATTTCTAAACTTCTCTCTGAATTTTGATTTTCAATTAACACTCTCCATTTGAAGATAATTTTCTATTTAATGTAATTGCAGGAAATAATTTATTGGGTGATTAAGACTGAGGACCCAGTCTTCCTTAAGAAAACACTCTCACAAACCAGACTTTAAACTTATCGCTTTGAACAGATTTAGTCTATTTTTACAGCTGTACAGTTTTTTTAAAAAAAATTAGATTGTACACTATTGTTCACTGATGCAATTTATAGTTGAAATTATTCTTAAGACACTGTTTTCATCTGGATTTTGTGCCATGGTTAATTTACACTGAAGCAACAATCACAGATATTACTATTGGAAGGAGACAATTCATTTCATTGTAAAAGGAGGGTTGTTTGGGCAACGAATGTCACTCTGAGTTTTGGATTATGACTTTCAATTGTATTTAACATTTTTAAGAAACAGAGGGGTAAAGGATTTTTTTTTTTGCTGATTAGTTGTACATGACAGTAGCTAGGGTAAGGTACTATTCTCATGTGTATATGGGAATTTTTTCTTTTTAATGTGAATGATTAGATTATTGGTGTCTATCATTATCTAAACCCTGAATACACTCTTGTTTGTGGTAAGCTCTTGAAAAACTTGCAAAACAGTAATTGTCATGATTTCACTGTAATATTTATGGGCCAAGCAATGTATACTCAATAGTAATTTTTGTATACTAAGAAACACCCTTTGGTTATCATTTTCAAGATACTACTATCTATTGGTTAGCAGTGATACAAATTGCTCAACAATATATTTATCTGATTCTTTGATATAGCACTCTCTAGCACATTTATTTTTTTTCTCTTAAAAAGAAATAGGCATTCTTCTGTACTCTTTCCCCACTTTATTTTCTTGCATCAAGTTTTAAAGAATAACTTCTTATTATTTATAGAATGATTATTATAAGTAGGTATCAGCACTTTAATATGTTTCAAAGCACTTCAAAAGCCTGTAATACTTTTATTTAGAACTATGCATAATTAGATTAGCTGATCGTATATTAATTTTTTTTTCACTGTAGGATACTAAATCTGAGCCCCCTCATTAATTGTGAGAAATTTAACATTAGCTGTTAAATCCTATGTGAAACATGGGCTGCTACATAAAAACTACTGTTTAAATTGGAATTAACTTAATTATTTTTCTTTGCACTTGATATTTCCTTCACTGCAATATTCATGAAAGCATGTGACAGATTTGTAAATTTAACTGTTAATCTCAGATTTCTAGACCCTTTAATCAGTATTTATTTGTCTGTAGAAACAGTACTAGCAAGTTAATGATTTGCTAATTTGAAAAATGCTCATGTGGTTTCCTATGTTAACTGATTTGTGCATTTTTTAAAAAATGGTATGAAATCAATTAATGTTAAAGAGCAATTAAGGTGGAGATTTTATTCCTTTCATTACACAGCAATTTTAGAGCTAGAGATACAAAAAACTGAAAACAACATAAAGTTTTAGAAAAATCACTTCTTCTGTTAAGTTATAAACTTTCAGTGGTTTTATTACTATCCATTTTGCTAAGAAATTCATCTTGATATAGGTATATTCTAAAAGTTTTAAAGTTCTGATTGCATGCAAAAACACAGAATAGAGACCTTGTTATTTCAATATAGACAGTGTTCATTTGCGGATAAATGAATTCCCAATATTGTTTTTGGAGACTAAAAATATTAAGCATAATAGGCATTTTAACATTTTTCATAGTAAATTCTTTGAAGCATGTATGTACTTTCTAATGAAATAGATTTATAGTTATTTTAGATACTCAATTCAAATACTACAAAATTTCCTTAAGACTTCTAACATTATTAGTGTCTTGACCAATAAATCACATAAAAGTTTAACAATAATCAACACTTCTTAAAGCTTTGTCAAAAAGCTTTAGCTGGGCACTAAGTAGTGCTAGGCCATAACACAAGTTGTAAACTAAGAAGTAAAGACCAGATTTGTTTAGGATTTTTATCATGGATTATTTACTCTATCTTCATGGCCTTATTTTGTTTCTATGTATAAAAAGGAGGTATTTGGATATTTTTGCTCTCTAGATCATCCTGAAAACTAATTCATTTGCTGATTAATTCATTTGTTCTTTTCATTGCTAGTTGTCACCTAATTACTCATAAGAAGGCCATAATATATTTGGGAAAATCAGGAGGAAAATATATGTCATGTCTTCTGTACATCATACAATATTTTATAAGAATGTCATTTGTAGATAGGACAAGAGAGAAAATATACAACAACTACTAGAGAGAAGTTTGCTGAATTAAAGCAAAGAGGGAAAGTGTGATAGACAAACCAAGAGTTGTTTGTCAGTAGTCTAGACAATAGTAATACCTAAAGTTGAATTATTTCCTTTTTCCCTTGAATTAGTAAATTCAAGGAATGTCTTATTTGTTTGATGCCAGCTCTTTTCAGTCCATGATATTTTCCTTTGTTTGCAGAAGAATGTCTTCCAAGCAAGCCACCTCTCCATTTGCCTGTACAGCTGATGGAGAGGAAGCCATGACCCAGGATTTGACCTCAAGGGAAAAGGAAGAGGGCAGTGATCAACATGTGGCCTCTCATTTGCCTCTGCACCCCATAATGCACAACAAACCTCACTCTGAGGAGCTACCAACACTCGTCAATACCGTTCAACAAGATGCTGACTGGGACAGTGTTCTGTCATCTCAGCAAAGAATGGTGAGCTTTTAGACATTAATTATTGTGACTAAGTGTGTCTGTTGATATATATCCGGGAATTTTAGGGAAAGGCTCAAAATATAGCATGTTAGCACTATTTTTGTTAATTTCATGAGGCAGTCACCAGGATATATATGGCTTCGTTCATGTACTTATATATTTCTTTTTTTTCTTAAATGTATTTGGTACAGGGTCTCACTATGCAGATCAGACTTGTAGTGCTTTTCTTGTTTTCAGCCTCCCAAGCACTGAGATTACAGGCATGTGCCACCATGCCCAGACTCAGTCGCCCGAGGGCTTATTCTGCTGAGCTATCTTGCTGGCCTCTTAAAAGTTTCATTTGGAAAAGATGGCCATATTTGTGTTGGTGTGTTAAAGATGGCCGTGGCCATGCTTGTTGCTTGATACTGAGTTTGAAAGCAAAAAAAAATTTTTTTGCCAAGTCCTTCTGTTGAAAAACCAAATTGTTGGCCAGCATAAGTGCTCATGAACTGAGGTATCACATTGTGTGTGTGTGTGTGTGTGTGTGTGTGTGTGTACTATTATTATATATAATATAATATAATATAATATAATATAATATAATATAATATAATTTAATATAATATATATAACCAGAAAACTTGGAAAATGGTTTATGCCATAGTTTGTGACCATTATTAGATAAACGTCAAAAAAAGAGACTTAATTTTTTTTGCTTACTTTTTTTTTTTACATATTTAGTACAGGGTCTACAGGGTCTCACTACACAGATTGGACTCGTAGTATCCTTCCTGTTTTCAGTCTCCCAAGCCCTGGGATTCTAGGTGCGCATCACCACACCTAGTCTCATTCGAGTCTCAGCATGCAGCAGGCCAGTGACTGAACCTCTGGCCTCTGCTTCTGCCTAAGCAGGAGCTTTAATCTGGTGAGCTATCTGGCTGGACTTTGAGCCCTGATTTTTTTTTTAATAAGGTGGTGTTTAGCTATCTTATTAAAAATGATGGATTTGGTAATATTACAAAATAGGTATTATCAAATAAAGTGTGGTCATATGTTAATAGTGAAAAAGTGAATTAAGCAAATAAGTCTGTGTGAATGAAGTAATGAGATGACCATGTCTTTCATAAGGAAATGTGAGGTTTATTATTTTTAATTTTTGATAAATTCTTGATTTGTAATATATTACAATCAAGTCATTCTTGATTTGTAATATATTTGTTCTTCCTTATGCATTTATATATTAATTTTGAAGGGATATGAAAAACTTCTAGGTATCATTCAATCAAACTACAGGTTTTTCTAAAAGTAGAAGTAACACATCAAATGTGTATACTGTATTAGCCAGCTTGTGTAGGTTTAATTTCATCTCTAAGCATTAAAATAGAAGCCACAGTTTCTGTTACTTTTCTAACACTAGTTTAAAGCAAAATTTTAATTTTTTTCAGCATCTGAAAGAAGCCAATATTTAAATTTTGGCTTTTAACACTGTTTTGCATTTGGTTAGCCAAAAGTTAGTAAAAATATTTTAAGTGAACAATGAATAAATTTTTATTTCTTAATAAAATAAGAATATTTGAATTGCTTGCACTACTAAGAGCACATATTTCAATTCTTGCTGTATGCTTGCTATCTCAGAGACTGAACTCAGGAACTTCTGATAGCAGACACTTCTTTTTCAAATGATTTTGGAGATGCAGTCTGTGCTCTGGACCAGCTGGTGATGAGCACAGGACTGGAAAATAAACAGTTTTTGACTAATTTTAGTTTTGAAGGGGAGCTATATTGTCCAGATAGATCCTTTGTGAGGTTTATTTTTCTCAAGTAGTTAGAAGGAATAGCCATAATAAGGCAAGAATAAATTCTGTTTTTCCAACTGGATTTAAGTTGTTCATTATTATTTTCAAGATACTCTGAGTGATACAGGTACCTAGCCCCTGCCATTGCCTATTGACAGGATAATGGGATCACCTTTGATTTATATTTTACTAAATATTGAGCCTTGTGTGTGCAAATCATCCTGTTAGGTTCTGGCTGTGTTGTGGTGAAGAAAACAGACATGATAAGCCTTCCTAGGTTTTATAGTCCAAGAGAGAAGATGAATATTATATAAATATAGATGCAAATAAATATTCAATTAAATTGTATATATAATTAAATATATAATTAAATGTACAATTAAGTGCTATGAAGGAAAAGAATAATGTTATCTGAGAACATAATGGGACAAAATTTAGAATAGATGGTAAAGAATATCTCTTGGGAGTCAAGGATGTAGAGACTAGCCAGGTAGTGTAAAACTAAATTGGAAAAGAGCATGTATGAAATATTTGAGGTGAGAAAAATATAACTTAATTTAGGGAACAATACTCTTCATAATTGGAGTATAGTAAGTCAGGACACAATGAAGTATCAGATATAGTTGGTGAAATAGGTAGGGGCTATCAATCAACCTTGGAGATACTTTCTGGAACTTAGATTTGATCTCAGTACAATGAAAAGAGGCTTTGAAGGGCAACAAATTTATAAAGATAATTCTGATTGATATGGTGAATGGATGGGAAGGAGGTGACAATAGTGAGAGGAGGAAGACCCATTGGAATTTTTGTTTCAGAATCTAGATAAGGGACTGGAGAGATAGCTTGGTGGTCTAAGCATCTGCCTGGTGAGTACAACAACTGGAGTCTGATCCCCAGTACTGCACGCCACACTGCTCCTGATGTGGCCACTGAAACCATGTGTGGTGGCACACACCTGTAATCCTAGGGCTGGAGAGGCTGAGACAGGAGGATCACTATCAATCTGAGCTGTGTAGTGAGACCCTGTAAAAAAAAAAAAAAAAAAAAAAAAAAAAAAGGATGATAGCGTCTTAGATGAATAAAGAGGAAGTAGAAATAGAAAGTGATGGTTTCAAGACATGTTGGCTTTTATGCCATATGTAGTCATGGGCAAATGAAAATAACTGCATTAAAAAATATAAATAGAGGCAGACATTTTCAGTATAAATTTTATTTCTTTAGAGAAAATTTTACCAATTTTTTCTAGTAAAACTTTTTTTTTCATGGAAAGTCTCCGATTGCTTTGGAGAGTTATTCTGTGTCTAAATAAGTTCTAGACACAAAAGCTTTATGTCTAAATTGTTATAAAATAGATACTAATAATTAATATTAAATTCATTTTAACTAAATGACACTTATGTTAGTATAAAGTGGTTTAAAGTTATAAATATTAATATGAAATGAAACCATACTGCTAGTGATGTTTGCAAATTTCTACCTTCTTTTAAAACCAAGCCTTGTTTTCCACTGCAGTCTGTATGTATTTTGAATGTCTGGACCAAAATATTTTGTTTTTAATTCCCACTCTATAGTATTTCCTAGATGTGTACTTGTATGGTGTAATAAAATGATCTGCCAAATGAAAAACAGCAACTTCATTTGTAAATTCCCTTTGCGATCCCTTTTCACTAGATAGATTAAAAATGTGTTAGAGTTTTGAGTAACACCAGACTTGTACCAACTTATACAATATAAGAATCATAGCATCAGTGTTTCTTTATTGGAAAGAAAACAATAGAAGGATTTTAGGTTTCTGGGCAGACTTGAAAGCCTACACACACATGGAGAGAGAGAGAGAGAGAGAGAGAGAGAGAGAGAGAGAGAGAATGAGAGACAGACAGAGACACAGAAAGAGGAGGAGAGAGAAAAGAGAGAGAGTGTGAGTTTGTATGTGTGTGTTTTGGAGGGGTAGAACTGTGACTAGTATGACATTTTATGTCTTTTAACTTTAAAGTCCAAAAGAATGTTTATGAAATGATTTGAAACTTGTAGTTACCTTTACTTACTATAATTAAGTCCCATGTAGTAGCTGTGAAGAAATACAACTTAGAAAAATTTAAAATTACAACAAAAATTTTATCAGCACCGTTCATTTTCTGTTGTCATTTAGTTCCTGTGATGGCTTTCGTTCTGGAACAGTTAGAAATGAGCCCTAGAAGTTTCTTATCTTGTGGGTTCAGGAAGTGTTTTACTTTGAAATATCGAGACCACAGAGAAGTTTACTCTAAGAGAGTGAGGACAAGGCAAGAGTTCTGCTAATTCCCACTTCTTGATTAGGAAAAAAATCTTTAAATGTCAAAATTATGATTATTTTGAGAGGGCACTTCAACAAAATATGACACCACACAGTTCTAAACAAGAAAAAGAATTTAACATGGCATAAGCATAGGATAATACAATTTTAAGAGGCTGAGCATATAGCTCAGTAGCACAGCACCTGTCTAGCAAGTACGTCTTGAGTTCAATTCTTAGTATCAAAACAAACAAATAAACAAACAATTCAAATTTTAGAGACAGAAATGAAAAAAACCTATACTAAGTAAACATTTTAGGCTGATTTTTGACCTCAGTTATTTATATTATAGACACAAAAATGTTCAGTTTTAAATACAATGTGCTCTGAGAATTGCAACATCCATGTCATACATTTCGTAGTTCAACAGTTAGTAAACATACGAATTCTCCTTCCCTGTCTGTGTGCAGTCGCTGCTATTTTCTTCTGGGCACCAGAGGAACATTGCCCATGCAAATACACTTTTGTTCTCATCATAACTGACTAGGTGGCAATACATTCACATAATTTCATCATGAATGATACTTCATAACATATTGTTCTTTGTAATGTTATAAGCATGGTTGAACATTTTTGTGGTAATGTTTAGTGATCTATGTATAATATCATATATATGGCTTTTCTGCTGAAGTTTTACATATGGAAAGTACAGTTGAGCCTTGTTAGTGAACTGTATGAGGACACCTCATCCAGAGTGTTTAATAAATACAAAAGCCTTTTGGTTGGTATGGAGAGACAGAGATAAAGAGATAAAATCAATGAGGCAGACAGATGACAGATAGGATGGTAGGCTCTAGTGTGTTGTTTGACCTTTATTTTAAGTGTAAAAGGAAGCTACTGAAAGGTCTTCAGTGAAAGAGTAATATTGTTTGATTTAGGAAGAGTGATAAAACTATGGTGAATATTTAACTGAAAAATTTTAGAGTAAAAGATACATTGCCACTGGTCTCCCTCAGAATACTCCGTCTTGCTTTGAATACATGTATCCCATTATCCATGCCACTGTCAGAAGCAGTTGTGGAAGTGCTCTTTCAAAATGAATACCTACTTGTATTATTTTGGCTGCCTTGATGCTCTGAAATTTTTATTATTTTATTTTGAACAGTAGAAACATCCAGAAGAGAAACTTAATGATATTATTACTCTGTAACAGAGGCAGCTGAACTTAACGTCACTATCTGTCTGAATATCAAACGCCTTAGACATAACATGGAACTGCCATTTTCTAACAACCGTGAATATTCTAAACTTTAAATCTCTATAGAATGTGAAAAAAATTACACATTTTTACTCAGAAATTTAGAAATCAAGCCATATAAAACATTGTAGCAGGATAATCCTATGACATTTTTTCTTGTCTATTGTTTTCTTTTATTACCTTTTTTGTTTACAAACATTTACCTTTAAGAGAGTATAGCAATAATTGATACAACATTAGAAGCAGTACACATTTATAAGACTAAAAATGATAGCTATTTCAAATGTGGTTTTAGTATTATACATCGCTATCCTCAGTGTAGTTGCTTAGTTCACAGATATCAGCACATAGGGTTAGTCAGGGTGAGAATTCTACTCACTAACTGCTAGTTTCAATAAACTGATGGAGATGCTTAGAACCATTGCCTTAACCATCTTGTTTATATAAATGTATGGTTATGCCCCTGCCATATTTCCTAACTTTTCTCCTTTCTCTCTCTTTGTTATTTAATCCTTAAGTTCTCACTTTTCATTTAACTGTGTTATACCTTTCAATTTTTGTTTCTTCTTTTGAGTTCTTACACAAGGGAGACTATACAATATGTACATATGTGGGTCTGGCTTATTACATGTATGAGTATATCTTCAAGTTACATGCACTTATATGTGAAGACTTCGAGTTTATTTTTCTTTATAGCTGAGTAATACTCCATTGTATAAAAATGTCACATCTTTTTCACCCATTCTTCAGGTGATGGGCATCTTAGTTGTTTCCAAGATTTGGCTATCACAAATTGTTATATTGTATACTGGTGCAACCATTATGGAAATCAGTGTGTAGACTCCTTAGAAAAGTTGGACTGGAAATCCCATTTAAACCAGCTATTCCTCT
>NW_004524643.1:9339664-9355177 GCF_000260255.1 Octodon degus | reverse complement strand
GGAGAGCACGGTGGGCCAAGCAATGCCCGTGACTCATCCACATGACTGACACTGACAAAGGTTCTACAATCTGAGGTACAGGATCTCAGGATAAATCCTGAGGGGATTTCACTGATCTTATCAGACCAAAGGCTACAACTCTTGTTGCATAGGTCCTGCTTTACCTTGATCTTAACCATCCAGCAGAAAAATATGAAAATGAAGTATAAGAAGTAAAGCCATGCTGTTATGTTGAGCTGTAGGGGACTCAGGTCAACAATTTCTCTCATTGCCAGTGAAGCGGAAGACCCATTACTATTATGGACTACTGGACTCTTTTAGAATATTTTGTTGAGTTAACACACCAATCATATTCAAATAACGGAACTAAAGAAAAAAGGGGATACAGATGAATGTCCATTTTGTATCTGTGTATTCAAAGTGGTTAGGATAGATATATAGTTGCATTCTCTTAATGAATGGAGGGATTTGTTCTAATAGTGTTTGTAAATAGAATATCATGTCTGCATCTTGTACAGCAATTAACCATTAGGAGGACAGTATGCGTTAATTATTGAAACTGTCCTACCAGTTTGGTTTGAAACTGTCTTATTGGTATTTGTTTCTCAATAAAATTATGGAAAAAAATTGTTCTGTTATAAACATAGGTGCACATATATCACTAATATGTGATGTTTTCAGTTCTTTTGGGAGAATTCCCAGAAGGGGGATAACTGGATTGAATGGGATTTCCATTCCCAGTTTTTTGAGGAGTCTCCACGCTGATTTCCATAATGGTTGCATCAGTCTGCGTTCCCACCAGCAGTGCAGAAGAGTTCCTTTTTCCCCGCAGCCTCTCCAACATTTGTTGTTGTTTGATTTCTATGGTAGCCATTCTTTGTGGTGTGAGATGGTATCTCAGTGTTGTTTTAATTTGCATTTAACAAATGGCTGGTGATGTGGAGCATTTTTTTAGAGAAAAATAGGGGCTACAAGGATAGCCAATATTTTGGCCCTAGCCCTTCAAGGCAAGTGAGGACTCGGGACATAAGAGAACCTATGCTGTGACATCCTGTAACTCAGTGTGTCTCAAATTTTCTGATCAAGGAGATTATGTAGCCACAGAGGAAAGTGATCAACAATGTATAGTTTGCCTAAGGAGAGTCACTTAGAGAGAAAAAATTCTCTCAGGTTTTCACAGAGAGCAAACTGATCAAGCAATGGCCATGACTCATCCAGATGGTTAACACTGACAAAAGATCTACAAGGTACTGTACATGATTTCAGGGTAAATCCCGAGGGGATTTGACTGAACTTGTCAGATACAAAAGTTACATTTTTAGTTCTATAGGTCTTGCTTTAACTTGGTCTTAACCACCCAGCAGAAAAGTATAACCATGAGGTATAAAAAGTAATGCCATATTAAAATGCTGAGCTGTAAAATGCTCAAGTCAACTTCAGACAGTTGCCAGTTCTGCTGATAACCCACTACTATTATGGACTATTGAACTATATTGGGTTATTTTGCTGAATCCAAATACCTACAATGTTTGAACTGGCTTCAAGCATGAAAAGGTTCTTTAAGACTTGTCCAAATATAGCTTCTCTTTTTTGTTTTTAAATGTTTCCTGTATTTATTTCTTTTTTCTTTTTTTATGGTCAGCTCAGCCCACCCTGGGGGCAAGGCTGGCATGGCATGTGGTACTGGGGATCGAACTGAGGTCCCTGCATGCTTGCCTAAGCACGTGCTTTAGACCACTGAGCTATCTCACCAGCCCCAAATATAGCTTCTCTAACAGCAATGGAACACCCATCTCTGACAAAACAAAACAAAAAAGTGGGAAATAAAGGACCATTGTGTGGTGAAGAAAATATATGTATATACAAAATAGTTAGGATAGGTATATAGCTACTTTTTCTTAGTTCAATGAGAGTAATTGTTTGTGCTAATATTGTTTAGACAAGATATAATTTCTGCATCTTGTCCTATGAATAATTACTATGAAGACAACAATATGCAATGTATTAATTATCGTAACTGTCCTACTAACCTGTTTTGAAACTGTTTCATTGCATTTTTTCTCATTAAAATGAATAAAAAAATGAGAAAAACAAAACAAAAAACAAAAGCAAAAACAAATAGTAGACACAAAGACAGAAACAGGGTAACATACAATAACACATATGTTACAGATTTCCAAAACAAGGAAAGCAAATTAACAATGCTTGTTGCATTACTTATTTTTATCATCAAATCTGTTGCTAAGATATAGCTATGCAAGATTGGAGAAATAATTGAATATTAATACTTGCTTTAATAAACCTTAGTTTTTCTTGTCTTTTTTACTTTTTAAAAAAATTTAAAGAGTATAACAATAAAATTGATAGGACATTAGAAATGATACAAATTTAGAAAACTGAGATGAGGGGTATTCATCCATGGTTTTTGTAATACACATTGCTGTCCTCGATGTAGTTGCTTAGATTACAGATCTCAGTACACAGAGTTAAAATGAAAATTCTAAACATTAATAGCTGTTTTCAAAAAATTAATCAAAATTATTAGTAAAGTCATCTCAGTCTTGTATATGTACTTGCATGTTTTTCCCCCATTCCTTTTTTTCCTATCTTTTTTCCTTTCCTCCTCTTCATTGTTTAATCCTTATGTTCAGTTTCTTTCCATTTTTCTATATCTGTTATAACTTTCAGGTGTTATTTATTCTTTCAGGTTCTTACAGTAGGAGACAATATATTATTTACACATATGGGTCTGATTTATTTCACTTATGAATATAACCTCTAGTTACATCCACTTATGTATAAAGGCCTCAGGTTTGTCTTTCTTTGTAGCTGAGTAATACCTCATTGTATAAAAATACATCTTTTTTATCCATTATGAATTGATTTAAAATATTTACCTTTCATGGGAAAAGCCAAAGTCTCATGGTGCCAAATCTGGTGAATAAAGTGGGTGAAGACACATGGTATTGTTATTAGTTGTGTTGGATGGCACATGACAGCTGTCTTCACCGTATTTTTGACCAGACCTTGAAAAGACACTCACTAAAGACAATGTGTAGAACTGCTTCAGCAAGTGGAAAGAATTATAGGATTTGTGGGTGATTTTTTTTTACTGTAATAAAATTTTAACTGTAACTATATATCATCTGTCTATCTATCTATCTATCTATCTATCTATCTATCTATCTATCTATCTGTCTATCTATATCACCCCGTGTATGCTTGTTTTTTTAAAATGTATTTGGTACAGAGTCTCAGTATGCAGCTCGGACCAGTACTGGTATCATAGGTTTACGCCCCAGTGCTGGGCCATGTTCACTGGCTCAGTGAACCCGAGGGCAGGCCAGAGTGGCAAGTAGTGCAGGGTACTGAACCCTGGGGCCAGCACTTGCCTAAGCAGGTGCCTAGACTGCTGAGCTATCTCACTGGCCCCTCCCTGTATGTCTTTAAAATATCACATTGCCTGCTGTTTAGAATTGACTTGTGGAGCATAAAATCAGAAATGGTAGTAAAGCATTAAGAAACCATTGTAGTAGTGCTGATGACAGTTTGATGAGACAAGGAAGTGAACAGTTAGAGTTCCAAAAAGATCTGCAGAAGACAAAATTTACAGAGAGGGTGAGGTGGATAGGTTGAGTAATAATCAGATGGGCAGAAACTTAAGAATGAAGAAGTGAGTTAGTTGAGACCACAGAGAGATGATGGGAGGGTAGTCTTGTGGCCAAATAATGGCTCTGCGCAAGAGACAGAATTAGCTGACTTCTGGGTAGGTCAGGGAGTTGTGGGTAAGACATCAACAGACACATGCGAAATATACATGCGTGACAAGATTGTGTGTGACCTTATGCATACATGAATGTTTGTACTTTATACATGCTTATATTGGTACATATTTAAAACGGTGGGCTGGAGAAATAGCTCAGCTACCTAAGTGCCTGCCTCGCAAGTGTAAGGACCTGAGTCTGATTCCTGCTACCATAAGCCAAGCCAACCCCAGAACCCTGGGTGTGCAATGTGTTCCCGGAAACCAGGAGTGGTGGCACATGCCTGTAATCCCAGTGCTGGGAAGGTTGAGACAGGAGGATCACAATGAGTCTGAACTGCATAGCGAGACTGTATATCAAATAAATAAATAAACAAAAAATGAAATAAGGGGTATTTTATGTATCAGGTACTTAACTGCTAGTCTAATTAAGTAGAAGAAAGAACAGTATTGTACTATGAGATCAAGAATTTAGAGTTCTACTTGAATTCCCCTGCATGAATTTAATCTTGTAGATAAGTTCTAAAATAATTTTTCCACTTTACATAAAAGATTCCAGTAATGCCCTTTGTTGTAAATGAAAGAAAATAATATCAGGCATGCTGAGATATTTAATAATTAACTATTGGGAGCCATGCTTTGTTGCTTGCAAACAATTTCTACTCTCTGCCTCTCTTGTTTTCAGTCTAGTAAAGTTGCTAATCAGCTCTGGAGTGTTTAATATAGTTCACTTGGAGTCATAAAAGTTCTGGTGGGGACTTTGAATCATTTCTGGGAATGGACCTGTCGGCCTTATGTGATAACACAGTCCAGGAATTTTTAGTGAGGATTTGATCTTCAGACATGCTTTATGTTGCAATAGATTTTTATATTTTTCATCTTGTTACTTTTAGAAAGAGTTTTAAAATTTGAATTGTTGCCAGTTTTTGGTGACAGTCACTTATGACAGTAGGCTGCATCCAAATAAAAGAAAATTCCTTGTTTTTATTGGGACAAATTTAGAAAGTATAGTGAAACCCAATAGCTTACTTGGTCCTAACTAGTTTGTAATATTCATGCCTGAGGTAAAGTTTATGTGCGTGTTTTATCCTGATTGGCATATGTAGCACTGTAAAAAAGTTTCAAGGAGTGGACTTCATGATCACTTTAGTTAAAACTACACTCATTTTTGGATATTGGATATTTGTTCAGTGTAAAGGGAGCTCAAACTTAGCTTCTGTCAAAAGTGAAAATATCCCTGCTTGTTTGTGAGTGACTGAAGAATATTCCATAGGAAGACCAATGGGAATTTGCCATTTTCTATTTATTTGAAATTGTGGTAGTGTCTAGGACCATTCCCTTTTAAAACTATCTCAGAAATATAATTTCTGACATTTATTTTTAATGTGAAATAAAAAATAAAACATTCTATTGCATGGGATTTGGCAAAACTTGCTGTGGGTAATGAATTAAAAACATAATGTTGTCTAGTGTCAGTCCATTGATCTCCTTTATAATTTTCATTTTGTGATTGTACTGTTTCATTTTTGTTATTTTTAAAGAAGTGTACTTTAAAAATATTCCCTAAATGTAGACTGTTGAAATAATTTGAAAAAAAGATTGTTGGTATAATTCTTGGAAATATCTTGATGTTTCTGGAAACAAGAATTATTTTGTTCTTATCCTTAATGAGTTAATATACCTTTCTAAAGATATTTTTTGGCATGTTCTTCTTCTTACCTAGCATATTATCAAAATCTTTAACAACAGTACAAACATTAATGTGCTCTAGAATAGTTGGCTTTCTCCCCTTGGGCATGAGAGAATCAGGTATGCATGCTGATTAACACACTCCAGTCATTAACATGTGATTATGTGGGTGCATATTGAGCACCTGCCAAAAATATAAAAATCCAGTACTTTGTTACATCTCTGCAAAGACTTGCATTTCATTTATATTTTGACAGTTCAAGAAATATCAAACCCTAGTGTCTTTTTTCAGTGTAATAAAACTGTGTATACAGAGTGTCTTCAAGGTGATGGGATATGGCATGTATATTTTTATTTTAATCTTTCAGGCTATGTAAGATCCAGTGACTGGGGTTTGCAAAGCACTATTACCTGAACCTCTTAATAAATTCCATCACTGACATTCACTTACAATTTTCAGCATTCCTGTGTCTTCATAAGAATTACCTTTTCAGCCATCATTCTTCTAATTTTTTTCAGTTTTATAATATCTTTACTTTTTGTAAATATTTTGTTTTCATTTCTTTCATGTATATGCTGCTAGTGTATGGCTCATACTGTTGATGCTCATATAAATTGACTTTTCCTCTCTGCTCGCTGTAAGTAAATACTCCCGTATGACCAATGTGTACCTTGGTTATATATCATTTCTCATAAAGTTGCTTTATGATAATTATTTAAAATAAGACTTGATTAATAACAAAAAGTTTGTTATAATCTAGTATAGTGTGAACAGTTTGACCAACACTGTTCTAATCAGCTTTTATTTTTCTTGATGGATTAAACTGTCACTTGGATGTAGAAGACTTTTTGTTTTTTCAATAAGCTATTGTCAAAATAGATCAGTGTTAATCAATGGACGCTGATGACAAGACACCAACAATTTTCTGGTGAAAGTAAAACTCTATAAGTATTTTTAAATCCATAGTGGTTCTGATTGATGTAATTTTTTGTATGAATTCTTTTATGTAGTTTTTCTTGCTCGTGTTTTGGCTGTGTAACTATAATCAAATATCCTTAATGGGATAATGACATTTGCACTTCTTGTGTGCATTTTTTGGTAATACTTCTAAGCAACATGTTGTAGAATGTAAGGTCTATATGATATTGCATGTAGTAATTTATGTGACTAATTTGAATTTTTCATTGTAAAGAAGAGATTTGAATCTCAAGATCTTTCTAGATGAGCAGGACTAGGATGGTGATGAGTGTGATAGGCAGCACACTGCTTTCAGATGAAAAAAGCAGGATGGTTTGCATTCCTTGAGATCTGCCTTAATTTGTAAGGCTGCACTCGATAAGGCAGCTTCCACACAGTGCATCCTGCTTGCACCTTTCATTCAGAGATAAGACTGAAAGGGCTCGCTCTGATTTGTCTGCGATTATCCAATCAAATCACATGCATCATCTAGGGAAGCCCTTACTCTGTTCCTTCCACAATCATATCTAATATTTCTTGAATGCCTCTACAAAATGTGCCATCATTACCCCAGTATGCAAGTCAATCTGCTATTGATTGTTCTCTGCAGTAAATCATTTTCCTTGGTTTTCATGAGAAATGTAACCTTTTATAAGAACAACTTCAAACTGTTTTTTGTTAATACACTTTTTAGTGAGATGACATATTTATTTTTTATAATATTAGCCTCTTATGTATTATTTTAGTGATAGTACATTTGTATGACCCCTAAGCATTGTTTTTCTAGGTAATGCAAATTGAGTTCAATAATATATCTCTGTGTAAACCACATTCTCAAATCCAAAGTATAAATTATAAAACCTTACTAATAAAATTTTAATATTAGATTGAAATTAGAAATATTTATACATTTCATTTATCTTCTTTATATTTCATTAGTGCCCTAGAAAATGGAAAACCTTATTTAATAAAATGATTGGAAATTACTCTGTAAACTTTTGTTTTCATTACAGTTTAACTGATTTCTTTCTAATGATAATTTATTGAGAGTACTTTGAATGCGATATTCTCAAATTCTCCAAACTTCTGTCTGAGTGAGAATGTGCCAGCTTCAATCACAAATATATTTTATTGGTTTCATAGAATAGATCATTTATTTAGAAACAGAAAGAAGAATTACAGTACATAGGTGACAATTATTTTTATTTAGTAATTTTTTATCATTAATACTAAACTAGCTAGAATTAAACTAATATAATCCATGAACAAATTGAGAAACATTTTGCTCTTCAATTCAGATTTAATATTTGGCTTTTGGCTATATTAATTTCCTTTGTACCTGGTATGCTTCTATGACAGATACCTTCTTAATTTTTGTTCTTACTAGTATATTGTTGTAATTTGGTTATATTTTATTTGCTTTTCTTTCTGTGATTTATAGTTTGGTGACTGTTCTCTTTAATGACAAAAGAAAAAAATTGTAGTGTTTTAGTAGTATTTACAAGTTAAAAAAGAAAAATAAAAAGTCACACTTTCCAGAAAGAAAACATGGCAATCAGTTATTGTAAATGAACCTTTAGTTGCTTTCATGCAGGGAATGCAGAGATTTTAGATGTCAGAGGTGTCTCTCGGCAGAATTAGACTTCTTGTTGCTTTGTGTTAAAGTCAGTGATATTTTGTGCCTCGTTTCCTTTTTCCTGGAAATGCAAATACAGATAAATAGGTGAGTTGGGAGGATAATTCTTTTATAAGTGACATATCCTCTAAGGTTTTTAGTCTTTTGTAGTTGTTCTTGTAAAAGTTTGAATCAGAGAGCTAGAGATGTTATTTTTTCTAATTACCAAAAGTTTCTTAACTTGTCGTATGTATTTGACATATTAGACATATTAGAACTTGAATGTTCTTGCAGTGAAATACTTAAAACTGGGTGCCCTCCTGGACAAAATCCAGTGAAGGAAAGTGATTGTTTTTATCATTTTTTAAAAACTGTATTTTAGTACAGGATCTACCAGGTCTCACTACATAGATCGGACTCCTAGTGATCCTCCTGTTTTAAGCCTCCAAAACACTAGGATTACAGGTGTGCACCCACACCCAGTCTCAATTGCCATCTCTGACCTTGCCGATTTACTCAGTTGTTTAAAGTGCTTGCTTGGGCAAACTCAGGCTCAGGGAACGGCGGCTCAATCCCCAGCTCCCCATGCTGCACTAGCCCTGCCCTTAAGGTAGCCTGAGCCAGACCAAAAAAAAAAAATCCTTCTCAAGTTTTTGGGGGGCTTGTGAGTTAGCTTAGTTGTTTAACGTGCCTTCTTGGGCAAACTCAAGCGCAGGGGACTGCAGTTGAATCCCCAGCTCCACAAGCCATACCAGATCTGCCCTTAAAGCAGCCTGAGCCAGCTTTAAAAAAAAAAAAAATAATAATAAACTCTCAATCACTGTCTCAGCACACTCCAGGGGTGGGGCTGGCACAACTGGTTGGGGCTCGGACCCTCAGCCCCTGCCTCTGCCTAAGCACATTAGTCAGCTGAGCTATCTGGCCAGCCCCGTAAAGTGATTATTGAGCTTCTGAGTGGCACTGAGGGCTCACTGTATATGACTTGTAAAGCAATCTGTTTCTTAGCTCTTTTCCCTAGTCTAGCTTGGCCATGAAAGGACTCCATCCATAGTTAATAGAGTAGCATTTCTACTAAGGAGCAAATGGATTTGACAGACCTTACTTGATCTCTGTTACCTGTTAATGTTATGATTTGGGAGGTGTGAGGAGTGTAGCGTGAGCTCGCTCTTTTCATACAAATATGTACTAGTTGCTGTATAGTTACAACAAGAGCCAATTATTTTCATAAGTGCACTGGTATCTCTGGGCTAAGGAAGGAACAGCTGTAAGGGAGGAGACCATAAGGAAAGTGGACTTGATGCTAATGTAGTTGCCTTGTAAGAAAAGCCTTTTTTTTTTTTTCTGGCAGAACTGGGGATTGAACTCAGGCCCTTACGCTTGCCAAGGAAGCGATTATTCCGCTGACCCATCTCCCTGGCCCAAGAAAAGCCTTTTGAGATTCTCCATACACAGAACTTTTGCCCTGTGAGAACATGTTCAGCACCTCTAGCTTGTGCACAATCACTTCCCTTTTGTTCAATGTCTTAAATTGTAAATAATAAACTATTTTTGTTCAATGGAAATGTTTTCCATATGTTTACTTAGAGGGAACATAGATTAAAGGAAAGGCACTCATGGCTTGCAAAGCTTCGGTTAGCTAAGCATCGCCACCAAGTTGCTGTATAACCTTAGGAAAGCCATTTTGTATATCTTGAGCCTAGTTTTCTCATCTCCAAAAGTTTTGAATTGTAATCATCAGCTTGCCATTTCTAATGTTTTGATTTCAAAGTTAAGATTGTTTTAGCCAATTCACCCTACTCTGGTATTATTACTTAGGTTGAATCTCATGTGTATGTTAGTCTGAGTACTAATGTATTCCTAGATGAAAGTGGTTCACTAACCCAGTAGGCTCATGAAGAAGCTTATAGTTGAACCTTGACAGAATATTGCATCAGGTGCTGAGAAGTTCACTTTTTGCTTGTCTGCCTTGAAAAAATTCTTGAGAAGGATTTTTTTTTTTGGGCTGGCTCAGGCTGCCTTAAGGGCGGGTCTGGGGATGGAACAGCAGTATGCTGCACCTGACTGTGTTTGCGTAAGCAGTTGCTTAAACAACTGAGCTAACCCGCAGGCCCCCTGCCTTGAAAAAATTCTTATGGTCCACTGTCAAAAAGCTGTATCCTATCTATGAGGCCAGCTGTTCTATGACATTAGATTCTTAAAGCATTGTATCTCTAAGGCAATGGCACTGTGCCTTCATTGCTGTGCAGATAACATTGAGGACATTCAGTTCAGGGTACTGCTGTTTAAGAAAGAGAGCAAAACAAGCTGGGACACACTTTGGGGATGAAGGTCAGAATGGTTTCACTATCACTTGAGGAAGAAATAATTGAAACTGGGATGTTTTCCCTGGGGTGGAAAAGGTTAAAAATATAGTATAATGGCTACACATGTATACTGAAAGTGCAACCATTTGGAATGGGTAGAACTATAGATTGAAATGGATACTATGGGGCCAGGGTGATAGCTCAGTGGCTTAAGCGCCTGCCTGGCAAGTGCAAGGTCCTGAGTTCAATACTCAGTACAAACAAAAGCAAAAAAAGAAATAAATGTCATGTTCATTTAAAGAAAAAGTTTTGTTAATCCTCCAAGGATGAGACAGACTGCTTTAGGAGATGTTGGCTCTCTTTTCTGCAGAGATATTTACAGTAATCAAAAAGTCACTTTTGGTCTTGTTCACTAACGCTGCTACTACTGCCACCTCTGTCATCATGTAAAAAGCACTTATGTAACAGGAACTCTTCTAAGTGTTTCTTTTTGTTAATACATTTAATTCTCATAAATACTCTCTGAACTCGATTGTTTATGCTAGTATTATTTCCCTTTTATAAAGAAGGAAATTAAGACAAAGACTTGTTAACTGACTCACCTGTGCTTATGTTGGGATAAAGGTGGAAAAGGTGGGATTTAAATGGGCCATTTAATTATACTTTCTTTACTTTTTAAATTGCTCTGTCTTCTTGCTGATGGGATTCAATTGGTAGATGGGGTTGAATAACTAGATTTTTAAGGGTCGCTGAATCTAGAGATTCTGATTTTTGTATGTCTTGGCAGTAGTGAATGATGACGCAGTGCCACTTTATAGCTTCATTTTGATGTTTGGTGACCTAATTTTTCAGTATTTACTCAGCTCATATTTACCTACATTATTCAATGTTATGATAGTGAAGTCCCTTAGAAAATTTGGGGGTTTGTAATTTTTTTCTGGGAATTAAAGGTAACATTTTGAGAACATTGGTTTTTATTTTTTGACTTTAGGAATCATGACAATTTATCAAATATTGGTAACAGATCTATTTGATGACATATCCATGAATAATTTTATTGTTATTAAGAAGTAGGGTAATAGTGATAAGTGGTATATTGTTATGCCAACATCAAGAATTATTATGTAAATTAATATATTCTAACTAATATTAGTTTTCACAGAAGAAATGGAATACATTTGTTTCAGTATTAGAGCAACTGATGCTTTTATTGTCACTCATCTATTGGTAATCAGAACCAAATTCAACATTTTCATTTATGTAACCTTTTCTTACTCAATGCTTTCTTTAAAGTCTGTCTCTTTACAGAAGAGCATACTTTTTTTTCTTCCAGGAAAAAAACTTATGTTAACAATATAGTCTTCTAATATTAAAAAGGATTAGACTTCTTTTGTTAGCAAGAAGTTATTAGAAACTAGATTAGGTAAGTCTTTTCCTGTCAGTTAGTAATAATTGACTATAATACAATAATGTAAGGCCTTTTTTATAACATAGTTGTTAGGTACTTTTTGGTTCATCAAGAAAGTTGTTTAAGCTATGTATGGTGGCGCATTCCTATAACCCTGGTACTCAGGAGGCAAAGGCAGAAGGATCACTCTGAGTTCGAGGTCAACCCAGGTTTACAAAGTAAGACCCTGTCTTGAAAAACCCCCAAAAAACCCTTAAAACCAAAAACTAAAAGTATATTTTAAAAAGCCCAAACACGTTTAAAGCGAAGGATCAGAAAGTATGTGAGATATATGGTGTGTGTGATAGCTGTGTTGCTTATGTAATAATCTGAGCTCTCCCGTTGAAACTTAAGACACACACTTGCAGCATACACCAAGGAAGTAGGGATTACAGTGAGGGCCTTCTCTTCTGGCAGAGAAGATTGATCACTGACATGGTTAAGTTGCCAAAACAAAACCAGCTTTCAGTTCATGTTATAATTATTTTCAACTTCTTTGTGAATATTGTATCTCTTTACTTCCTTCTAGTCAGAGAATACCAAGAACGTAGTTATAGTTAAAAAAATTGGGTTTATTACTCCGTCTAGTGAAGGAGAACAGATTCCATAGGGAATCTTGGAGTGTCTCCACAAAGAGTTTAGAGTGAACGTATTGTGCATTGGGCTTGCTTTGAATGACTTTGAGTGGAGTCTGAGGGAACAGACATTTGCTATAGATTGGTTGCTCTTGGAAATCAGTAAACTGTATCTTTGAAGAAAGTAAACTAGCAAGAGAGTAAAGCTGCAATTGGACAGACTACACCTAAAATGGCAAACAAAGCAAATTGATAACATACAACACAGTAACAATGAACACATTTCAGGCCTTGTTCATATTGAGTACAAGAATAAGTGAGGATAATATGCCATCT
Source organism: Octodon degus (assembly GCF_000260255.1). Classification (NCBI taxonomy): domain Eukaryota; kingdom Metazoa; phylum Chordata; class Mammalia; order Rodentia; family Octodontidae; genus Octodon; species Octodon degus. Next base: position 9,342,491 of record NW_004524643.1, on the reverse strand, counting down.
GTAAAATTCAATTAAGATGCAAGTATGGAAATTAATTCATGCAGCAGCTTAGATTCCCTAGTTGTTTCTTTCAACAGCAATGACTTTTTTTACCTGTACATAAGTTTAAACTTTAATAAACAGGCAAAATTCCATTCCCGAACTGTGTTCTCCAACTCCCAATTCCTGACACCTTATCTGACTTTTGCAACCCCAGACCACTGCCCTCCTCTGCTCTGGGGAAGGCTGCCCATCAGCATTCCTTGTCTAGGTGTGGCTGGCAGCTCTGCTGTGTCAGAGCACTGGTGTATGTAGCTGTTCCTGGCCAGAGTGGAGATAATCCATATGCAGATAGGATAAGTGAGAATTGATGGCATTCCTAGAAAAAACTAATTACAAAAGCCAAGCTTTCTGGAGCTCTGTGAAGCCAGATCTTGGTGGAATTTGTTTGAGATGAGTGTTAATAATGAGAACACCAGTTAACTTTTCTATTTATTATTCTACATATTTGAATGTAAATGAATGAAATCCTAGAAATAGTGTTTATCAAGATAGTTTGTCCAGGATTGAAAGTCTAGACAAAAAAAGATGATTGGACAAAAGAAATTTCAATTTAATAGTAAGAGTTGCTGCAACATCACTATTAGTGGCAGCCAGCATACTAAGTATTTTATAGCTGATTCACTTCTCACAGCAAATTTTTATTTTTTAATCATTTATTTATTTATTTATTTGGTACAAGGTCTCACTATGCAGCTTGGACTTGTAGTGATCCTTCTGTCTCAGCCTCCCCAGTGCTGGGTATATAGTTATACACTGCCATGCTCAGTTTCTGTGGCTGGCTCGGTATGCCCAGGACAAGCCTACATGCGTGTTGTACTGGGGTTGAACCCAGGTCCTTGCACTTGCCAGGCAGGCACTTAGACCACCAAGCTATCTCCCCAGCCCCTTCATAACAAATATTTGAGAATATAATTGTAACTCCCTCCTATGAAAGGTATATTCCATCCCCTGATTGTGGACAAGCAGTGAGTCACCTGTGAAAAGAACGCAATGACTCTTACACAGTACAGTTTCGCAGGCTCAGTTACAAAAGTAATAGCAGTTTTCATCTGAGTGTATCTGAGGCATCTACCTTTGGAGACCTGTGGAGCCTTGAGCCACCATGTAAGAAGTCATCTATTCTGATGCTGACAAGCTGGGGAAAGCATGATGTCACAGAGAGGGTCACATATAGATAGAAGGATGTATCCAGGAAACTCGAGTGCACACTGCTTAGTATTCCCCCCTCAGGCACCACATCTACATAAAAGGCTTTCATGTGACCAAGCATCTTACAGCAAGACCTTGAGACTGACTTACCTAGACCAGACACTCAGAAATTTCTGACCCAAAGAAAGAAACCTTTAAGAATAAGAAATAATTGTTTATTTATTTAGTTTTTTGTATACCAGGGATTGAATTTAGTACCTTATGCTTGCCAGGCAGGCACTTATGCTGCTGAGCTATCCCCCTGGCCTAATTATTGTTGTTTTATCTCCTTAATTTTGGGATTTGTTATAAAAGAGGTAAATAATACTATCATTTCTTGATTGCTTTTAAAACCTCAGAAACTTAATAAAAAACTGTATAAGAGAACAAAAAGATTTAGAAGATAAGCACGTTTATAAATATGGTATCTTTGACTGTTGAGAACGATTGTTATAGGCCTGTGGAATAGAAAACACACTGAATTTAGTATTAGGCAAACTGATTTTAGATTTTAAGTGTGTCATGGGGAAAACTTCTTAACCTTCAGGGTTGATTTTCTTTCTGCTGAAAGTGAAAATTTAAAATTTAATATTTAGTTGTTGGTGTTATATCTAGAAACTAACATGCGTCAGGGGATAATGAAGGATCTGGGAACCATGTCAAATGAGAAATAGGTGTAGCCAATGTAAAATGTTGCCTGGAAAAAGACTATTCATTTAGTTTTGTCTGTAAGATATTTGAGCAATTTTAACAGGGGAGAGGAAACTTTGACTTCATGTGTCCTATGTGGCAAAATAGGAAGCAATGTGTTTAGATTAGTGTCTTCATTTATTTGTACTGCTATGAAGAAATGATGTGGACTGTATAACTTATAAGCAACAGAACTTTTCTTCTCATAATTCTGAAAGTTATTTATAATTGTCTTAGTTTATTTGTGCTGCTATAAAAAATACCATATACTTTATAACTTACAAACAACAGAAACTTACTTCTTCCAGTTCTGACACTCAGTGGTAGGATTTGGATGCATGCTCCTGAAAGGCCATAGATGCCCCCAGTAGTGGAACTATTGGGAGGTAGTGGGTACCTTGGGTGTGATCTGTTGGGAGATTTTAGGTCATTCAGCACGTGTCCTCAAGGGGGACCATGGGACTCTCTCTCTCTCTGTTTTGTGTATGAGGCTTTCTCTCAAATACTTTCTCACCATGATGTGTTGTCACAGTCCCAAAGCAGTAAGGCCAATTGGTCATGAACTGAGATTGCCCAAACTGTAAAACAAATTAAGCCTTTTCTCTTTATAAATTTACTCATCTTGTTTTTTGTTACAGTATTGGAAAACTGACTCACATAATTGGGAAGTCTAAGATCAAGTGAGAGGCAAGTTTAGTGTCTGGTGAAGGCCTAGTCTCTGCTTCCACAGTGGTGCTTACCACTACATTCTGTGGAGGGACCCAACCTGCTGTGTCCTTCCATGTTGAAAGTATAGAAAGACAAAAAGAGGCTCACTAATTGTCTCCAGCTGTCATCTGAGTCCTCACTTAAAAATCTCATCTTAGTACCATCACAGTAGGCCTTAGGTTCCAACATATGAATTTTA
>NW_004524643.1:9320938-9338438 GCF_000260255.1 Octodon degus | reverse complement strand
ATTTCTAAATGTTTTACTTAAATAATACACTCACTGAGAAAATCACTCTCCATAAATCCATAACCTTAATTTTTGATTATTTCTTAATATATTTTGTATTTGTTTCAATTTCATCAGACTGCAGTGTACTAACACTTTTTGTTTGGTTAGGTTTTTTTTCCTGAATCAGGAATTAAACTCAGGACCTTATGCTTGCCAGGCAGGTGCTGTACTGCTGTGCTATATCCCTGGCTTTATTAACACTTTTAATATGCTCTAGAGGCATGTAGGAGAAGCCTGACACCTGACCCAAAATCTTCAGAGTCAAAGTTTAGTTGCAAATAGAGCATGCAAAATAATACTGAATAATTTATTCTATTATGTTATTAAATGCTACAGTGTGTATTTATGATACATAAGAGCTTCGATGTGCAGCTTGGAGAATGACAAAACAGTAAGCCCTCTGTAGTAAGAGAGGGTTTTGAGGCTGAAATTCAGTTTGAGCTGAAATTTGAAAAGTGGCTTGGGTTCCTACTCAAACAGGACAATGGATATTTTTATGGGACAGGAAAAAGACACACTAAAGCTCAAAGATTGGTGTGATTTAAAAATATTCACAGTATCATGGAAACACTATTTCGGCTTAAAGTCTTTGCCAAGGCTGGGAAGAATTTTTATAAGTCTGAAAAACCTGAGCAATATTTTAATTTTATCTTAAGACAATTATAAAAATTGCCTTTTCTTTTTTAGCAACTGTTGAATGATCTCTACAATGTAATTTTTCAGCTCTCAATATCCATCTCTGTATCTGTCTGTCTATCTTGCACGTAATATGTTTACTTGATTTACAATGGAATGTTCTTTAGGTAATCTGAATAAGCATTCCTCTAGTCTTTTTATTGAGAACAGGATCCTTTTAAATACTATTTTGAAAATGTCATTACTCTTATGTTTGGTGGGTTAGGGACATTTACAGCAAGTTTCTTTCGAATGAACTAAGGCTTGCTTTCTAAATGGCCTTGTGCTCTGCATTTTATGCTATTCCTATGTCCAGGTATTCAATTCAGTAATAGTTTTCAAAAGAAAGATCAAAAGAAGACAAGTAATCTTATATGTCATTTAAAAAAATCACAACTGACTAGCTTTTGAAATAATTTCATAAACAATGTCACATTAGTATTTGAAGGCAAAGCAGAGTCATTTCATTGTGCCTTAGAGGCCAGGGTTTCCTCATGTGAGGTCCAGAGCTGTGTATAAGAATCATTAGGAGGGCTGGGGAGATAGCTCGGCAGTGTAAGCACCTGCCTGGCAAGTGCAAGGACCTGGATTCAGTCCCTGCTACTGCATGCCACGGCTACCGCAGAGCCCTAATCACGCTGTACTAGCCACTGAAACTGGGTGTGGTGGCTCACACTTGTAATTCTAGCATTAGGGAGGCTGAGACAGGGTGATCACTAGGAGTCTGAGCTGCATTGTGAGACCCTGTACCAATTAATTAATTAATTAATTAAAAATTAAAAAGAAAAGAATCATTAGGAGTGTTCATGAATAGTCATGTTTCTGGACCTTCTGAGTAGCTAAGGATTGCAGGTATGTGCTACCAAACCCAGCTCATTTTTTAAAATTGGGGTTATTTATTAAAAACCAACTATGTCAGACAATACTTTATTGCAAATACGTTGATTTATGTGCCACTTTTACTCAGATGAATTGCTTATCAGTTTCTATTCATGAAAGACCAATATTTACTAAATTTTGGAAAGGTAAAAAGAATGAAGGCCAGAAATGATACATCTCTCCCTTTCCATTATTCCTAAGGGCATTGTGGCATGATTTATACAACTTAAGCCATTCATGGTTTTATTTACTTCCTGTGTTGGTACTTTGATGGTACATCACAAGTAGCTTTATGGTTCTGTTGGGAAGATCATGACTCAGGCTCATGCTGGCCGAGTTCTATAGAGTTCAGTGACTTTGCCCAGATTATGGGGCTGAGGATAGTGTCATCTTTGCAAGAGGAACCCCAGATTATTTGTCTGTGGTGCAGGGTGATAGTAACCACATTTGTATAAGTAAAAGCAAGGAACAATGTACAAATAGCAATGTGTATGCTACACTGTGTGAAATTAATCCAGTACCCCGTTAAACTGAACCCTCTGGGTACAACTTAAAAGTTGTCACCTAGGCTGGAGCACCTCTCCTAGCTTCTTTAAATTTTCATTTGGGGTGAGGGAAGATCTTCAGAATGGTCAGCGGTGAGTCACTTGTAGGTAACCACTTCTACTTTTACTGTTTTTATTTGTTCTTCATTCCTTTAGTTTGAGTCAAACTTTTAAAAAATGTTTATTTTTAGGCTGTGATGTGAGAGTAGTTTGCATTTAAAAAGTAATTCAAGGACAATTGATCTAATGTTGATTATTGATTCATAAAAGCCTTAGTCATTTATCTGATTCATAAAAGCCTTAGCCATTTATCTGATACGGACTTTATTCAGGGTCAAAATGGTACTGACAGCAGTATCTCTGAGTCTGAGCCATTTAGGTAGGTACCTTTTCTTTCTTTCTTCCTTTTTTTTTTTTTTAAAATAGGGTCTCACTATGTAGTTGAGGCTGACCTTGAACTTGCTATACAACTCAGGGTGGCCACTAACTCCCAGCAATCTTCCTGCCTCTGCCTCCCAAATACTGGATTTACAAAAATGCACCTCCACACCTGGCTTCATTTGTGCAATCCAAGGAACTATGTACCAGCCTTGACTGAATTTTTTTTTTTTTTGCACCCCGGATTGAACTCAGGACCATGAGCTTGCCAGGCAAACACTTAAACCACAGAGCTATCTCCCAGACTTGTCTTGACTGACATTTAAAGAAGAGTTTCCTTCACCTTATTCCACAGAACCGCAATTGGTATAAACATTAAATAAGATGAAATTTCTATCTTGGGAAAAAGAAGAGATCTAGGAGCAAGGTAAAAAGGAACTTTCTTTCCTGTGCTGCTCTATTTATTTAATCCTTTTCATTTTTTCTCATCAGAAATAGATTGAGCTTCTCTATTTCCTGCATTTATGCTATGGTGGAAATGCAGAGGTAAAGACTTAACTCACATCATTTTGTTTGCTTGTTTGTTTTGTACTCCCTGGGATTAAACCTAGGCCCTTCCACTGTATTACCTGCACAGACCATTTTTTTTTTTTTCTGAGACAAGTTGTCATTAAGTTGATAAGTCACCCAGGCTATGTTTGAACTTGCAGTCCTCCAGCCTCAGCCTTTCAGGGGGCTGGAATTATAGACATGTGCCACCATGCCCACTTGCTCACAGCCTTTTTAACAGCTTTATGGAGATAACTTACACATACCACACATTTCACCCATTTCGTGACTACAAACCAATGGTTGTTAGTGTATTCAGAGGATTAACAATTTAATTTAGTTCGAGGGTCACATCAGCAGTTTTTATTTCACAGTGTCTCAGATCTAGAGGTAAAAATCTTCCTTGACACCGTTCCTGGAAGTTTGTTTCTTCAGGATAATAGTGCTTACCCTTTATTAAACCCCACTGGGCACTGTGAGCTCAACATGGTGCCTCGAGGCCTTGCAAAGTTGTCTTACTGTAGGCTCCCAGCAACAGAAAGGAAGAGGCATCTTTTGTATGATACTCCCTGCATGCCCAGCACTTCCTGGGTACAAGTGCTAGCTCATTTAGTACATGTGGAAAATTAGTGCTGTAGATGGTGGGGACTTTTGCTTTTCTCCTTTTACTGCTAATTAGCAGCTCTGTATCTTTTGCCTCGTCTTTTTTCCTCTAGCTCTGAAAGTTTTCAGGATTTGTTTGTGAAGAAAAGAGAGACAGAACAATTAGGATTTCCCTATGAAGACTAGAAGCTTAATTTCTCGCTTTTTTTTTTTTTTTTTTTTTTTTTTGAGAGAAAATACCTTTGTGCATACAGATAAGGTATATGCAAGACTACTGAAAGGCTATGACCAAATAGTTGCTTCAAACACTAATTTTACATTAGAGAGAGATAAAACATTTTTTTTTCTACAAAATTTTAGGTGTTTATTTTCAACCTAAGATTTATTTTTCTCCATGAATCTAACCTTTCTACAAGTTAGCTAACTTTTCTACTGTGAAGTAAAGCAAGGTAATGTGCAAATGTTTCTGTAATTGACATATCTTTTTAAAAATGTTCTTAAATGGCCCACGAAGAATGTGTTACTACGTGTTGACACACCAATGGTAAGAGTGCAGAATGGGAAGAGGCTCCTGGAACTTGGGGCAGATGTGTTGCTTGAGACAAATGAGTCTCCTCAAGCCTCAGCAGTCAAAAATACTCAGGTTGGCTAACTTTCTGGCACTAATTTTGATATTTTATGTATTTTCTGATGAACAATGAACATTGAATACTGAAGTTAACTGTTGTACTAATTCCACATTAAAAGAAATTATTTTGTGATATGTTTACTCTTTTAGACTATGGGAACATCTTTATTAATGAAAGTACATAATTAGAGGAAGGACTTTAGCTGTCCTAATCTGTTATTCACTGAATCTAAACTTTAATTTTTTTATTATTTGTATTTACTTTTTCTTTATTCACATTAGTTGAAATCCAGTGACAAAATGAATAAGCATGCTAAAAAATTCAAAATATTTTAGAATGAAGAAAAGGAGAAAAGAAGAAGGTGAAAAATATATATGTATATACACAGGATAGCTTGGGTAATTATAGTAATTTCTGCTGATCTATGAAAGTAGCAGTTAGTGATTAAATATTTTTTGCTATCTCTTTTTTAATGTTTCATAATTTTTTGAGCAATTTTGCATGCTGATAGCTGGTAATCCGAGAAACTACATTGAAGACAACAATATGCAATATAACAACCACTGTTGAATTCTTGTCATCTTACTTAGTGAAATTCTGAATCATTTCTAATTTTTTAAAATTAATTTTATTGAGAAACAATAGCAGTGAGACAGTTTCAAAACTGATTAATAGGACAGTTTCAGTGAAACTGAACTTTTAAACATGAAGTACATAAATGAATAAGAAATTGAGCCCCTTAGGCTACTTTTATCATTTCAACAATTAAGCAGTTTGATTCTGCAATTTCAAGTTAGTTCCTTTGAGAATTGATTTTTTTTCAAAGTTTCATGTTGCATAATCAGAGTTAGATTTAGGACTTTTCTGCATTGATACTCAAAGAAAACTATTTCTAATGGCTTCGTTTTGTTTTATTTTTCTAGGATTCAGAAAATAATAAGTTATGTTCCCTATATTCCTTCCGAAATACCTCTACCTCACCACATAAGCCTGACGAAGGGAGTCGGGACCGAGAGATAATGACCAGTGTTACTTTTGGAACCCCAGAGCGCCGCAAAGGGAGCCTCGCTGATGTGGTGGATACACTGAAACAGAAGAAGCTCGAGGAGATGACTCGGACGGAGCAGGAGGGTAGGTGCCGACCTCACCGCCGGGCTCTGCTTCTAAACAGCCCGGGCTGTAAAAAAATGAGCGGGATTTCAAGAGACTGGGAAGAGCATAATTGGCATAGAGGAGGAAAAAGTTATTCAGCAGTTACCGCGGCAACAGCAGATGCAATCCATCAGGAGTGCTAGCAGATAGCTCCGCTTCTCTTAAAACTTTGTGCGTTTAAGAACTTGGTTCTTATAATAATCAGTCCAGGCTTTAAACTGACTATAAGCATCATACTGGAAGAAGGTAGTGAGGAATTTTCCTAACCACATTTAGTTTTCATTTCTTTTTTTCTTTCTTGTTTCCTCTTGGCAGATAGTGTTTCTTTATAAAAATAATCAACTGCTTAAAAAGCAAAATCATTTTCTAATTTACTTCTCTTGAATTTTGTAAATATTTTATATTTATAAATTTTATTTTTACCTCTAAATGTTGTAAAATGAAGAGTTGAGAGTTTCTAACACTGTTAACCCTGAGAATGTTCAATTGTGAGGGCTTTGACGTGTGACATTTGCCACACATCTTTTACTCTTTTTACTCTGCACAAGAATCCACCGACGTTCACCTAGATTCTAGGAAACAGAGGTGAAAGAAGACTGTCCAGTGATATTTTGAAACAAAAAAATCAAGTCAAACTGATTGCTATACCATACATGCTGGTTTTACATTGTGAAGTCTAGATTCAGATTCTACAATGTAAGATAATGATATTTGTTGTTTTACTATCCATGTAAGTTATATACAGATTTCTATGATCACTAAGAAAGTTGGTGTTTGGTACAAGAAAAATTTTCATGTAACTAATATTTCTTTAAATACTCAAAATTTAAGTTTTAAAGTTTTTGGAGGTATGGAAAAGTCTAAAATGTATCAGGGCCATAATGCAGTAGATTAGGATTAGCGATGCCTGGACAACAACCACGTGATGAATAGTTCTTTAGTCTCTTCGAGCCATAAAATTAAAAATTTAGTGTGGCACCTATGCATGACTTCACCTCTCAAGCATTTTGAATATTAATTCTAATAATACATATAAAATTCTACTATGAACTATAAACTGTATGAATTTGAGGTGTTGTGAAGATTATGCTATAAATCTCAATCATTTTACCATGTTTTAATGCCTTTAGAGGTCAATGAGATAATTAAGAGTGTGAGAATATAAGCTTATTTCTCTGCAAGTATAAAGCTCTAGCATTCTGTGTCTCCTTGATATACATGCACAAGTGCATTTGTGTGTGCAGGTGTGTTGTTTTCTTCATTCCATATTGACTTTCAACCTATTTCTTGCTTATTTGTGAATTATTTATAATTTGTTCCTTTTGTTCATCTATAGTTTATAAAATTAGATTTATAGACATTCTAAGTTACATTTAAAGTATTAAAAATGTGGCATAGATAGGTTGCTGGGAGATTCTGGGAAACATACATAAGCTTAATTTTGGACCTCAGATTTTTTTGCTTTTCCTTTTCAAACTTTGTTTTATTCATTTTTGCCTGTTCTGAAACACTCGAATTGCCAAATCAATAATTTCTGGATAAATGAGACTATTAGATTTTTATTTTTTAAGTACTGAAAAAGCGATTTTAGTTCTATAAAGTGGTAATTTTTAGAATACCTCAGACGGCTCTTTAAAGTAAAAATAACTAAATCGGATTGTGGAGATTTTTGGCTGCTAAGGAATTTTAAATCATTTTTTCTTGTAAGTAGCGGTTATTTTTTTATTCTTCATCTTCATTACCATGAAAAGTTTATAGATGATTTTGTAATAGAAACACTTAGAAGATAAGACTGTACATTTACAAGTAGTTTATCATTATAATGATACTAATAAAGTTTTTGTATATACTTCACAGATTTTTTTTATAGTAATATGTTTTAAACATCTGAAATCCAGGCATGTAGTGTATATTAATGAACATAACATATTAAGTGCAAATATGGTGACCACATCCCATGAATGCCATATAGTACTTCAGAAACATTTGTCCAAGTGCAGTAGGACAACTCCTCTTAAAGTACATATTCTTGTAGTAATGCTGACTAAACAGAGTTGGCAATTTTTTGGCAGTATTTTTCATACTAAGTACACTGTTCTGCTGTCACCTAAAACTCATAGGTTGTTTTGTTTTGTTTTTTTCTATCTCCAGGGAGGAATAACGAATATAATGTATGAAATAAAAATCCTCAAAAGGCTTTTGACAGACTGGAAATGTGACCTCAAAAGCAATTTATCAAGATAAAATTTAATAGATCTTATTATGATGTCCAGAGGTTATGACCAAATCCTCCAGCTGCACAAGTAATTACTGATGGAAATTCAAATTGCAGCTGCATAAATAAAAAAACAAAACAAAACAACCTATAAGTTTTAGATGACAAAAGCACAATGAGCTGAGCATGAAGAATACTGCCAAAGCTCTGCCAAGGCTATTTACTCAGTATTTCTACAAGTAGATAGTATTTAAGAGGAGTTGTCCTGCTGCACTCAATCAAATACTTTTGAAGTACTGTGTTAGGTTCAGAATTAGCACAATTTAAGACTCAAGACCATTGGGATATTTTTAGAGAACATCAGCATGATCAAGGACATGAAAATATATAATAAAAGGAATGTTTGAAGAAACTAGTAATATTTAACCCGAAGAACAAAGATCAATAATAAAATTCCATTATCTTTCAAGATTAAATTCACAGAGGAGATTTGAGATTCATTCTGTCTATCTCCCTGGGGATAAAATGAAAGGACAGAAGTGAGAAGAAGTTGTAAGGAACCAGAGTATGGCCGATAGCAAGGCCAGCTGTTTCATGGTTGCATATGTCCATATGAAATAATCTTCAATCTCTCTTTTGAGTTATGCATTATTCCTGATTATCATCTTAATAGTGTGATTGTAGCAGAGTATTAGTCTATTTCCAATGCTAAGGCTATGAATGTTTATGAACCATCAGTATCCTTCTTGTAGTCCTAATTAATAATTGTACAATATTGCTCTTTTCTATCCTTTTTTTCTGCTGTAAGACATAATCAGAAAGAATTCTAATTTAATGTCTAATACATGATATGTTCCATGAAAGCTATGTAGATGAAGTGTTGTGGGAATTTGTAAGAGTGAGAGATAGCTCTGGCCTAGGAAAACAAGGAAATACATTATAGGGAAATGGACGCCAGCTGGATTTGGAGAATGAGGCAGTTTATGAAGACAGAATGGAGGAGAGAGACTTTTCAAGCACAAGGAATAGTCAGAACCCTTTAAAACACTCAAAAGCTCAGGTTTCATGTAAGGTGAATTTGCATATGGGATATAGGATTGAAAAGCTAAGTTATGTTCAGATCATGACGACCCTTCAAAACTTGGCTGACGAGTTCAGACTTCATACTTCAGTGCTTCCTCCACCAATATCTCTATCTCTTTTTGGTACAATAAGGTTAGGGCTTAGAGTTTTCCTTCAGGAAAGCTAGTCTGGAAAGACTATTTGAGACATGTGGGAGCAGAGAAAGCCATTAAAGAAATTGTTTCAGGATAGAGATAATGAAGGCCTGAGTGAAGGCAGAAGAAGTGAGAAAATAAAGGGGTGAATGTGAAAATGATAGTAGGATAAGGCATTGTTAAGGCTTGATGCTCAAGTGTGGAAACTGAGAGGAGTTTAATGAGGGTAGTAATACTGTACTGTGAGTAAAGTGAGTGGCCAGACTAGTTTGGGAAATGAGAGCAATAAAGGTCTCTGTTTTTTGTTCTGAGTTTGATACTCTGCATTTAAATTGCATTTTGATTATTTACTTGTGGGAATAAAACAGAAGAGCATAGTGGGAGAACAAATGATTATGAAAAGCATAGATTTCTGCTTCTAAATTATATTGTTGATCAAAAGAGGTAGACTAGTGCTATCAATATTTGCTTGGCTTTGTCCATTTAAAGCTCTTGCATTAAACTTAAAATATACATTTTATTGAAGTAGTATTCTATTTCTTGGGAATTTATCCTCAAGAAATAAAAATATATCTATGAGACTTTTGATTAGTAGATTTTTGCAGTACATGAGATGCTGTTGAAGGCAGGGGTGGTGATGCATGCTTGTAATCCCAGCATTTGGAAGGCTGCAGCAGGAGAAGTGCCATGAATTCAAAGCTAGTCTGTTTACATAGTGAGTTCAAGATTAGCCTGAACTACATCATGAGCTTACATAGTTTCAGGGCCTTATATGTTAGGACTCTTTAGCAGATTAAATATCTTGCATCTCTGTCCTCTAATGTGTACAAGCTGATTTATATAAAGTTTGCTCTGGTCCATTTTAAAACAATGTTGGCATGATAAAACAATACCTCTTCAGGAGGATACTGTGGTCATCAAATTGCAGTCCAATGTTCAACTGCAATTTCTTCAATTAATGTCTTCCCCAGGGCAAGTGATTCAACTAAATAGTGGAAACACTGATGAACACAGGTGCCTTCTCAGAAATGTCCTTCTAATAGTGAGGCTGAGAGGAAGGTAGATGCACTTTTTGCTTTTTGCTTTGCTTTTGCTTTAATGTCATAGATAAATAGGTAGATAGGATGGAGAGTAGGTAGATAAGACGATAAATAGATGCATATATGGATTTGAATGACTACTAGAGTCTATCTTTTAAACACTGTCAATGTTGGTGGGTTCAGTGTACAGAAAGGTTGATTAATAGTTTTGGGTTAAAAAGCTTCCAAGGTAAAAATCTTTCAGCTGTGATTAAATGATGAATTTTAGTTATCCTTGTGTCACCCATCTTGTTGCCAATATAGCTACGCTGTAACATAAGCGACAGTTGTCAGAAAATGAACACTTTAAAAAGGACTTCTATATCTAAATACATATATTTAATCAGAGAGTCCTTTGGCTTCTGAAAATAAGTTGTCTAATGAGAATTTCATTTGAGCAGCTGCGACTGAGGAGGTCAACAGGCACTGCCTAGGAGAACATGGCCCAGCTGGTTAAATCTGGTTGTTGTCGTGATTTAAATGGTCAAGTGCTGCTTATAATCCAGGACCGTCTGTTTGTAAAGGGAAGAGTGAGTGCTTCAGCATAATGTACAGCTGTTTTAATCTCTCTTTAATAATAGTGCTTCAGCCACTATCATGTCTTGTGTATCATACTACTAAGTATACGATCCTAGGCCAAGGGAACTGGTTTGAATCAGGTTCTGGAGTCGGGTAAGATTGCAGGGAAAGTGTCACATGATGAACCCTTCAACTGTCTGGCAAAATGCAACTTTCTTTCTGACTTTGGCTCTTTTTTGAGACATTTCTCTGAGTAATAATTACTATGATCAGAAGGGAGTGGCATAGCTTATGGTAAGCTTGAAATACTGTATCAGAATAAATGAACTCTCTCTGACAGTCATAAACTTAATGGAAAGGAGCAGAGCATGAGAACAAATTTGTAGGTCAGACGTTGGTCTGAGTATTTGTTTAGCCGACTTGCATGCCTCAGGCTATCCTGGTAAGGAAAGCATGTAGATTAATTTTACTGTGTGTGTAGAGAGAGGGCAGCAACATTAGAACTTTTGCTTTTTTTGTGGGATATACTTTCCAATAGACTGGGAGGCTGTTTCTGAACAGAGGAATGAAAATGTGTTTATGTGTATGTCTGATGGGTGATTATCATTATTTGCATCTCTAAACAATCATTTGGATTTATACATGTATTTTCCCTGATGTGTATTTTAGTTAGACAACAATGTGCCAGGGTCCTTTGCTCATCTGAAGGTTTTGCCATACTTAATGGAGATGCATGGTACATTTCAAACGGTGAGAAAACTCATTTTTGGAATTCATGTTTTTGAATGAGCTAGCTGCAGGTTTGAGTCTTAAGTTCTAATATTTAGAAAGGCATAAGAGTGGACTCAGAGGTAAGGAGTCTGTGTGGGGCTCTGAGTTCAGCATTTACCAGGTGGATGGCATAGAGCAAGTGCCTCACTTCTCTTAATGGGAAAATGGGGGCAGGGGGCATCCTTAGACTGCTACCATGAAAGTAAAGAATTAATGCAACTGATAAACATCACCACCCATCATATAATAAGTTACTTCCTAGCCTTGTGACTTGGGATGTATTATTTAATAACTTTTGTCTTTAGTTCCTTCATGTTTAAAACTGAATTATACTTACCTTGCATTGTGAGGATTTAACATTATATATATATATATATATATATATATATATATCATGTAGTATTATTGCTACTGTAACTACTTGAACATACTTTATGAAAGAGAAATATTATATACTCTCATCCTGCACCACAGACAGATTCATAGAAAGTGTCCCATGGTGTTAAGAGTTTAGCATCTTGCAGCAGTGATGTTCTTGTGTTCTGGAAGAGCAATTCAGTTTAACACTCCTTTCGGGCTCTTTGGAAAAGCTAATACTAGCTGTCCCCCACTGGAAGCCAGTCTTCCCTGCTGAGAAATATGTGGAATGTGATGTGTGTGAGAGGTTGGTAAGGTTTTGGATGAAATTTTTAGACGTTAACCCAGTTAATAGCAATGTGTTCCTGTTAAGAGTTAAAAACTCATAAAAAGCTCTTATTAAAAAATAAAAAACCTAACATTCATGCCATGCTGTAGCACCAAAATAATTTTAAGACAAAATTATTAATATTGGGTTTTTATTGCTATTCTTATTGAAGGTTATATTGATGAAACCTTCAAAATATGCCAAACCCAAACCTTCATGTTTCTCACTCGTGGGAGAAATTGGAAATGTTTTGCACCTTTGTATAAGAGACACATTAAGTATTCACCCTACCCCTGAATTATTATTTCAAATAAACTACAATTTTCAAGTCATTTAAATGCTGAAGTTCCTCAGGCCTGCTCCTACATTTGGGAAAAAGTAATTGAGTAGTCAGAACAACGCTAAAGCAATTACATTTAAATTTGTTTTTTCTTTTCTTTAACAGTTTCCTCCCAGTATTTGTGTCCTTGCTCCTATTTTACCTAATTTATATCATATTCATAGTTTATTCTTATCTACTATCAGATTCTTTAAATAAACAGGTGTTTTTCAAAAATATTGTACAATCTTGTCAGGTGCTTATAATGAGGAACTAGAGGGGCTGGGGAGGTAACTCAGCAGCACAAGCACCTGCCTGGCAAGTGCAAGGTCCTGAGTTTGATTCCCAGTACCAAAAAGAGGAAATAGAATTATTGGTGTTTCAGTTACGGAAAGTATGAATCATTGGTGTCAGAATTATGCTTACTAAAATTTGTGTTAGAGTCTTTGCTTTCTAATTTTTTGGAAACTGATCATTATGTTGTATAACTTTATAAAACATATAATGAGACAGAATTCTTTGAAACTAAGACATTCTGAACAAATCTTGGTTATTTCTGTTGATATTGCTCTGCAACTCTCACACTATGAATAATGTATTATTTGGCTGGAGCCTTTTCTTAGTTTCAGTTTGTGTGTTTTTGCCTTGAAAAAATGCTTCTTATTTCTTGGTCCATTTCTTCTCAAATTTATCTTTTAAGGATTTTTCTCTAACAATGTTGACAGATGCAGACAATTGTGACTTTTCCTCTCATGGAAGTAGAAAGAAGAAAGGTATTTGCCTGGAATTTTGTTGTTTAGAAAGAGGGTGTAGCTTTCTAGTGGTTCAGGGAATTAAGACTGGATCTCATATGGCTTTTTTTTTTTCCATTTATGTATTTAGTACAGGGTCTCACTACACAGCTCAGACTCTTAGTGATGCTCTAGTTTTTCAGTCTCTCCAGTGCTGGGATTACAGGCATGAGCCACCTTTCCTGGACTCGGTTGCTGGCTCAGCAAGCCCTGGGGGTGGAGCTGGGGCCAAGTGGCATGTGGGATTAGGGATTGAACCCTGATCCCTGCACTTGTCAAAGCAGGCACTTAGTCCACTGAGCCATTTCATATGTTTTTTGAGTATGTATAATCTGAGTAGGTAATGAACATTTTACATTGTCCCATTGAAAATTCATTAGATCTTCATGATTCATTTTGTCTGCATCTACAATAAATAAAACAGCTTTTGGAATGGCATTTTTTCTTTGTACAATAATTGCACAAAATCAAAGCAAAAATGAACAGATAGGGAAGTGGTTAACTTAAGCAATTGTTTACCATGTTATATTTGATATTAGTATTATATCCCATGAAATAAACACATGTGAAATCACTGTTCAACAACAAAAATTTTGAGTACTGTTGAGTATACTTATGTTTTCTTTGCCTGTCCAATCTTTGCTTTTGATTATTCTTATTAGATTATTGCCAGAAATTTAGGTTTATTGTTCTCTTTTCTGGTTTAAAATAGTTCTGAATATATCTCTAAGTAGTGTATTGGTCAGCATTTTTAGAATTAAAAAGTGACACCAATTAGTAATCATCTATGATTTGTTTTCTGTACCCATAATAATATTTTAAGAGCAATTCTGATGTGTTACATGTAGTTCATTTTCACTTCTGAGTAATATTCCACACAGTATTTTGTGATGTTCTGTATACCAGTATAGTTTACCTTCATGGGCATTTGCATTTTTAATAGTTTTTTTTTTTACTAGTCTAAGATAATGTTATGAAGATTTCTATAACTATTTCCTGGAACTCATTCATGAAAGAATTTCTTCTCTAAAGTATCTCCTCAAGAATGGAATTAGTACTGGCAATTTTCTTTTTTTTTCATTTGATTTGAAAACATTTTTTGATTATTTGCTATTACAGTGACACGAATAAGTTCCTCTGCATGTGTGTGTGTGTGTGTGTGTGTGTGTGTGTAAGAGAGAGAGAGAGAGAGAGAGAGAGAGAGACAGAGAGAGAGACAGAGAGAGAGACAGAGAGAGAGAATCCCTTGAAAACTTCAATTGTCTACACATTCTGGTTCTACTTTCTTCAAAATATCTAGTACAGATATTTTTTAAAATCACTGTCTTTTTGTAAGCTCAAGAAGAGCCTTTGATGGACCATCATGGCAATTTTCCTTTTATTGTAACCTAATAGGATGTCTTCAGCTCTTCTTTCAACTATGAACACACGTATGTTATTTTCTTACTTGACCATGATTACTGGGTTTGTTAGGAAACACATTTTTCTCCTTTTGATCCTCTTTATTGGTGTTTCCAGTTCAGAGTATGGGTTTAGAATTAGAGTTAATTCCTAATCTGTAATGATACTGTGCTCATAATAGTTCATTTTAAAAAAATACTTTAAATTCAAAATTGCAAATTTACCGCCTTTTTACTACTTAAATTTTTTTTAAAAATTGTTTTTCATACAAGGTCTCACTACACAGCTCAGACTCTTGGTGATCCTCCTGTTCTCAGCCTTTGCGGTGCTGGGATTACAGGTGTGGAGCACCACGCCCGAACTAGGTCAGCGGCTCAGCAGGGCTGGTGCTGCATGTGGTGCTGGGAATTGAACCCCAGTCCCTGCGCTTGTTTAAGCAGGCACTTAGTCTACTGAACTATCTTGCAAGTCCTTTTACTACTGTATTATTCAACTATTTGTATCAAAGTAGAGATCTTTGTTGATTGAGTAAAGATTGTGAAATGATTTGTACTGATGCTTGTGTTTTACTTATGTCTTGTTTTTGTATTTGAATTCTCCCCCTCAGTTAGGCTTCTTTTAACAGTAACATTGTTTTTAATAGCATAGCAAGTTGGGAAACAAATATCTCTTCTTTTAATAGTCACCCTTTTCTCTTTCTTGACACACATTATTCATTTAAAAGCCATGCTGCCAATGGGAATAGATTCTAGATAGGATTCCATTTTCTGTTGGCTACTGTTAGATTTACATATCCTAAGTATTCTGAAAGTACCATCTTTCAGTTCTCAACTCACCATCTTGTTATGTAGAATTACAATCCTTTCCATAAAGGATAAATGGTAAACACATTCCTTATATGTGCCATGACGATTTCACACCATAATGGAAACTCAGAGAGTCATTCTCTCATTATTTGTGCCTGCTCCATCCTTTGTTTGCTGCGTGGCTTTAGCTTTGGAATGAACTCAGGCCCTTGCGCTTGCCAGGCAAGCACTTATTCTACGGAGCCATCTCCCTGGACCCTCCATTTTCTTCTACAGGAATATTTCACTGTCTTCCATATCTACTCTATTCTTTTTTTTTTTTTTGCTTTGATGTGGTTGTAAGTTGGATTTTTAAAGATACATTAAAGATAATACACATAATTATTATTTGGCTCCTGGAGGTCTTTTATAATCTTTCTCTAATAAGCATTAACAAACTTGAAGATACAGCAATTTCAGGACAAGCTTTCTTATCTAAAGAGTGGGCACTTCTTTGAAGATGAATTAATAATGTAGTCAAATGCACCTCATGCTCAGTGGTTACCCTTGCTATCCAGAATAACCCTCTGTCTTTCTTTGGTTATCTAATTTTTTAATCTATCCATTTTCTGATACACAAAATCCAAATCACATCTCCTCTTCTATTGTCTACTTTACCTGCTCTAAAGTTATCAGTACTAAAACTACATACAACTCTATTTATATATAGATTATATATACCTCTAATTATATGTTCTTTATTTTTATTTTTATTTTTATTTTTATTTTATTTTTGTGTATTTGTTTTTACAAAGTCTCACTACACAGCTTGGGCTCTAGTGGTCCTCCTGTTTTTAGCCTCCCCAGCACTAGGATTATAGGCTTATACCACCACCCCAGGACTCTGGCCAGCTCAGCCTGTCCTGGGGGCAGAGCTGGCACTGTATGTGGAGCCAGAGATTGAACCATGGTCCCTGAGCTTGCTGAAGCTTGCCTAAGCAGGCACTTTAGTCTACTGAGCTATCTTGCCGGCCTCTTGTTTGCTATTTTTAAATGGAGATTTTTATTGAAGTAATTGTAGATGTACATGAAGCAGTAAAAAATAATATCAAGAGATTTCTTATATACTTTTCTCTGTTTACGTAGCCCAGTGGCAACATTTTATAAAACTGTTGTATCCTTTCATAAGCAGATGCTTGACAAGGACACTGTGCACTGATTTCTTTAATGTTTATCTGGATTTAATTGTACTTGGTTGTATTTTGGTTTGTGCATTAAGTATAGTATAATTTTCTCATCTGTAAATCATATATTTAGGTTTGTGTATCTACCACCATAGTTAAGAATCTTAGTCAAATATTACTAAGATCCCTTGTGTTTTTTTTTTTTTTTTTTATCAATTATCTCAATTGGTTTTTTTTTTTTTTTTTTTTGCGGAACCGGGGATTGAACTCAGGCCCTTGTCTTGCCAGGGAAGCACTTATTCTACTGAGCCATCCCCCTGGCCCTGTGTTGCTGTTTTATAACCACATAAACCTCTTTCCTCCCTAGTACCACTCACCTTCTGTACCCCTGCAAACTACTAATAAGAGCTTCACTTCTAACATTTTTGCCATTTCAGAGCTGTTATATGAGTGACATTATTTTGAACTGACTTTTTAAAATCAAATTCTGCTTAATTCCCTGAAGATTCATCCAAGTTTTTGTGTATATCAATAGTTTTTCCTTTTAAAAAAACTCTATGTTATTTATTATATGTATGTATAGCAGTTTATATAATTATTCATTCACTAAAGAGCTTTTGAGCAGACTCTCATGTTAGCTGTTACAAATAAAATTTCTGAATGAATGAACATCTGCTTATTAGCTTCTGTGTAACAGAAATTTAAGTCTTTCTAGAATCAATTCTCAGAAGTACAAGTGCCAGCTTATAAGGTAATTTCATAAGAAACTGACACGTTATATTTAAGAGGAGCTGTGCCATTTTATATTACCACTACCGATGTATGAGTGATCTAATTACTCTGCATGTTGGTCAACATTTAGTTTTGTCAGTGTTAGCCATTCTGATAGATATATAGTAATGTTTGTTGTGGGGTTAATTTGTATGTATTTTATGGTCAATGATATTGAACATCATTTTGTGTGCTGTTTGCCATCTGTATATCCTCACTGATGAAATATCCATTCACATTTTTTATTCACTTTGTAACTGAATTTTTTTTTACTACTGAGTTGTGATAGTTCTTTATTATTCTAGGTGCTT
>NW_004524643.1:9271443-9320838 GCF_000260255.1 Octodon degus | reverse complement strand
TATAATTTTTTTTTCAGTACCAGGGATTGAACTCAGGACCCTGAGCTTGCCAGGCAAATGCTTATTCTACTGAGTTATCTCTCTGGCACTATGCTATAACTATAAGTCTATAGTTATATAGTTTCTTTATCTTGTTTTCTATCTCCTTATATGGACTTTTACAATTAAAAATATAAAATTTTGATGAAAGCCAGTTAAAAATTTGCCATTTTATATCTCATGCTCATTTTTTTTTTGTATTTTTCAGGGAAGGGTCTACAGGGTGTTCAGGGTCTCACTACTAGATCAGACTCATAGTGATCCTCTTGTTTACAGCCTCCAAAGAGCTGGGATTACAGGCGTGCACCACCACGCCCAGTCTCAGTTGCCATCTCAGTGTGCCCCAGTGGTGTGGCCGGCACAGAAGGCCTGCGGATCAAACCCCTGGGCCTCTGTACCTGCTTGTAAGCACTTTAATCTGCTGAGCTATTTGGCTGGCCCTAGATCATGCTCCTGATATCAAATATAAGACACTTTTTCTGGGCCTGCATTTTAGACATTTCCCCCTGTTTTTTTCTAAAGGATTTATAATTTTATACCCTAAGTCCTTTTAGAAGTAATTGTTTATGAAGTATAGGATTTAGATTAGAGTTTTTGTATGTGTTTGTTTGGGTAGGGGATATCTAATTTGCCTTGGTGAAAAGGGTTACCTTCTTCTACTGCATTGCTTTGTAAATGACACCATTAGCTAAATACAAAACCCTAAGAAGTCTAAAAAAATGAAACAGTACACAAACCCACAGTTTCCTATAAGGAACAAGTTGGCAGGATCATAGGATAGAAGATCAATATGTAGAAATCAATTGCATTTGTGTACACTAACATTAAACATATATTCAGGATGCTATAATACCATAAAATGCCATAAACAGGACAATTTACAAACAACAGGAATTTGTGGCTTACATTTCTGGAGGCTGGAAATTCCAACATCATGGTGGCAGCACACTCTGTGTAGCGTTCTTTGCTTCATAGTGCTTTGTTGCTGTGTTCTCACACAGTATAGAAATGAACAAACTCCTTCAGGTCTCTTTTTTAAAGGAGGTTAATCTCATTCATGATGTAATTACTGCTATTACTTCATCTCTTAATACTATCACATTGGGGATTTAGTATGACATACATTTAGGAAGACAGACACATTCAGAACATGGCAACATTATGAAAGTGAATTTTAAAACATAACAGTGTTTATCAACTTTTCCTGTTTTGGATGATGGTAAAATCTTAGTTCTCCTCAAAATGATCTACATGTTTAGTACAATTGCTATTCACATCCTAGAAAGACTTTCATGCACAAACATTTTAACATTTATTGAAAGACTCAGACAATGTAAAGGCTAAGAAAATTGTCGCAAAGAAGAATAAAGTGAGATGAAAGTTATTGCTTGCTACTTGTATTTATTCATCTTGCCTCCCACAATTTTAATTTCCTTGAAGACATACCATAATCATTAGTCTATTTTCACAATAAATAGTACAGATCTTGGCATATAGTATGTAGTAATTTAAAAATATGTTAATGAATAAAATATTTCAGAGATGCAAATAGTATTATTTCCAAAGGATATTGAATAATTTTAATTCTTAGGAAGTGCCTCTTCAGCTAAACAAAACTCTATCTCTCTCTCCTATCTCTATCTCTATCTCTATCTCTATCTCTATCTCTATCTCTATCTCTATATATCTCTCTATCTATTGTTATTAATTATTCAAGCATTTATTAAGGTCTTTAATTTCATATTATACTGGGCCTAGCATCTGAGAGGCAAAAGTGGAGAAAGAGGAGGAAAAGAAGATGAACAAAGTTGACATTTTTTAGTAGCTCATACTTTGGTGAGAGAAACGTGTAAATAGAGTAATTATCCTAAGTGTTGTGGTTGAATATCCTATAAAATGCTGTGGGAGTGTAGAAGAGGAAGGAGCAATAAAATTGTTTGGTCTAGGAGATTCTGGAAGGAATTTATAGACACTTGAGCTGGATTTTGATGAATTATAAGATCATTGCAATGACCAAGAGATTATTTGGAATTCCAGGTAGAAGAGTCAAGCATCTATAACCTTTCAATATTATGGATAAAATTGTGAGTTTGGTGAATGCCAAGAAGTTTTGTATGGCTAACACAGAAGACAGGAGTGTGTCAAGTTTCCAGAGAGGACAGGACAGGACAAGACACAGAAAATAGGTTGCAGCCATTTTAAAGAGAATGAATTTTACCCTTTGGGCAGTAGAAAGCAGATGAAATATTTGAAGTAAGAAAACTGGTGACATAGTTGAACATGTTTCTTAGAAAAGAAATTTTGGTGACATTTTGAATATCAGTTGAAAAGAAGGTGGAGTATAATATGTTTGTAGGCCAGTTTAATGGTCCTAGCATATTTTAATGAGTCTTAACCAATTAAAATAGTGACAGGGAAAGACAGAGAAGGAATTAGGTTTTAGAGTCATGGTTGAGATTGCTAAGTAGGTGTATGATGTGAAGTTGGGAAGCTATCTGGCAGAAGAATTGGAGGAGAGGCTATTAAGATGGTGAATCTAGGCAAATGAAAGGGTTCAGGAAAAGGTTTAGGCTTTTAGATATAGAGTCTGAACTTTCTTTCTGTGAAGGTAAACTATATCCATCATACAGATACACAGCTGATCTGGCAATTACAACAAAAGAGTACCTCTTGGCTCCGGTGACTATCATTGTTAGGGGATGAATCTCCTTTTACTTAGTGAACATGTATTGTTAGTGCCAGACAGCTTTTGATCAGTCATTGCTGCTTGTAGGTAGGTTCAGACTTGGGCCACATGTGGAAATTCTGTAATCTGTCATTCTATTTATATTAAAGAAATGACTATAGTATTGGTCCCAGTATGGGTCTTGTGTATCTTGTCTGTTCAGTAAATCCACTGCTGTCTCCTAGTGCTTTTCAAATTGTCACTAGCCTTAGCATCATTTGGGAACTTGTTAGAGATGCAAATTTTTAGGCCTTCTCTTTGATCTACTGAATCAGAAACTGGAATGGGGCTCTGTAACCTGTG
Organism: Octodon degus; assembly: GCF_000260255.1. Taxonomy (NCBI): domain Eukaryota; kingdom Metazoa; phylum Chordata; class Mammalia; order Rodentia; family Octodontidae; genus Octodon; species Octodon degus. Next base: position 9,317,771 of record NW_004524643.1, on the reverse strand, counting down.
TTTCAACAGGTTTTCCAGGTGTTTTGGAAGCACACTAACAATTGGGAACTATGGTATGTTATCTGTACACTGCCATATTGTGCTATAGCTAAGGCATGTACAATCTTGTGTCACTCAGCGTTGGGAATGCACTACGAGAAGTGCAGCTCCAGCCTGTGTTGTGCACCTAACATCACAGGGTGCACTTAACGTGCACCTCGATGGTGTAGGTCAGTAGCTTCATGGGGCCTCTTGACGCTGTGAAGAGAAGCAGTAAATCTAAGATGTTCAAGGCTGCTGCCACCAAAATATGCATGCTATTACACAGAACTGTTTTTAGTAAGTAGAATTATTCATTAAACAACAATAAAAGTATAGTGTGGTAAATATGTAAATCAATAATATAGTCATTTATTGTAATTATCGAATATTAGGCACTGTGCATAATAGCATGTACTACATTACCATATAACTGGCAGAGCAGTAGGTTTATTTATATTGGCATTATTACAAACACAGGGATAAAGTATTGTGTTGCATGATAGTTACAGTGTCACTTACGTGATAGGAAATTTTCAGTTCCATTATAATTTTATGAGACCACCCTGGTATTTGTGTTATTTCACTGCTCCAAGTATCTTTAATACAGGTCATGAATGCAATAGGTTACCATGATCAACTTTAGCCTGGGTGACACGTATTCAACTATTCTTCCTGATCATCTGTTTTTTAAAAAGTATTTAAGTAATGGATAAATTGATTTGTTTAGGGAGTAAGGTGAGACTACAGTACCAGCTACAGGCTGTCTGTGTCAAGGTGTATAAACATTGCCTTTTCATTTTGTCATTCATTCTTTAAATCTTACTTCATATATTTGCATTTACATGTTGCTAGAAAATCTTATTGATGTGATCATGAACAAAAATGAAACTTAGGGCTTTCTTAGTAGGTTTATTGATTAGTTTGCATGCTAATGTTAGGGGCAGTTGTTAGGGAGAAATATCCAATAAAGGAAAGAGAAAAAAGTTATCATGTGATTTCAAGTTATGCATTGGATTCATATTTGATTCAGTTTATGTACCTTTATCAAATGGATAGGACTCAGGGCAGAACATTCTCCCTTATTCTCTGGTACTTAATGAATATTATTGCAGTAGGAATCACATTTTATACAGAAAACAAAACCCATAGTGGCTGGGCTTTAAGAACATCAACATTTAATTGCTACAGAACAAACCTGTGTTCTCTTCAGACATGTAGGTCTAGGAGCATCGAGGTGGTTCAGGCAGAAGTGAATTTCCTAGTTGTTTAGGTGAACAGCCTCAGGTTTCTCTGGTGATGAACTTTAGTTTTCGTTAGCCCCACTTGCTCTGCCATTCCTGCTGTTTTGCAACAGGGCTTAAAAGTGCTTTAAGTGCTTGTGACCGTGGTAATGAATGAAAATGTCTTTCCAGCACTGAGAGGATTGCATTAGACTGAATAGTCACCTCACTTGTAAAAGCACTATTAGAGTGGGGCAGCTGTAAGTAAGGATAACGATTTGTGTCCACTGCTTATTTACTGAAAATTGTCAATGTATTATTTATTGAGAGCTCTCCAGACAGTGCTTGTCAGAATAAAAATGTCAGCTCTGAGCAAAATGTTATAATACATAATAAAAATGCTAGGTACGCATTTTAGGAAGACAACTAATTAGACCTGCTTTTTCTTAAGGAATAGACAGTAAAAATGTCTAATATTGTAGACGCTTTCAATTTGTATAAGTCTTTTTCTTTTCTCCTTGCTCAGCTCAGTATTTGGTTTAAAAACTTAGCATGCCCGAGAAATAATTTGAACAACTTTGTGATGTTGCCATTAGATTCCTTAAGTAGTAGGGAGGCCCATAGTGAGAGGAAGGCCTGGGTCTTCCATCCTATAGAGAGTAGTGCTTGCACCTCCATGTTTTGTCTGAAATTAGATGTCACTTCCTCCCTGAGCAGTGCTCATGGAAAACTGCCTCCAGTGTAAACAACATAAAATTATTAAGCTTATTCCTCAGCCGTGCTAATTAACCCCAAACAAATTTCACATTAAGGAAACAGAATTCAATCAATGTAAATGTTATTGCTGTGTATTACTGTAAGCAATAATATAGTGGCTAAAATAATTAATTATTTTGGGTTTTTTTTGAAGAAAATATTTTTTCTAATCCAAAATGTCTTGTGGATTTTTTCACTTTTTCTTTGGCCTCCCTTGGCATAGAATATAAAAGATCCATCTGGCAAAACATGAGTGATACATTGCTGTTTTTACAATGGGATTATCTTTGACAATTGGGTTGTTAAGAGGGAAAATGTATTTTTGAGAGCTTCAGGTTTACTTAGGCTAAGGATGTTTTCATTGGCAATGCATACGCAGATTTGCTGTCTTACCTGCTGTAGTTGTAGCAGTTTCTTATTCTTTTTTCCTAGCAGTGTTAAATAAAAAGGAGGGTGGTGATGGTGGTGGTTGAAGGGAAGATGAGAGAATGGTGAATGAAATCTACATCTGAGGGGAAAAATTCCAAAATGCCATTTTACAGTATTGCAGGTTTTGTGAACTATTTGCCAAGAAAGATTTTGTTTTTCTTGTTTTTAAAATCTGGGCTCACATAGGAAGTCAAATTATCCTCTTCATCATAATTTTTCTTACATTAAAACCCACCAGATTCTAAAATAATTGCTTGGTTGTGGCTTTGAGAACTTAGATAAAAATTATCAATACCATCATTTTCATCATCCTCTGAGACCTTTCGAGGCAGGAAGTGCAGAAGCCAGATGACATGTAACTTCATTTTTCACACAATACAATGGATATTTGATTATTATGGAGTTGTTTACCAATTAGAGGTTGCATATTTTAGTATACAGAACACAAATCAAATACTATTCATATTAAGATTACTCTGAGAAATGATACATCCTTTACCCAATATATAGCAGCAAGTATTAAATTAACTTTAAAATTTAAAGTAATTAACTTTGTAACAATAAAACAAAATGTTAATTTTCTAAGATTTAGCACCCATCATTTCTTTGTCATCTTACCGTCTTATATAAAATGCAATCCTGCTCCTCTCCATCCCCAATTAGTTCAACATCTTTCACGGCTACTCTTCATTCTCTACTCTCCTCTAATAAAATGCTATCTTCACCTTAGTAGGAATATTTAATATTTTAATCATATCTTAAATGTTTAACAAGAAGGTTGCTACTCAATATTTGCAGTAGTGCCAAAGCTAATAATAATACTGTCAGTGTTCCAAGAAATAGCTGTAGAAAGTCACTAACAAAACAAAACTAACAAAAGTAATTCCTTATGCTAGAAACAAAAAGAAATTAAAGTCTTTCAGGGCTATTTTAAAATAACATCTGAATGGACAACTTGTTTGATTGTATATTTTGGTTTCAAATGATTTGCCTCAATTTATTGCTTATATTTTCTTCAGTGTCTTAGTTTCTATAGCCAGATAGTTGTTTTGTGATTTTTACTTTTTCCAAATAGAAAATAAATTTGCATTTTATTTCTTCGCATTTCATAGGTAACTGATAATGTACTGAATATTTGAAGAAATTATGTCCAGTGATTTATAAACAAATTTAGACAATTAAAATTTATATTGAACATTTCTTCAATTTAGATGTTTATGTCTATAAGTATGTTTTAAACACTATACATTCTATAGCAAAATATATAAGATAGCTAAATATGGTAACTAGTACCTATATAGCCCTCTACTAGTCAGGGCACCTACATTATTTTAAACTAAAATGTGTTATGATTCATATTCCTATAAATTAAAGTTGCACTATAATGCCAAGCCAAACAACGCAATAAAATTCTAAAATAAGAGTCCTACTTAGAAGAATCTATATTAGTATATTTTAAATTGAGATGCAAAGGGTTGTGTCCAGTATTTTACTCTTTTTAAGACTGTAATTGACAAACTGCACTGATCATACTCTTATGTGTTTTTCTCCCTCTACTGAAATAATTTTAAAAAATGAAAGCAAAAAAGGTAAAAAGAGAATCCAGAATTTTGAAACCCAGTGGTCCTGAAGTGATGGGAAAATAGCCAAGGTGTCACAGCTAATTTCTGACCCTGTTTTATGAGTTCTGCTGTTCCTTATTCCCCTTGTCAGCCTGGGAATCCCTGAGGCTGTACAAACTGGCTGAACATCACTCAATCCCAGTTTTATATCCCCTTTTAATAATGTTGAGTCTATTCTGTCCAACTTTGATTCAGACAACCTGCTTGTCTTGAAAAAGTGATATGTTTAATCAGTGACTCTGTCTCCAGCGTAGCTCCCACTGCGTGTGACTAGAGCCGGAGAGTAGTGCAGTGGTCTGTCACTTCTGTTTGAATGGGTAATGTGGAGCCCATCAGCTGAAAAGACAGGAGCTGGAACTGCTTGTTAGGACATATGATCAAAAGCCACTCTCTGCTTTCTGCCAATCAAACCTCATGTCGCCTTGTGGGGCAGACATTAAATAGATTTTTTTTTTCTGCTGTACACTGTGGGCATTTTGCCAGTTTGACATGTGAACTGTTACAAAAGATAGCAGAGTTTCAACTGCTTGCTGACTGCTTTAAAATATTACTGAACACTTGTCAAAATGAAATATTCATAATACTATATTATGATAAATTCAGTGAAGTATTATTCAGTGCCTGTGTATTGTAATTTATGGAATTTTTTGTTCTTGCTGGGGCAGAAGAAACAATAGACAATTGCTTTTGGAGTGAAAGTAAGGAAAACAAAACTCTACAACTACGACTGCGAACCCAACACAACTGTGAGACAAATAGTTTTGAATATGATGATTATTGCTTTGTGAAGATAATATTAGTAAATTAAATATTATTTTACAATATCTCTTTTCTGCTTTAAAATTATTTACTTCTTTTATGTTGAGACAAGAGAGTGGTTTTAGTATTTATTCTATTCTAAGAATAAAATTAAAAACTTTATTTTGACATTTAATTCAGGGTTTTATTCCTTCTATTCACCAAGAAGATGGACACATTTCTAGTTCTTGTATTCCCTCCTTTCTTCTTTCCTTCATCCCTAAAGATTTTCCAATTATATTGCTACCTCATCGTTGTGCCAGAGCAGCCTAATAATGATGGCGGCGCAGACCCATTTCTAAGCTTTAAGGAGAAGAATAAGTACCTAAATACAGTGCTTTTCAATTGGAGGTCATTTGATTTGGCATTTAAAAAAATTTCCAAAACACCCAGTTAACTGTTCTAAAGCTGTTAAAATCTTAGTTGGTGTTTTGATATCTCCCAACTTGCCACTTGGTACTTGCTGTTTCTTCTCTAATGATCATTTTAAAAGGAGTTAAACATTTTCACCAAAACATACCATGGTAATCTAGTGGAACTCATTTAAACACTGAGCTACACATAAACAGCTGCTCCTTCAATAAGCCATTCTTTATAATACCCTTATTACCTTCTAGTGTCTCAAATTCTGATTAGTCAACAGTGCTGATTGCTGTACGGCATTCCGTTGCCCATCTTCCTTCTGCTCAGCTGCTCATATCTTAGTTGTTATTTGATTACAACACAACTTGTGCATTGTTTCTCCAAGTTGCTCTTTATATTGTGTCTTAAAACTCTGAATTATCCAAGGAAACTGGGATGGGGTGAAAGTGACTTTCTTCACACGTATTTAAAATGTCTGAATAAAGCATGGTATAAAAAAACCACATAATTATGGAACTCCTAGGTTGGAAAGAATATTTGTAATTTAAAACTCCATACTTACAATCACATTATGAAATAGTTTCAGTACGTGGAAGTGTTTTTAAAAGCATACAGTACTATATAAATGTAAAAAGTTATTAAAATTTTTATATGATGGCTGTTACATTTTAGTCAGATGTTACAGTCTCTAAGAGATTGTTATGTATGTCGACCCTCACAGGAAGGCCTAAAGGACCTTGAGCTGTGCCACAAGACGAGATAATTCTAGCCCAGTCACTGTGCAGCCCCAATGATGTCCCACTAAATAGGAGAGCCTGGTGATAGTTTCAGTTATGATGAAATAAGGAAGGGTGGGAAAAATGTCTATAACGAAGTTTGAATTTCAGCTATTCCTTTGTTGTGACCCCCTGGAATTTACTCTTGGTGAGTAGGAAATGCTGACACACTAGAAATGCAACCTCAGTGAAGGCCCTAAATCTGTCATTGTGCTCTGGAGTCTGCTCTGAAAATAGCAAAGCTCTTTTGGTAAATTAAAATCGGTGTGAATGGGAACAGATGTTGACATGCTTTACTTTATCTTCAGGGATGCCAGTTAAAGAGGGGTGGGTCAGTGAGGTTGGGTGGCAGGCAATACACTAGGTGTGCGAACTTGTTCTATCAAGGGAGTTCTGTTTTGTGATGTTAGTCAATAGAATTGTATTTATCTTTGGTAGTGCAGGTAAGAATTATCCCTACATTATTGTGTCTAGAGAGAAAATGAGGGCCGTGGTATTTATTTAAGAAAGGGTTATCATTTTTAAGTGCTCCCTATGGCTGTGTCTTTTCTTCATCAAGCTGCACTGTGTATAAATTGTTTCTGGCTACTATTGGTTTTAACTTACTGACATCATTTTGGCAGAGCTTCCTAAAGTACTTGTCGAACCCTAATGTTACAGTGGTCTTTGTGCTCGTATTTGTCAAAAATAATGAAAATGGTTTATGCTCTAAAAGTGCACAATTTATCAAATAGCTTGTATAGCCAATTTAAATAAGTCTCACTGAAGTTTCAGTCTTGATTTGAAAAAATAGCATAGGATGAATTTATTTATAAGAACCTTAATAGTTTCTCTCAATTCCTTTTACATTTTAGATTACCTTGTAATTTTCTAAATCTACATGAACAATAATGATCAATTTTGTCAGTATTATTCACACCTTTTATTAATTTAACATAGATGAATAAATGTGAATGTTGTGAAGAGTTGATTGGGAATAGATTTTAAATCTGACAGTTAGATTACAGGGTACCTAAGAAAAAATGGCTCTTTCACTAGGTACCTAGTAATTTAATTCTTGTTTGAAATTATTATAATTTATTACAGTGTGTGGGTCCTAATGAATGTCTACTATTAAATGAAAAGGAGAAATTGAAATTAAGATTATGAAATTCTTTTAACTCGTATCTTAAAATCCTCTTAAACAATTCAGAAGACATTAATAAGCTATGTAGGTTTCTTTCCATATTCTGTAATGACAAATAAAAACATTTTTTTCAGTGTTTAAAGATTCTTATAAATGTTGAATGCCATTAAAACTCAAAGTATGCAATCTCAGAATTTTATAAAATGTTACTAGCCATTATGAGAGCATTAAAATTGGCAATTCTATTTAAATATTTATTTGTACTATACCCAGACTTTTCTAGCATTTGGGTTTTGCAGAAATAACTATTTCCTTAATGTTAAACATTTAATGTAAGAAGATTGAAGTTTTCATAGAATTATTAACCATACCAGATTAACATTTTAAAAATTCCAAATACTAGGAGACTTTTAAAATGTTAATAAAATTTTAGAAATAAAGATGTTCAAATGCACCAAAGTGTTGAAATTTATCACTTCTAAATCTAAGTCAGATCTGACCAGTGACCAAAATGAAGATCAAGTATTTAAAAAATAATAATTCCTGGATAATAATTTATATCATGTGACAAATTTTTATCCTGATGGATTATCTGTAATGTCATTTGAAAGAGGCATCCCATGAATGTCTTGCCTGGATAGAAGCCTTTCATGTATAAATGTAGTCATATTTCAAATAAAAAAAACAAAGAAAGAAAATCAAACTGTTTCCTTGAATTTCAAATTATTCCTATATTTACTTTAAAATTCTTAAAGTTTTGTATGCTAGTATCTAGAGCTTGTCTTCTTATGGAGGCTGCTGTAACATTTGTGCACACTAGTAATCAGTTTATGTGTAGAGAAAAAGGAAATAAACAAGTTGGTGATAAGTTTACTTTGAGTGCAGAGACTAGCCAGCCCTGGCATAGGTTTTTGACAGCTTCCAAACAATAGTGACTTTTAGGGCTTGGTTTTTCTCTCCTTGTGATGACCCTCCACTACCAATCCTGGATCTAAGGACTAAACTGCAATTTTTCAAAGAGTGGCTGTTTTGTGAATTTTTGCTGGGTGCTCCTTTGAGGATAAAGAGATGGGCCCTTAGAATGAAGTCAATTCTTCATTCTCCTCCTTTGTAATAAAATTGTCTGTGACACTCCCCCCACTTGCACCAACTTAAGATGCATTGCCAGAAGAATGTAGTGAGAGTGCTAGCTGTTTTTAGATGGGAAGATGATTTGTTGCCTCTGATAATCTGCTTGTTGAGCTCAAGTTAGCTCAGGCGTCTGAAAGAAATAAATGGCAGAAACAAGTAGGGCACTACCCTTAGTAATGATTACTGACCTCCTTTTAAAATGTTTGCAGTAGTTTAGTAGAGAAACAATTGGATAGAATTTATTCTGTCTAAGTTTCTATAAATAACAAAGCCTTTTCTCATCTATCAGTTATGTCCACGTGGTTGCTGTTTATCACTGTAACTAGTTCCAACAGTTAAATTCCAGTGTCTCTCATCTACTATTACAAAAGGCTAAAATGGGCCAACTCAAACAGGGGGACAGACCAAGAAGACAACTTTCTTATATTGTGCAGTGTGAGTGCATGCTGATGGTGCTGTGAAAAATGGGTTCTTTAAAATATTTTGGCTAATTGTGTTACCATAACTTTAAAATGTTAATTTTGAAGAGCATTGATAATTTGCAAAGCCATGTCTACTGTTATATATTTAATTAGATTTTTCTCCTTTGTGCCTGTTTAAACTCTAAATGAAAGATGGAAATATGTTTGCTCTAAATATTTGATATGATTGAGATGAGATTAAGCGGTTTAAATGATTTAAAAATTGTATTTACTTTAGTGCAATCTGTTAGATTCAGATTCAGTGCTAATCTGTCATTTGGTTTGCTTTGTGGTACAGTATAGCAAACGAGGCACTAAGAGTTAAACTGTTCGGCACACGGCTGGAGTTAAAAATCCAGGTTTCCTCTTTCCTTTCCATTTATAGTTCTTCAGGCAATGTTGAGTTTGCTGTTCAGACATTAGCTGTACTTCTTCGCAATGACCTTGTGGGGTAGAGGAGCATGGCGCAGTGGCACTTTCCAGCTGTATTCAGCCTATCCGTCGGGGTATAATCATGCTCAGTCCCAGCACCGCAGGCTTGGACATATGTTGAGTTTTATTTCTTTCTTCTGACATTAATCCTATTCACCAGCTGTTCTGCCAGCTGCCATTCTTCAGTTTAGAGATTACATTTTGGGGGATACCAACAAAGGTCTAGTTGACCACTGCTTTCTCTTTTCTTTTTTTCCCCCTTATTCCATAGAAATGATTGGAACTGGGGGTCGGAGGAACTCTGCTTTTCCCCACGATCACCTCACTTTTTTGGATCCTGAACATTAGCATGATTTATAATCACCTTCCGTATGTCATGGACAAGCTTTCCAAAAACCATATTACCACCTTCCTTAAAAAAATCTCCTTTTCATTAAAAGGTTTTAAGTTTACATTGAAGGATATAATTAATGTTTCTTATGTTACTGTAGAAACATTAATTTGTGGCAATTTCTTTTGATGTCCTGGAATATATTCCAGCTGAAAATATGCTTTTAGTTCTTTGTTTTTCCTGCAGGTTTGAGAACACATCTCAGTTAAGATGATACTCTTTTCCCCCTGAGCTATGGTTTTGCTAATCTTGTTTGAATGGGCTATTAAATCTCTGTTACACTCATAATATATACTAATAAGTAGTATAGATTTCTCACTTCATATTCCAGATGATCTGTCCATAAGCAGGATGTTAAACATCTGTAGTTTAAGCCTCTGGGACTAACAAAGCATTAATGACAGAAAGAAATGTGGCCTGGACAATAAGGTCACAGACCATGTGGTAAAGAAGCGTCTCCAATATTATTAAGCCTGCACATACTTTTCATTTTTAATCCTTCCATTTTCATAAAGGAAAAGATAACTAATAGACTTAAGTTGTAATCATTTACAGTACATGTTTATTATGTTAATACCAACAAATACACAAATCTCATATGTGTTATAATTCTCTCAGCTGATATTTTGTCATTTAAAATGTTCTCCATACTCACAGCTATTAATTTGCCTTAGAAGATAATGTCAATGCAAATTTGTTTAGCAACTAGATTCTCCCTTTGTCTTTTAACTTTGTGGTAAATATGTGCCATATATTAAAGAACCCAATTTAAATAGTTTCTCCGGCTGAAGTCATTAGAATTAAGAAAATCCTACTGACTTAAAAAATACCCAAAAGTAGCAGTATATTTTAGGTTATGCATGTTTGTTTGCTTATTCATTCTTCCATTCATCCAACCATTTTCCATCTATCCACTCATCCATTTATTTACTCATTCAGTCATTCGTTTGTTCATTCATTTGCTCATTCATTCATTCATTCATTCATTCATTCATTCATTCATTCATTCATTCCACCGAATAGGATATTACTTACTGAGCCATGTAAAAGAACACATATCATCTTTTGTCTACCAATGTAAGTTTTCATATGCATTTATAAATCTATAGAAAAATGAAAAGAAGTTTATAAATTGCCTCCTGAACAAAAACTATTGATTCCATACCATCCTCTTTCTCCCAAAGATCTGACGGTAGTGAACCCCGCTTACTAAATATGGACATTCTATTTATAGAAATATTCATATTTTTATTGGTGGCCAAAGCACTGCTTATAGGAAAACCTACAGGTGACTAATAGGAGTTGCTCACTAAGTGGAATAATGAATAGTATTAGGTGTCAATTAAATCAAGCTTCCCCGAGGTGCAGGTGCTCCACAATGTACTGACACATTTCAAGTAGCAGTGCCACTTCACCCATGCATATGAACAAGCACATTTGCATATTAAAAAGCTGAAAATTATTTAACTGAAGCAAAAGTCTTTTAGAGATGATGGAGGTTATTAAAACTGTTGACAAGAAAGAAGGTAATTGCCTGAAAATGAGAGATGACATTCTGCTATACACAGGGAACGTTGTTTTTGTTGTATTGTGCAGCAGTGCCTGGGTGTATAACCTATTACATTGAGATTGCTCCTATGCAATTAGACCCTTTTTGTCCTCACTTCAATAAGGCTATGATTATGAAGGATTGAAGAACACTTGGCATATTGAATGTCTGTTGTTTTTATAACTTCGTCAGAAATGACAAAACACGTTTTGTGTCCTGTTTTTTCTTTGTAGGCTTATTGATTCTGTGATTATAATATTCATAAAAGACAATGTGTTCATGGTTGAACACTCTGTCATTTATACAGGTTTTATTTTTTCAGTCTCAGCATAGTATTTGTTTGAATGCCAAGGTGTTAGTCAGAAGATGAGCAGATTTTTAAAAGTAAAAGATGAATAGGTGAGAAGTTTATCATGCTAATAATCCCAAATATTACTATTAAAAGTGTCATTAAAATGGATGATTTCATAAGTTTCAGATGGAAATAATTCACCAACTAAGAAAACTTGAAGGCTATTTTATATTCTTTCTGATTATGAGTTGTTTATTTTCACTTTGAGTCTTGATAGCGCATGTGCTGTATTTATATTTGTCAGATGAGGTGAAGACTTATGGCTCAGAAGAAGGGACTTGCTTGGTACTGAAGGAGGCAGTGCATCAGGTTGACTTCTTTCTGTAGTTAGTGATGGAAACAATGACAGTCAACATGACAATTGGAAATGAAGCTAGGCAAATCATTGCAGGTGTAGGGAATTTCAAGTTTTTACACTATTACAATTATGCTTGTTAAAAGACTTTTATATCTAATTATCCCAATTAGGCTTCAGCTCCCAACAGAGAATTGTAGCAAGACACAAAGTCTATTTTCATCATTCAGGTCTTTCATTGAAGATGTGTTTCCTTGGACATAGTCATGAGATTCTGCATTTATTTCTTACATGGATTTAAATCTGAGACTAGTTTGTGAGACACAGAATTGATACTCCCTAAAGAAAGCCCAAGGGTACCTAGGAAGCTTGCGAGGTGGTTGTCATTTATGGACTCCTTTATTTTTTAATTTGGGTGCATCTGGGCTTTAGTAAATGAAGAGGCACACCTAAGGATTTTGTTTGCAGCTGTCTAGTGATTTATCTAATCTGACATGTTCTTTTCTTTAAGTTGAAGAGGGAGAAAGGCTTTAGGCATAGCAATCTGATTCTTGATTAAAAAGATAAAAATGAGATACCTCAGTTCTTTTCAAAGTCATATTATTAACTGCCTGCTGAAAATCTTACCTACTTAAAAGATGAATATCCTAATATAGTCACGCTCAAAGAGTAAATGATAGAGGCCTCCCAAGTATGCCAAACATGTCAGTTACTTCATATACACATATCTATCCACCTGTTCTGCACCTCAATTTCCATTCACACAATCTTGGAGTTCTATGACATTATTTTTATTCCAGTTACTCTTGGGTTATCTTGTTCAAGACGTTGAGAACAATCTTAACCTTTCTTCATTTGACTGATTTTATTTGAGAGTTATCATTTTTTTAAAATACATCTTTAATAGAAACTAGTTTCTTGGCTAATTTAATTTTTTTAAATTGAAATTTGCTTTGGTGCCATTACTTTGAATTTTTCCCAGTTAAGTCTACTAATATGAAGATACTTAGCTCTCAGAATTGATTATACAATTTTACCTGACTTACAAATACCTATCAGTTTGTGGGTTGGAATGTTTAAAAAGCAATGGTCAAAATTAACTTTTATTTTAATTTGTAAAAGACTATACTTGAATGTAACCATGTGAAGTACGATTTGTTGAATAGATAATGAGAAATAAATCTAAAGCAAATTAGAATCATGAATCTCAGGATTTGTTCTGGAAAGCAAAGAATTATATAAAACATTTCCCTCTGTCAAGTGATAACTTTTATAAATTGCCATTATGTGGAACTACTGGAGACTCAAGATTATGCCTTCATTTTTTTTGATAGCTGAACTATTATAACAATTCACTGCCTGATGCATAATTGGCAAATTTTCACAAGCTGACACGTAATGTGTCTGTAAATGTTTCTTAGGGTATTTGATAAATAAGATGAATGGGTCCTAAAACATCTTACTAAAAGGTATTTAGGATTGTAGCAATGCTTAGTATCTAGAAACTTGAAGAAAATCCCTCGCTTTAATCATATATGCTTTTTCCACTTTTATATTCTCCTTTGATAGCTATGTTTTCCTTATGCTTAGCAAATGTAGTGACCAAATAAACAGACAAAACAAAGCTGATGTATCATCCTACTGGAAGGTTGAGGATGTAAAATGCAGGATTGAAAAAATAAAGACAAGACAGTTGCACCAGATTATGTGGGCAGAAATGCACTGAAGCGTTTAGGTGGTTGATCCAGTGCAGATTAACTATGAATGCAAATATGATGATAGATGAGATAGCAACATAATCTAGAGTTGAGCAAATATTTTAAGAAATTGTATGTGGTGGGAAGGCCATTCCTAAGAAATATTGAATCTGAATCAGGGCCATTCCTAAGAAATATTGAATCTTGAGAAATTACACTGTAGTCTTGCCTTTTCTCCATTCCCTGCCCTGAACATTTTTCAGGTAAAATTTGGTTAATGAATTACCAGTGTACCCACATAGTACGAAAGGCAGCCTGGGTGTACCCACATAGTACGAAAGGCAGCCTGAAGCATGAAGAGCGCATAGGAAGGTAGGAGCACTATTAGCAGGAATCTGGTCTCTGTCTCTATGTCTCTTTGTCTCTCTGTCTGTCTGTCTGTCTGTCTGTCTGTCTGTCTGTCTGTCTCTCCCTCTCTTTCTCTCTTCCTATGCAGATTAAATGTGATTTAAAGATAAATTTCGGTTGGAACACATCTTCCTTTTCACTATTTTAAAATTAGCAAGAAACCAAAGAGTACTCTGATTATAGTGTTAGAGGTGAGGTCAAATATATGATGGACTTATTTGCCTAAGTAGATGCATTAGGAAATCCCTGGTTCTTAGTTTGTTAGGTTAATAATACTCTAATAGTACATAGTAGTTTACAGTTTGCAAAGAGCTTTCACTTGCATTGTATGAGTGTCTTAAAAATTTTGAGTGGGAAGAATGGCAAATATTTTTTATAAAAGTAGAGAAATTATATATTAGCTAGTACATAGGGAGCTGGAGAAAAACTTCAGGTTGCATAATAGTCAGTGTTCTTTGTATTCTTTTATGTAACCATTCAACATTATAAAAACAGTGTACAGGTAGAACATTTGAGTGTAACAGTGGTCTCTGGTTGAGATAACTCAGGGTGCAGATCATGTAATTAGGACTATTAGGAGTGGTTAATTTAGGTTCAGGACAGATGTTTTTTTTTTAACACTGGAATGGTCAGTTTGTGAGAATATAAGAAGCATGTGTAAGGGTATGGTAGAAGGAGATCGATAGAGAGTGAGAGAGGGAGGGAGGGAGACAGAGAGGGAGACAGAGAGAGGGAGGGAGCGAGGGAAAGAAGGAGGGGGGGGGAGAGAGAGAGAGAGAGAGAGAGAGAGAGAGAGAGAGAGAGAGAGAGAGAGAGAGAGAGAGAGAGAGAGAGAGAGAGAGAGGTTTTAAAAGGAGGAGAGACTGAGGAAGAGATGGTATAACTCCATGTAGCAGCACTTTGTCCCAAAATATCTAACAAAATAAATTCCTCTTCTCTTGAGTGATACATCCCAAAAAGTTTATGTTTCAGAGATTTATCTACATGACCATGTAAACAATAACAAGAAACTTTGTGTTTCATATTGCTAGAGAAACTATAAGATTTATTCTTATTTACTTGTAGTTTTCAAAATGATCTTCTTGGGGCTGGGGAGATGGCTCAGTGGAATAAGCACTGGTCTGGCAAGCTTAGGGGCCTGAGTTCAATCCCCAGTTCTGAAAAAAAAAGAAAAAAAAAAAGATCTTCTCCTGAAAGCCTTATAGAAGAAAGAAATGTCATACTCATACAACATAGAGGGAATGATGTGATGATTCTCTATGACTTAAAAATTCTCCATATTTCATGTGTCCTTTTGCTTTTTTTGATTAAAGTTTAACTTAAAATATTAACAATCAGGGCTGGAGAGATAGCTCAGTAGAATAAGCACTTACCTGGCAAGTGCAAGGTGGTGAGTTCAATCCCTGGTACCACAAAAAAAAGAAAAAAAAAAGAAAAAAAATATAGACGCATATCAAACAGAGACAATAATAAAGTAGACAACCAAATTTATATTAGATATTTAACCTGTACTTTTGTTTTTGAGGTACTTGGGATTGAATCAAAGGTCTTGTGTACTGAACTACATCCAGCCTTTTAATTTTTTTTTTTAAGTGTGCGACAGGGTCTCAGCTGCATGACATTGCTAAGTTATCCAGGTTGGGCAAGAGCTTTCATTCCTTCTGCCTTAGCTTCCCAGAATAATGTGATTACAGGAAAACACCATCACTCTCAGCTCTGTTTCCTTAATATATCAAACAGTGTATGAGGTTGCCATAATTGAAGGATTGAAATTAGACACAGGACACATAAAATAGGAAGTGTACACAAAAAAATTTTATTTCTCAGAATATGCTTAAGACATTCCTTTTACCTAAGATGGCACTATGCATAACTATCTAGGTGCCTATAAGCATTTCTTTGAACATATTGGTCATATTAGCAAGGAGTAATATTTTATTTATAGCATTTGAACTGGCGATAAGGATGTCCTAGAGTATTCTTGTTTCTCTTGATATATACTAACCATTTCTTGCTGTCAGGTGTGTCTGTTGACAGTGATTACAAATTTCATTGGACTCCTGTGTGTCTCATTGCTTAGTCATTAGATCAAGATGCATTGATTGTCACACACTGAGAATTTTTTATGTAATATCTCACTTTGAGAGTCACTTTTGGGGGCCTGGGAAGATAGCTCAGTAGAATAAGCACTTGCCTGGCAAGCACAGGGTCCTGAGTTCAGTCCCTGGTACTGCAAAAACAAACAAACAAACAAACAAACAAACAAACAAAAAACCACAGAGTCACTTTGGCGCTTGGAAGTTTGTGAAAGGCTTTCTCTTGTTAGAGAAGAAAATCCTCTCCAGAAGCAGTAAATAGAACAATGACTGGACATTCATATTATTTGGCTTTAGAAGTCCTATTAAGCTACATTTCAGCAAGCTTAGAACGATATATATCTTACCATTTGAAAAGACATAATAAAAATGATTCATTTTTCCACACCAGAATTTTATTTACATGAAAAATTATAAGAATGGAAACTATAAAAACTGGATACTATTTTTGAGGGTTCATTAGACTACTCATTTTTTCACACCTATTTACAAAAACCTTAGGCAATTTTCCTATCATAGTAGATCAATATTTGTATATAATTGAACATGCTTACTGATTTGGGATCAGGCAGCATCTCAGATGTATCACTGAGTCTGTAATTATCATATGACACGAAGTGATGTAATGTCTTAAAAACTGTGAATTGCTCATTCATTTCTTCACATTTATTGAGCTTCTCTTATGTCAGCTACAGCAGCAGGCACAAGAAAGTTGAGCACTGACATTTTAAAATTTCTTCTTGAGATTTCTGTTTTTACAACTATTTCTTTCTATCAGTTTTGGATACAAATATTTAGTTAATTAGTACTGTGTTTTAGTCTAGTTAATTGAGATTTTATTGTCATCTGTATTGTTTTGTAAATTTAATGAAAGAAAATTCCTTGGTATGTTTCATTAGGGTTCAGTTAGCCTAACTTGATGCACTAACCAACCCAAACAAACTAGAAAGTTTGCTTCACATAACAAGTCATAATTTAGTATGTGATCTGCAACCAAAGTGTATGGTATGCTATATGTTTTTTTAGGTGTACGAGGTAGGTATTACTGATTGTAAGTATGAAGAGCGAAGAAGGCGTTTAGAGTTTAGGACACATTTCATTATTATTGGGAAGTAATCCAAAATATTAAAAAGTTAAGTGAGCGTAGTTAATAGGCGTGGAAGAACAAACTAGAACAAACTAGCTTTATTTCACACAGGAAATAGTAGTGGGTAGGTTTGGTGTAAATGTGGGAAACACTGATGCACACGGGTTTCCATAGTAACTGTACGTCCGTCCCTACCATAGCCCTGCTAACACTGGTAATTTCCTACTTCTGTGCCTGTATTCTCTGCCGTACTGAAGCTCAGTCAAGAAGGGCACTTATTTGTTTAATTCATCTTTTTCTTTCCAGCCTCCCTCTAGCATATTATCTGGCACAGTGGAGATGATCAATAAATATATTTTTGGTGAGTTAACATAAACACATTAATATAAAATGGCAAATTCTGTAATAGAAACATGAAAAAGAAAGGAGTATAAAATAAAAAGCACTTAAGAAGTAAAACATACTCTTTGAAGTATGTAAGTTTGAAAATATTTGTATAGCTAGACACAGTGAAAACTAGTTTTATTTATATTCTATCAGAATACTTTATTAACAGACTTTTTTGCCTATTGACAAAGCACAATGTCATTTTCAAGCTATAAAATAATTTCTTGAAGCAATAAAAACTAAAATTTTGTTAAGTAGCAAATAATCTCAATTCTATGAAAATTAGTAATTTCATAAAAAGTTAATAATTCACATACTATAAATATAGTAACTTAATTAGATTATGTGATTAGTATGAACATCTAATTCTCTACTACAGTAGTACCAGAGGCAGTTTAGTAGACTTGATAGAGGAGCTAGCTGCAGTTTTTGGTTATTGGAGTTAACATTTTAGGGTTGAAAAGAATACTTCTTTTTTGTTAAATATTGCCCTAAGAAAAAAGCATGCCATCTCATTATTTACATATAAAGTATTAAATTGTGAATAATTATAATCTAAACTTGATAATATTTTATTTTTCAGAAAATCTTTCCTTTAATATATCAGGGAGATTTTAATTTTAAATTATAACAATTTTAAGGAGAGTTAGCATGGGTCTATTCAGACTGTGTAAATGAAAAGGTACAATGCTGTCACCATTGAATAGTTTCCTTTTTGGCATAATAAAGAAATAATACAAATATCTTTTTTTTTTTTTTTTTTTAACGCCGAATGCAACTCAGGTCCTTGCACTTGCCAGGGAAGCGCTTACTCCACTGAGCTATCTCCCCGGCCCCACAAATATCCTTCTTATTACAGATCTCTTCATGTCAATTTACTTGCAAGAATTTCTTGTGCTACGTAGTGCTTAGTAGGCTAAAATCAAACTAAAAATCTTGAAAATAAAGATTGACAATTTATATTGAAATAAAATTAAAGTCACAAAGAACTTTTTAGTGTTTTGAAAGTGTCTTCTTTAGTGTTGCATATTTATGTACATGTGTTTCTGATCCTTCTTTTTGTAAAGAACTTAAAAATTTTTATATTTCTTTTAAATGAATTATCATCTATTGAATTGTCTAGAAGTGCTCCATTTGTAATAATTTTTCAACCTTTGAAGCATGTTAACCTTAGGCACTTGCATGTTGCAACTCCAAATCATCATTTTGTTAAGAAATATACAAGAACTCCACACAATGTTTTTGATGTTATTTTCTGTTTTAATATTTTAAATCAAAGTTGTTTTTTTAAAGCATGTTGTCATTTTTTTGTAATAATAAAATAGCCTGTTTATCACATGAATACTATTTTCAGTCATCTATTACCTAAAATTTGGTTTGAATATTTTCAATTGATGTGAACTTATGGCACCAAAACACATTTTCATTTTTATAATTGACTTTGACTATAAGCAGAGTAATACTTGTATTGTCATAGGTGTGCCTCTGTCTCTTTAGTGTGTATGTATGTATATGTAAATACCAAGTAAATTTTAGTTCTTCCATTTTTAATATGGAAAACTTACATACTTTTATTGAGTATTATACCAAAATATTAGATAAATATGTTTGCAAATATAATCAGACTTCAAGTAATAAAAGTATTAATTTTAGGAAACTGACTTAAAGTAACTATAGTTTCTATATTTCATGAAGTAGTAATGAACTGTAAGGTTTTCATGTGTATGTGGTGCTAAACATTGAACTCCAGGCGTCATACCAGCTAGGCAAGCTGTCTACTATTTGGCCATATTCCCAGCCCTAAAATGTAGTTTTTGATATATACATATTTGGACAATTGATAATTAGTTTCAAAATTTTTCAGATAATCACAAAATGTATATAATTTTTGCTGTGATACAAATCAAAAATAAAAATCGATATTTTAATAATAATGACTTGTATATTTTTAAGGAGACAGCCTTGAAAAATTCTTGGTCTCAGAAGTTCTTATTATGGAAATATGTTTTTCTCACTTCTGTTTTTTAAAAAGGATTTTATGATATTTATACTTATTTATTTAACTTATTAAAATGGTTATCACATCTATTTTTAGACTTTATGTCTATATGAGGAATTCAGAGATTAACATGTATTATTCTTAAGAATTGGACTTTATCTGAAAGAAAATAACTATTATAATTATTTTTAGGACAGTAATTTCTCATACTTATTATTAAAAACTCAAACATTTTATTGGATAAACTTTATGATAGCTGAAGATGACAGATTTGGTGATTTTGGTTTGTTCTTTTGTCTTCCTATAATGCTCTTTCTTTCTTAGGATACTGCTATACTGAAGTAATTGATTACCTGCAAGTAAATGAACATATTGGTAAATAATTTTGACAAAGAAAATAATTGACAATAAAACTTGAAAAATAGGTGATTTATATATCCTGGAAAACTAGTTTCTAGGAGAGAAAAAATCTTTACTTTGACCCCACAAATTGTACCAGTTTATTGGCAAGAAGTAAAATATATTAATAGTGAATATTTGTATTTCTTTCCACTAAAGACTGGTAGGCATGGTTTCGTTATCATTTTATCAAGTACAGATGACTTATCTTCCTCTGATAAAATTCTGTGAGAGTTTTTTTTGTGTTCCCTCCTCTCATTG
The DNA here is from genome assembly GCF_000260255.1 of Octodon degus. Classification (NCBI taxonomy): domain Eukaryota; kingdom Metazoa; phylum Chordata; class Mammalia; order Rodentia; family Octodontidae; genus Octodon; species Octodon degus. The sequence goes on along the minus strand of NW_004524643.1, from coordinate 9,297,715 downwards.
GAAGGGATAGATGGAAGGATTTTGTTTGACTTTCATGGCCGTATACAGTATTTATTGTGAAATGCATATATGAAAAAATTGCTCCTTGTTAAAATTATAAATTGAGTTTTATGTGATAAAAACATCTTATTTTTTTCTTGTATCTATGGTACATTATTATAGGTCCTATACTTCTCAAATCTTTAGTGTCCCTTTTAAGGTGTCCTTAAACATTAGCATTCATGCAAGTTATATGTGATATAAAAATTAACCATTAAATTGTGCATTTTGTAACTATTATTTTAAAAATATAACTTGTTTTTATCTTATATGCTTTATAAATTGCATGGATATTAATGTTCATATTTGTTCATGCATATAACTCAGTAGAAATATATATGACTTTTCTGTAATATAGAGATAACAACCTGTATTGTATGTCACTGGGAATGTCACAAGTTTTCTGAATCTTTTGTAATATTGGGATATTATCATCTAGTTGACACCATTGAGTAACAGTTCAATGAAATTTAAATAGCATAAAGTTTTAAAATAATCTGTCTAACCTTAGTACTATTATTAAAAGATACTAATATAAGATCTGTGTGTTTGGCATAATCACTATAGGATCTGTAAAATATACATTACATTGATCACTGAGGACCAATAAAGTTTTACTATGTTTGGAGATTTTGTTTATATAATTTCTACAAGTTTTAATGTTGTTTGAGAAATACGGTAGGAAAAATTACACATACTTATTTGAGTGTGTGAAAATTACTCTATATTTGTAGGAAAAGTTACTCGTATCTTTGATATCTATAATTCACATGTCTTTCTCTCAAAATTTGCAAGTAGATAAGCATAAATGCCTTGTTTGACAGTATTTCTTGTCTCTGTTATATATGGATAGAGCACTCAGGTAAGGTACTATGGAATATTTATATCGATATATCTATATCTATATACACCTATATACCTATATATCTATATTTATCTATATATATATATCCCCCATGTATAAATGAAAGTGATATGAAATGTTATGATTTGTGACTGGGGATTTAGATTCATTTCTTTGAGCAAAGGATTTATCTTGTTTCTGTTAAAATTTCTATACTTCTAATACTTGGAAACATTTTTGCAAGGCCACAGACAGTGAACAAAAGAGCCATTTTTGTTTAACTCTTGGTTAATGGAAGCTATAAGGAGTCCAATCATCTTCCTCTATGGTTTGTTTTTTCCACTTCCTCTGTGTTACTCTGTTGAGAACTGATTCTTGCGGATTGTAGAGATTGTTTAAATCAATAATAGTTGAACTGTCCTACTATAATTCCAGAGCACATTTTGTTCTTACTGGAAATGGATTGGTTCTGTCAATATGTAATATTTGATGGTAGAAGGTAGACAGTTAAGGAAAAGGAACTTAATGAAATCCTTTCTTTAATACAGTTTGTCTTAAATGCAATTAAAAATAGATACATTTTTTTATTTATACATATCATCCTAGAAAATAGACACCTCTTTTTTTTCTCAAATGTGTATATCCAGTACATAAAGAATTCAGTTCTAGTAGCCGGTAGTGCCTTCAGTCTCTTGGTAAGAAAGTAGTTCATGGTCTACAGGGAAACACAACAATTTCATTTGGATTTTTAAGCAAATCATTGTTTCATTTGGAAACTGTGAAATCAGTAAATAGGCTTGTTCTCTTTGTAGAGGATTACAATAACACACGGAAGCTTATGAGTGCTTCTGACAGATGTGTTGGCGGTTTGCCACAAAGCTAAGGGTGCGGCCCTGACTGACAGCTTGCAATTACATTATGATGAACGGCTCTGATGTGTGTTGAAGAGAAAACCACTTTCTAGAAAGTCGTAAATACATATGATTCCTATAAGAAATCAGCTCAAATAAACTATTATAACTTTCCATTTTATCTTAGTGTTTTGGTGGACTAATTTTATTTTATTTTTGATAAATTGAGACTCAAATCCAAAATTTTTATGAGAGAAAACAAATCTAATACTACTTTGGGGGTATTAGAATTGCTTTATCTATATTTTAAACAAAACTGAATCCCTAAAGAAACATTTAACTCTTACACAAACACTCAAAACACTTATCTATGTCCATGGTGTGGACGTGAATACTGTGCAGTCCAGCATTCAGAAAGAAGCTGCTCAGTTTCGGTCAAGTCACTTGATAAATTTTGCTGTTTGTGTTACCACTGAAAGACATTGTAGTCAAAAACCAGGGGTAGATTGAAGTTTGGGGTCATTTTGACATTTCTTTACTTTTTTCTGACTTAAGTTATTTAAGAACATCTGAGTATGGCATCTGATTTTAGATTTTTCAAGAGTTAATTTGCCTCCCTGTATTGAATTTCATCACTTAGTGATGAAACTATAATGTACAAAATATGTGTTAACTAAATGGGCAATTTTTCTTCATGAATTAAGGAAATGTTGACTGATTTTTCACAAGCTAAATTATATAAAACATAAAATTATATTTTAGATGTATTTTATTGTGTAATACCGAGATAGTGCAATTTGTATCCATTATTTTGAAACTATAAATTTTTTATCTGATTCTCTGAGGAGCATAAAGAATGATATTCTTAAAGTTAGGCAAAGAACTGCTATTACAGTAGCTAGCAAGGAAAATTATAATTGAAGATATTTAAATAAATGGTCTAATATTTGCCATATGAAGGAATACAGCTACAATGGTTAAACTTTTTAGAAATAGTCATATAAAAATAAGGCATTAAATAATACTACGTTCAAAGGATCACATAATAGCTAGAGAAAAGATTAATGGATTTACCCTGAAATTTCCAAAATTTGTTATATTATTTTACTTTGTATAAGTTTGAATAAGGCTATATGAAGATTTGAAGTAATCCAAACACAAGTTACTTAATTTAAATTACTTAGGTCCCATTTTATAATATCCAGATTTTGTCCTTTGGACTTGTTTTTGTCTCTTATAACATACAGGGTGTGTCAGCTGTTGTATTTCAAAAAGACACATCTTCATTTTTACTGACATAAATCTTTCACAGTGAAAGTAGCATAGTAGAAGCCACATTTCAGTGCAACAGTCAAATGTACTCTTTCCTTGTAAATAGAACTTCTAAGGGGTGGGCAAGCTAATCACAAAAGCTTTGTAGTGTTTAATTCAGTTCAGGAGTGCCAGGGAGATAGATTTCTGGTTCTGCCAAAAAAAAAAAAAAAAAAAAAAAAGAACAAAACCTCTGTTCAGGTTACTCATCCTGTGTCTCACGGTTTCCTTTCCCTTTGTGAGTCTGATTCATCATTTACCACTCAAGCCTACATGAAGAATGTCATTTTGTTGTGCTAGCGTTTTCTGTTTCGGTTTCCCTTTTTGGAGACCCCAGAAACTCTGAATCTTCTTTACCCCATTAGATCTAAGTGGGTATTCTAACTTCATTTAGTAATCTGTAAGCATTTACTATTACTTAGATATTTTGACAGTTTTTTAAAATATCTTTTATTTATTTATTTGATACAGGGTCTCACTACGCAGATCGGACTCATAGTGATCCTCTTGTCTCTGCCTCCCCAGCACTGGGATTACAGGCATGTGCCACCCAGGGTTCCTGGGCTGGCACACAGCATGTGTTAGAGGGGATCAAACTGGGTCCTTGCTCTTGTCAGGCAGACTCTTAGATCATTGAGCTATTCTCTCCAGCTCTGTGATTTAGGTCTTGATAAAGTGATTTGTAACTTTTGTCTGTACCTAAATTCAAGTTGGTAAAAACAATTATTTTCATTTTTAGGTTTATTTCATTTTGTGAGTTATCTACTTACAACTTCTATCTCTCTTTACAGACTCTAAACTTGATATTGTTACTCTGGGGCATCTAATCACTATGCTTGATTTAGGTGTGCCTAGGAGTCTTCACCAGTGTTTTACAGGTATAGGGGAAGGCTGGTTACAGAGTTTGACATCTAAACTATGAACTCTGACTGATGTCTTGTAGTCTATAGCTTTGATCATATAAATCCTGTATTTGTGGGAAGAAAGCATACTGTATTATTTTATGTTTGTATCATAGGTTACAATTACTGTGATATTTATAAGATAAATTCATTAAACAATTGTGTCTTATTGAGGTATATGAAACATTTGTTTTGAACTTGGAAAGCTTTCAAGTAGTTAATAATTAGATTCCATTTGTAATATTTCATTTAATTATGATAACTGGGATAAACTTCATATTTTCCTATCTTTTTTATTCTATAACATTTTGAAAATAAGAATATAAACAGTAGCAGGAAAAGAAAGATGCCTGTTTTTCCTCTTAAGTGTTGAGGAGAGGAGCTGGCCAAATAGCTCAGTGGATTAAAGCACCTGCTTAGGCCTAGAGTTTGATCTCCTGGACCTGCTGTGCCAGCCCTGGCCTCGGGGTGCACTGAGATGGTGATTGAGACTAGGCGTGTTGGCATGCAACTGTAATCCAGCACTTGGGAGGCTGTAAATAGGAAGATCACTATGAGTCTGATCCACATAGTGAGACTACATCCTCACACAAGGCATGAAGGAGTGAAAGGAACAAGAGGGAGCCTTGGGTGTCCCCTTATACAGGGCACTAATCCATCATTAAGCCCTCACCTCCATCATCTCATATAAACCTAGTTACCTCCCAAATGCTCCATCTCTGGGTATCATCACATGGGGAGATGGGGGCTTCAACATATGAATTTAGAAAGAAACAAGTGCAGTTTATAGCAAATGGTCCTCTATATCCTTGGATACTGTGCCTTACACCAAAGATTCTTTGGTGACAATTATTTAGTTTCTCCCACTAGAGTGTTTATGTTTTAGAGTAAAAAAATCTGAATCAGGCAGTTTACTATATGTGAGAAACTTAGTTTTCATCAATGTTATCACAATTAATTTTTGCAGTAAATGAGGACATTGTGCCTGATTTATACTTCAAGTGGTGAAACTTGTGTATTACGTCTGTTAGTCATGTATTAGGTTATCACAGATCTCAGGAGCAGAAGAAAACAAAAAATAACTCAATGCACTGCAGCTTACAGAAGTAGGTTGTTATTTTTTCTCATAATAAGAAGTGTAGAGGTTAGTGGTTGTTGACATCAGGACAGGAGGTTAATGCTAGGACTTGGTCTGCAGCTCTTGAAATCTTCTGGCCTTCCTCTCATCACTATAAATTGGCCAAAAATAGCCTCACATCTAAGAAAGAAAGCAGAGGACAGTACATGAGAAAATATTATTCTGTGTGCTTTCTCTCTCTCTCTCTCTCTCTCTCTCTCTCTCTCTCTCTCTCTCTCTGTCTGTCTCTCTCTCTCTGTCTCTCTTCCTCCCTCCCTCCTTCCCTCCCTCCCTCCTTGTGGGATGGGAATCAAGTAAGTAAATCCTCTCAAAGTTCCATAGCCAACTTCCTGTTTGTCTCACATGATCTAAAAGGAGTAGAAAGCAGTTTTCGAAGGAAAGGATTATGAGCAGTTTTAGATTGCCAAGCAATGGAGTTCTACAGAAGTAGAATTCTAGAGTAGGTCTTTTGATTTTATTTTGTGAGCTCTCTAGCAGACTTTGACAATGGAGGGCTTACACACATTTTTGAATCTGTAAGAAGTCATGTTCTTGTGTCTTTTCAGGAGAAATTTTGAATGACTTCTAAAAAAAATGCACAACTATCTGAGTTAAATGCCACTTATATTGCTTATTAGTTGTTGTGTATTGAGGATGTTTCTTAACTTCTCTGACTTCTTCCAACAAGCTTGTAAATTCCATACAATTCACACACTATTTTATTGGATATCATATAAATCAAATATATCACGGACTTGAAACTTAGTAATCATCATCACTATGGGTAGAAAGAGAACACAGTCTACTGGACCATAAATTTCCATGACTAAAACATGAATACATTTGTATTTCTGACTGTTTTAGTGTAAGGTCTATGATGATATTTACTATTGGCTATGACGAAAGTTAAGAGAATATGTGAAATGATTTTTAAAAAACTAGTTAAAATTTAAAGAAAACAAAAGACATGCCATTCTTTGTGGGATAGGTGTATGTTGGTTGTGTTTTAATAGTATTTTGTGGAGAGGTGGCACTAAAGATTGAAACCAGGGCCTTTGCTTTGAGCTACATTTTCATCCTTTTTTTTTTTTTTTTGTATTTAGGACAGGGTGTACAAGGTATACAGGGTCTCTTTGTGTGGATTGGACTCCTAGTGATCCTCCTGTTTTCAGCCTCCCAAGTGCTGGGATTACAGGCGTGCACCACCATGCCCAGTCTCAATTGCTGTCTCAGCACACCCCTGGAGTGGGGCCAACATGGCAGACCTGGGGATTGAACTCTTGGCCTCTGCATCTGCCTAAGCAGGTACTTTAATCCACTGAGCTATTTGGCTGGCCCTCATTCCTTTTTGTTTTTGTCTTTTAATTAGAGGCAGGGTCTTGCTAATCTGCCCAGGCTGATGTAAAACAGAACCACACTCACCCAGAGTGCCTAGACTACAGGCAGGACCAACATGCCTGGCAGGTTTTTTTCTTTTTTCTTTCTTTTTTTTTTTTTTTTGTGGAACCAGGGATTGAACTCAGGCCCTTGCCCTTGCCAGACAAGCGCTTATTCTACTGAGTTATCTCCCCAGCCCCACAGTTTGTTTTTAACGAAAAGTATTTCTGTTCTTTTCTTTGAAAACATACATTCCTTTGAGGAAAAAAAATCATTGCGACAATGTAGAAATTTCTGAAAATAGAAAAATCTATACCACTCCCTAGAAATAACAATCATTCATGTTAGATATTAGTCTTATGTATAATAAGAATGTTATCATAGGTATTTTAAAAGATTTTTTGGTGGATCGGTGGACAGATAGATGGATGGACAAAAACAGGCAGAAGTGTAGGGTCATACTCTAGATACTTCTGTAACTAGAAACTGATGCATTTTATTTTTCTTTAGCAGAAAAGAAACTAAAGTAGAATTAGAGAAGTTGCTGAATTTCAAGTAAATGTTTATTTTCAAAATTAGCCATAATATTTGTGAAAAAAGTCCCTTTAATGTTTAAAATCTTAGGGGACATTATGAAAAATTAAGAGGTTTTTCTTGTTCTAGTAAGATTTTTAAAGCTACATATTTGTTTAGAAAAAGAAACTTGCCTGCTTTGAAAGATAAGGAGTAAGACTTCATATACTTGAGCACATTCCCTCAAAGCTACAGCACATATATTTACTTTTGCACTGTCCTGGGTCCATAATATTTATGCTGATTCATACCTAATAATTTAGTGTTTATTCTGTGTGTCCATGAAGGCAGTAATGGCTACTGATACTTTCTCTACATCACCTGAACTTCCATTGTTGAGATCCTCTCCTGCTCCCCTTAGCCCGCCATGGAGCCTAGGGCTGTAATATTCCCGGTGTCTTATCAGTTTGAACCTATGTTCCTTTCATCTTTCAATGTGAATGACATATTTCTTTAGTGTTATATTCTTGGCCGTGCCTTTTACTTTTGGTAGATAATTCTCCCTTGCTTTTTCCTCTGTTTGAAGATTGAGAAAATTATTTCTTTTTTTTTTTTTTTTGGCAGAATCGGAAAATGAACTCAGGCCTCTGTGCTTGTCAGGCAAGCACTTATTCCACTGGGCCATCTCCCCAGCCCCCGAGAAAATTATTTCTTATGCATGAGAAAGTAGTGGAGCAGAAATGCGAGGACTCAGCAGGGGTGATGTGTAACTTTTATTTTGGAGCTGAGATGTCTTTTGTGAGGTGATTTGCTTTATATAATAGTTCAGTCTGCCTTCTTATGAACAGGCCAAGATCTACCATTCAGTCAGGAGTATACCTTCTGAATCACTCCCCAAGTGTGTAGTATAGAACTAGAGTTTTCACATCTATCAGACAAAAACTGTTCTGTTGAACATTTTCTAGTTTATTTTGCACTATAGTTGAAGCAAAAGATGAAAAAGATAAACCCCATTCAGGTTTTTTCTTTCCAAATGAGCCAACACTAATAACAGTCACTAATATTTTGTATACTCACCTGCATCTCTATCTTTGATTGCCAGTTTTTGAGATTTGCTACATTTTGATGTTTCACTTTTTGTTATGGTTCAGTTCTAAAATGCCTCTCAGAGGTTTCATGTGTTCATAGATGAGGCTTTTGGAAGGTGTTTGGGTCAGGAGCTGCTGCACTGGTCAACGGATTCATCTACTGATGAGTTTATAGCTAAAGGAACTCTGAGGAGACAGGGCCTGGTTGGAGGAGGACTCTGGTCCCTCGGGTTTCCTTTGGGCCCTCTCACTCCTAGAAGGAGTTGATGTACATAGGGTGGAGTAAGTAGGATGGGGACAAGTGGCACTTGTTTGGGTACTTTTTTGTATAATTGTGACTTTTGGAGCATAGTAATCTTTCTTACATTAAATACACAAAGAAACAAAAATGAAGAACCAAACTTCATATGAACTGAAATAAAGGAATGTAACTGTATTTGCAATAATATAGCCACCCTGAAAGTGTATAGGGGGTGCTGGCTGGAGGGGTGGAACTAACTTAAATAACTTTGGCTAGTATTTTGACTACATTTTCTAAGTTTAATAAAAATACTGTAAATGTGTTGCCTGCCTCTATATACACAAACACACACATGCACAGAGGCGTGCGGGTGTGCACTTAAACTTAACATTATAGGAATCTGGATATGTAAGAATTATCTCCATTGTTTTAAAATTTATTTTTGAAGTTTAAAAAAAGAATTTTTTACTGGTCATTTTTATATACAAAATACCTTTCACTGATGAATTTCCGAAAAGATTCTAAAGTCTACTTTTCCCAATTACACCTATAATTCTGCCCTGATCCGCTGCAATTACTGTAAATTCCAGGTGGCCACTTGCTGTTACCTGCAGGTTTTAAGGAAATAGATAAATTCCCAGGTACTCATGGACCATTCCTTCCTCCATCACCGAAGAACAGTTTTCTTGAAGGTATATCAAGGATCCTATTCAGTGGCTCACAATAGATCCTCACAAAAAATTTAAAATAGGAAGCATAGAATACTTTCTCTTTCTGTAGTACAATTGTAACTATAATAAGCTGAGTGTAATTACTCTTGGAAATTTTGTTTTGGTCAGGAAGGCAATGGGAATGATTAGTTTGCAGTATTGTGATACAGAAAAAGTTACATCTAGGAGAACTCCAGGGGTCCTTGAAAAACTATAAATTAGGATGAAATCAAGGCTATTGTTCTTCATCATTTTAACTCTTGTCAGAGGCTCTTTTTTAAATTTAGAGCTCATCACCATCATTGTTAATATTAATATTTTTATTATTGTTATCCTTGATGAAAGCCACTTGAAATAACCCTCCTGATCATCAAAATGCTTAGTTTACCTGTAAATGTTTACCTTTCAGGTTTTGAGAACATGGTTATAAAAACTAAGCCAGAAAAAGGAAGAAAAACCCTTGTCAACTGATAATTTGATAAGACTTGTTTGAAATTCAATAATAGACCAGATCTTAAATAGAGTTACCAACTGATTACAGTGGTAGGTTTTCTAGGTATGTGACAGGATAGACAACTTCTTTTGGAAGCTAAATATTTTCATATTCACAATTCTTACATCATGCTGAAGAAGAACCTTAGAATTCTTCTCTGTACTTTGAACTTAATGCATCATTGATCTGACCTGACCCTAGGCTATTGCTACAGTTTTTCTTTCCATTATAAATCACAAAGCCGATTTATTTCAGTAAAGTCAGCATCTGTATATTTGAAGCAAGTAGATGACAAGTAGGATTTCATGTGTAAAAAGTGCTGTTTTACCTGGCTGGCATAGCTACTCTGAAGACCACACAGCTATTGGTACATCATCTTTGTGATAGCTTGTTATGGTGTACAACCTTCTTTTAATATTACACTTTTGTTTGTGGCTATAGCTAATGATTTACAGAACTGGTAATTCAAGACATTGTCTCTACTTTTAAAGAGTGTACCTTTAGTTTGGATTTTCTATTTTTTGATCATTCAGTGATGTCACATTTGTAGCTTATTCTTTAGGGATCATAACAGTACTTTCTGCCCACCTTCATGGTTATTATCTCCCTCCATTCAGTCTTGTATGTAGTGTATGTTTATATATTTTACTGTCCTTTTTATTCACATCAATACATGTACACAATTGACAACTGACAGATTTTTGAGGTCTACATTATTGATGTGCTTGACCTTCCATTTAGGTGTAAGAAATTGTTAAGTACTTACATTTGATGCTGGTATAGAGCCCAAATTCATAGGTATACATAACACTATCAGCCTCTAATTTAGTTCATAGCTGGGTTCTCTTTGACACCACTGACTGTTGCCAAGTTTGAATAGAGGATTAGGAGGCACATGGAGTTCATCTTCAAGCTGTGCAGGGAACTGCTGAAAGAGCCTTTGTGCTCTCTGTAATGAGGAGAACTGCTCAGTGTTTGGAATATTTGCAGAACAATACTTAGTAGGGAATTTGTTGCCATTTTTCCCATTCCCTCTCAAAATAATGAAGGGAACATATTTGGATTTTAGTCTTACTTTCCGTGGGTATAGTATTTTTCTTTTTCAGCAGTGTAATTTTAACTTTTAATCATAAATGTCAAAAACAAAGCCAAGACACAATTTGTGTTCAGGTAGAAGTTTTCATAATCTTGTAGATTTCTTAATTCTGTTTTAGCACTGAGAAAAATAATCCTTTGAAGACTAATGACTTGATCTTGCCTCCTTTGAATTTTTCAAGCTGTCATTCATCAGAATGTCATGTTTTTCATATAAGGGGAAACTTTCTATTACTAAGGAAAACTGCACAAAACTTCAGCGTTGAGAGTGTCCTTTAGAAGACTTTCCTGGTGGAGTGAATGAATTTACCACCTTTATTATACCTTCTTGTAGGGTTTTCTTACTTGAGGAAGAAAAGCAAGATGATTTTCTTATTTTCTTCTTTCTGTACCATAGAAGAACACTGAGTATTAGGGACCTGTGACTCTCCCAACAATTTTTGGGGAGATGCTTTTAGCATAGTCAGAACATGCTGATACATTTACACTCACCAAAACCAAACCAAACCAAACCAAACCAAACCAAACCAAACCAAACCAAACCAAACCAAACCAAATAAAACAACCCAAAACAAAAATAAAAAGCCTTGAAATCTATGGAAGAACAAAAGATAACTACAGAAAATAAACATAGTATTAAAGTTAAAATTAAGTAATATTGTTTGCTTGTTCTAACAATTCAAGTAAATTTTGCTGTTGATCATAGCTATTTTTTAGTTTCTACTGTTTGCTAATGGCTGTGCTGAACACTGATAATTTATTATTATTATTATCTTTTGAATTTAGCACAGGGTCTACAGGATGCACAGGGTCTTACTACCTAGATTGGACTCATGGTGATTCTCCTGTTTTCAGCCTTTCAAGCGCTGAGATTACAGGCCCACACCTAGTCTCAATCGCTGTCTCAGAGCGCTCTGGGGGACGGGGCGGCATGGCATGCTGAGTATCAAACCCTGGCCACTGGGCTCTGCCTAAGCAGGTGCTTTAGTCCACTGAGCTATGTGGCAAGCCTGAACAAGAATTTAGAAGTGAACAAGATTTTTTTTTCCCTCACAGAGCTTATAGTATGATAAGAGATGCTTGACAATAAAGTATAATAAAGTAATGATTTAGGTCATTTGATATTCCAGGAGACTCCATTGAAAGCGTTCCCAAGGAAATGACTTTTAAATTGTGATGGAATAAGAATATTTTTGCACAAAAGAGAGTGAAGAATACATCAGGAAGAGGGAAGTCTACATGTAAAGGTCATGAGCAGTATGAGTATTCGCCGTAGTAGCTGGTGCTTTGGGAGAACTGAAGGACTTCAGTGGAGATGAAGAGAAGGAGTAAGGAGTGTTGAAGGCATGGCTGGACAATAAACAAATTATGGAACTTGAGGGCCTTTGCAGAATTGGGACCTTTTTGCGAGTGTAACTGTTTAGAGCATTTGAAATTGGTGGTTGGACACTTTAGTGCCTTTCATGGATTGCTTCATTCCTACTGTCCCAACTATTCCTCTTCATCTGATAAGGGTCACATAGAAGATGTCACATTTCTTCCAGCTAAGCAGCTAAAAAAGTTTGGTTCCTCCATTTTTTGGGGAAGGGGCAGGCAAAGGCACATTTTTCAGACACTTTGGGGGTATTATAATATTATTTTTGTTCTTGTTTTAAGGAATCTGACTCATCCATAGATAAGTATCAGATTAACATATTTTTGTCGTAGGTAATAGTTGTCTTCATTTCTGCTGTGTTTTGTGGAGATTTGCTAGTTTAAATATTTCACCTTGACAAACAGGGCAGTAACTTTGCAATATGCTACCATTTGCCTTCACAGTATGTCCTATGGTATACAAGAATTTATCTGAACACAGGCTAATCATTCTCTATTCTCAGATTTTATGTATTGAAGAATAAAACGCATGTCACAAAATACACATCTAAATTGTAAATATCTGTACATATACTTAAAAAGTCTAACCTTAATATTCTTATTAAAATATTTTTTGGGCCAGTGAGATAGCTCAGCAGACTAAAACACTTGCTTAAGCAAGCTTAGGCAAGCGCAGAGACTGTGGTTTGATCCCTGGCAACATATGCTGTGCCAGCAGGGCTGAGACAGACAGTCAGACAGACAGACAGACAGACAGACAGACAGACAGACAGACACACACACACACACACACACACACACACAAATTCTTGATGTTCATGGTCTTTTATGTAATTTTCAGAATTGATTGTTTCTTTAAATTCAATTTTTACTCTTTCGGGTCCTCCTTTCCAAGATGACGAAAAAAAGAAGGAACAACAGTTGTGCCAATAAGGGCCGTGGTCATGTGCAGCCTGTTCGCTGCATGAACTGTGTCTGGTGGGTACCCAGGATAAGGCTATTAAGAAGTTTGTTACTCAGAACACAGTGGAGGCCGCCGCTGTCAGGGACATTTCCGAAGTGAGTGTCTTCAACGGTTATGTGCTTCCCAAGCTGTATGTGAAGCTGCATTACCGTGTGAGTTGTGCCATTCACAGCAAAGTGGTCAGAAATGAACCTCGTGAAGCCTGCAAGGACCAAACTCCTCCACCCGACTTAGACCTGCTGGTGCTGCCCACGCCCTCCACCAAAGCCCATGTAAGGGGAGCTGGGTCTTAGTGGACTGAAGAAAATTCTCTTGAGAAAGAAATAATAAATTCAGTGTTATACTTTAAAAACTTCAATTTTAGGGTTTTTTTTTTTTTGAGAGTGAAAACAGAAGCAAAAACAAATAGAAAATAAGACAGAAATAGGGTAACTTACAATAATACATGTTACAGATTTTAAAAACAGGAATAGCTAATTAACAATGGTTGTTATATTATTTTAACTTTAAAAGAAAAAAAAAACTTAAGGGAGTTTGAATTGTTTTTCTGCAAATATTGATCTCCCATTGATCTATAGTACTGTTCCAATATATCCAGATCAATTTGGGGAGAATCCATATCTTTACAATATTGTGAAATCTAAAGTATGAGCACAGTATCTTGCTTATTTGGGCTTTTAGCACATTTATTTTAGAAATGTTTTTGTAAGTTTTCTTCCTCTATGTTGATGTGTAGAAATTCTGAATATTTTGTAGATTTATTGTTTTTAAAGTGTATTTTCTATTTTTGGCAAATATGGGAACACTTTTTTTTTTTTTTGGTACTGGGGATTGAACTCAGGACCTTCAGCTTACCAGGCAAACACTTAGGTCTTTGAGCTATCTCCCTGGCTGGAAGTACATTTTGTACTAGTCCCATATCAATGATCTTGTCTGATATACTAATTAATTTAATAACATTTTACTTTTTAATTTTATTTCTATATACCTCATCAATTTGTGAATAATAGATTTTATTTCATATTTTCTACTATATATAATTTCTAGATAAATATTGTTAATGGAAATAATGTTCTCTAGGTTCACAGCAAACCCAAATGCAATTGTAGACACTTTCTGTTATCGCTGCTCCTGCCCTCCTCCATGCACTGCCTTCTCCACTGTCAACATCCCCTTCCATAGTGGTACATTTATTGCAATCAGTGAGTCTTTTCTGACACCACGAGGACCCGAAGTCCATGGTTCACGTTAGGGTTCATGGTTGGTGTACTTTCTATAGGTTTGACAAATGAATAGAAATGTATAGCTGCCACAGTGGAATCCTAGAATAGTTCACTGTTGTAGCAATCCTCAGTGATTGGCTTAGGCATCCTTCCTTCTTCCCACCTCCTGGCAGCCACTCTCCTTTCTACCTGTTTCCAAAACTACCTTTTCTAAAGGTCATATAGTTGAATTGGAACCATACTGCAGGCTTTTTGATGGTCTTCTTTCACTTAGTAGAGTTTCCTCTATGTATTCTCATATTTGATAGTTTATTTTTTACTGCTGAATACTATGTCATTGTCTGGATTATTTATCCTGTCATCTACAAAAGGGCATTCTCACATTGTGTTCAGGTTTGTGCAGTTATCAATAAAACTATTATAAAATTTATGCATAAGTGTTTTGTGTGGACAAAAGTTTTCAGTTTACAGAGAAAACTATCACAGATTATAACATTAAAGGATGTTTAATTTTGGACAAACTGCCAAAATATTCTTCAAATTCATCATACCATTTTGCATTGAAGCAATGAGTGAAAGCTCCTATAGCTTCACATCCTGGCCAGCATTTGGTGCCATTTTTTTTTTTTAACTGTGGCTGTTTTATTTTATTTGGTACCAGGAGTCAAATTCAGGACCTTGGGCTTGCCAGGCTGGTGCTTGTGCTGCCGAGCTATATCCCTGGCTCCAACTGTAGCAATTATAATAGGTATGCATTGGCATTTCCTTATTATTTTCTCATTTGCAATTCTTTATTTACAAATGTTATCCAACATCTTTTTTTAAACAACTTTTTGTACATTTTCCATTTGTATTTTTATAGTGGTCTCTTTGTGAATGATTTGTCATTTCCAATTTATTATTTTTAATTGTTGTGTATTTTTGATACCTTTCCTTTAGGAAACAGTCTTTTGCAAATGTTGTATTCTGTCTATACTTTTCCTTCTTATTTTCTTCATGGTGTCTTGTGAAGAGTAGAAATTAATTTTTATAAGATCTAGCTTATGACATTGCTTTTTTGGATTGTAATTTGGCATTTTGTTACAAAGTTGTCATTATACTGAGGTCATAGATTGTCTTTTACATTATCTTCTAGAGATTAAATAGTTCTACATGGAGATCTGTGCTCCATTTTGATTGAATTTTTACAATGCGTAAGGTCTGTGGCAGACTCTTTTTCGATTCCCACTTGTTCCCACCTCACTAGCTAGGAAGACCATCGCTTTCTGTGGGTGGTTTTCATTATTCTGTCACAGATCAGTTACCATGATGATGTGGGTTCATTTTCTGTTCCTTTGATATCACAGCATGTTGACTACTGTGATTTTTGTCTTAAATAGTGTTAGTCTCTACTTTGTTCTCCTTCAGCAGTGAACCAGTTCTGAGTTTTTACCTCTCAATATAAAATTTAGGATTTTTTTTCATGTGTTTGGTACAGGGTCTCACTATGCACCTCAGACTCATAGTGATCCTCCTGTTTCAGCCTCCCCAGCACTGGGATTATAGGCATGTGCCAGCATGCCTGGATTTGGTGGCTGGCTTAGTGTTCCAGGGGTAGGAATGGCATGGCACGTGGTGCCAGGGATCCACCCCTGGTCCCTGCACTTGCCTATAGAGTAGCTTAGTACACTGAGTTATCTCTCCAGCCTTTAATATGAAATTTAAGGGCCCAGGGAGATACCTCAGTGGCATAAGTACCTGCTGGGCAAGTACAAGGTCCTGAGTTTGATCCCCAGTACTGCAAATAAATCAATAAAATTTGAATTTATTTTGTTGATATTATCAAAATAATTTGCTGAGGTTTTGATTGATCTATCTGAAGGGTTTTTTTTTTTCGGAAACGAGGGTTGAACTCAGGCTCTTGTGCTTGCCTGGCAAGCACTTATTCTACTAAGCCGTCTCCCCAGCCCCCTATCTGAAGTTTTGATCTATTCAATCTATAGATCAATTTGGGAAGAATTGAAATTTGACAATATTGAATCTACCAGTGTATGGATGTGGACTGTGATACAGTTCTTGCTACATTCACCAAAGTTTTATAGTTTTCTTCAGATGGATTTTGTGTATTTTTGTTAGATTTATACCTAAATATTTTATTTCTTGGTGTAGTACTATAAATCATAATGTGTTTCTAATTTCAGGCTCCATTTGTTAATTTCTGGTACAGGAAAAATAATGACCTTTATGTACTGACTTTGTATTCTGAAACTTTGGAGATAGTTCCAGGAAATTTTTTCCCCCCAATTATTTTGCGTCTTCTATAGAGATGGTCATGTTATCTGTAAACAGACAAGTTTATTTCTTTGTGTCCAGTCTGTATATATTTTATTTTTTTATGATAAAAAAGAAAACTAGGCTTTTATTTTTTATTGTCTTTCGATTTCCCTTTGAAGGATCAAAGTGCATGCATTTGCCAGTAAGTTTTCTGTGGATTCCACCAGCAAGAACATGTTTCTAGATATTTCTTTGTTTTGTTTTTTAAAATTATATGTGGTTGTTACAGGGTCTCACTAGGCAGCTCGGACTGATCCTCCTGTTTTCAGCCTCCCCAGTGCTGAGATTACAGGCGGGTGCCCCTGTGCCTGGACTTTGTGGCTGGCTCAGCCTGCCCTGGGGGCAGGGCTGGCACAGCATGTGGTGCCTGCAGTTGCCTAAGCTTGCCTAAGCAGGTGCTGTAGTCCATTGAACTGTTTTGCTGGCCCATAGATACTGTGTTCTGAGCATTTCAGGAAGTGGCTTCATCCCACATTTTTGACAGAAAGTTCTCCATGTTTTTCTGTGGACAACTTCTGACTTGTGGCATCTGTCTACATTCTGGGAAGGCAGTTACAGTCCTCCATAATTCTTGGGTGTTCCAGAAGGAGAGTTAGGTTCAATCTTAATATGCTCCTTGCCATTTATGTAATAAGAAAGGGAACAGCAAAGATACAAACCTTGAATTTGGCAAGATTATATGAGCTAAGTTAGCGTGCCTGGCTCTGGCAGTCATACTTAGATGGCGTCCCTCTGCTGGTCTCCATCGCCCTTCCTTTTGCTGAGGTTCACCAGTTCTTTCATCTGTTGGAGTCAGACTTTCTAATGAGACTCCTTATAGCTCATGCTTTGTGTTCTAGCCACTAGCGCAGAAGGCAGCTCAGTGCCTCCTGGGGCAATCAGGGCAGGTGAAATGGCCCCTCTTAGGATAATCGTACCCAGGGAGTTTGATGGGAATAAGTATTCTTATCATTACAAATGAGATAACAAGAAAACAAAAAAGAAAAAAAATCGGGCAACTGTGTAACTGTTTTGGATGATGATGGAGAAAAATGGAAACTGGGGACCCGTTGCCTATTCCACAACTATTTCTTGTGGTTTAGATGTTTTTTCTCAGAACTGTGGTTCTGAATGACATCAATCTCAACAATGTCCTTTTTATTATAATGTTAATATTACTTAAAACCTAGTCATTGAACATTATAATAATAATGATATAAATAAAAATAGTAGTAAAAGAGAACATTGAGTTACTTGTTCTTTTCCTTTTTTTGGTCTTTTTGAGAGAAGGCCTTGTTATACAGTACAGGTTGGCCTTGAACTCACTTTTTGCCCAGGCTGGCCTTGAATTCACAGTGATCCTCTTGCCTCAGCCTCCAGAGCGCTGGGATTATATGCGTGTGCCACCAGGCCTGGTGGGTTACTTGTTCTTTTTTTAATGTTTCAAAACTGTAGACATTTATTATATATTTTTCTTTTTTTTTTCAAACCAAATTGGTAGGGCAGTTTCAATAATTAACGTGTTACATACATTCTTCCTAGTGGTTAATTGCTGTGCAAGATGCGGACATGATATCCTATTTACAAACACTATTAGAACAAATTCCTTTATTCGTTAAGAGATGTAACTATATACCTATCCTAACCACTTTTATATTTTATTGTATTTTTGAATTAGTGAGGATTCCTGGTGCAATATTGCATAATGAAAGTGAGAAGGGACTTTGCCCTTGCTTAATAATCTTTTTGAGAAAGATTTGAGTTCCAAGTCATTAAATATGATGCTAAGTGTATTTTTTGGTAGCTCTTCTTTATAAGTTTTGATAATTTTCTTTATTCCTTAGTTGCTGTAATATTTTTGTTGTAAATGGATGTTGAATTCTGTGAAATGATTTTCTGGACCATCGATAGCATGTGATTTTGCTTGTTTAACTGGTTTATGTGATAGATTACATTAATTGGGTTTTAAAAGTGGAAATGTCCTTATATATATACCTGGGATAAATCCTTTGTTGTAGTATATGACTGTTTATATACATTGTTGGATTTGATTTGCTATTCTTTTGTTGAGGATATTTGAATCTATATTCCTAAGTGATACTGTTTGATACTTTTGTTTTCTTGTAAGATCTTTTCCTAGTTTTGATATTAGAGTAATACTGCCCTCAAAGAACTAGTTATAAAGTATTTTCTCTTCTTATATCTTCTGGAACAAAGGATTAGAACTGGTATAATTTCTTTGTTAATGTTTGGTAAATTCATCGGAGTCTGGTTCATTCTGTTTTGGAAAGTGATTAATATTGATGAAATTTCTTTAATAAATTTAGGCTTTCATATAGTCTATATTGTCTTGTATGAATTTTTGTAGATTGTCTCTTTGAAGGATTTGGTCTATTTTGCATAGATTATCGAATTTGTAGCCACAGTGTTAATAATATTGCTTTTTATCCTTTTGTTGCCCCTGTGGTCTGAGTGATGTCTTTTTTGTTTCTGATATTAGCAATTTTTGTCTTCCCTTTTGCTTAATATGTCTAGTAGCTCATCATTTTATTATTGACCTTTTCAAAGCACTAGCCTTTACTGATCTTGTTTTTGATTTCATTTACATCAGCTCTAATTTTTAACATTTCTCCTCTTGCTGTGTACATAATTTGTTCTTTCTTTCTAGTTTTCTAAAGTGGATGGTAAGATTATTGTTTTCAAGTGAAGGCTATAAATTTCCCTCTAAGCACTGCTTTTGCTTCATCCTACAGATTCTGATAATTTGTATTTTTGTTATCACTTAGTCTGAAATATTTAAAAATTTCTCTTGACCTTTTTTCTTTCACCCAAGTGTTCCTCAGAAATATGTTGTTTAATTGCCATGTACTTTTGGATTTGTTTCAGCTGTGTTTCTATTAATTGATTTCTAGTTTATGTGATCTAAAAGCAGATATTGTACAGTTATTTCTTTTAACCTATTAGTTATGTTTCAGAGCTCAAAAATGTGCTTTGGTTTAGTGACTATTTCATGAAAGGGTTAGAAGAATGCGTAATCTGGTGCTGTTGCAGGAGACAGTCTACAGATGTTAATTATATTCAATTGATTGATGGTGTTGGTGAATTCAAACAACTCCTTGATTTTCAGCCAGCTGGATCTATTTGATGGGGGGGGGGGTGTTAAACCTTTAAGTATCACAGTGGACTCGCTGATTTCTCCTAGCAATGTTTGCCTAACATATTTTGATGATTTGTTAGGTGTATACACATGAGGGGTTGGCATGGCTTTTGGAGTACTGATTCCTTTAATTTTATGTAATACCCACCTAATCCTAAAAGTTTTCCTTGCTTTGAAGTCTGCTCTGGCTGAATTTATTAAACTATTCCCACTTCTTTGATAAGTGTTAGCATGAGTTTTACTTCTCTGCCTTACTACTTTTTAATCTATGTGCGTCTTTATACATGGGTTCTTTGAGATAACATATAATTGGGTATTATTTTTGATCCCCTCTCACAATCTCTCTTGTAGTGGTATATTTAGAACCTTGATGTTCATGGTTATCTAACTCTGTGTTAGATGATATACATCACATATGGTACTGTTTTCTATTTTTTGCCTTTGTTGTTTGTTCCTGATTTTGCTTTCCAAATCTTCTGCCTTTTGTGGTTTTAATTGAACAATTTTTATGATTCTATTTTCTCTCCTTTCTTAGTTAATGAGTTATACTTTTATACTTTCTTAAACTTATTACTTTTTAAGTAACTGGCCTAGAGTTAGCACTATGTATGTATGTATGTATGTATGTGTGTGTGTATTTATTTATTGAAACAGGGTCTCTTTGTGTAGTTCAGGCTGGCATTGACCTCATTGTCTAGCCCAGGCTGGCTTCAAACTCACAGAAATCCTACTGCCTCAGCCTCCTGAGTAGTAGAATTTCAGGCATGCAAACCATGCCCAGCTTGCAGTATACATTTTTATTTAATGTACCATCACATAACTATGTGGTATAATACATAGTACAAGTACCTTTAAAATATTTCTAATTCCTCTCTTCTAATCTATGCCTTATTGGTACCATAGCTTTAACTTATACATTGTATACATAATAAATGAAATTTCTTATTTTGAAGCGTATGTATGTGTCATATATGTATGTTTGTTAAATGTCTGTATGTATAGTTGTATATATTGTTGCTATTATAATTATGAGCAAATTCTTATCTGTTAGGTAAAGTACAAATAAGGAAAAGCTTTATCTTCCTTTATTCATGGTTTATTAATGCATATGTGAGCTTTTGATCTATAGCATTTTCCTTTTCTCTAAAGAACTTTGCTAGCATTTCTTGCAAGGCAGATTTCTTCAAAACATATTTTTGTTTATATCAGGAATTTTTTAGTTCCCTTTAATTTTCAAAGGATGTTTTTTACAAGTAACAGAATTATAGGTGGGTGTTTTTTTCCTCTCATAGCTTTAACTGTTTTCCTCAACACATTCCTTGAGGGCATGCTGCTGTGGTTTGATTGTGTTTCTCATAGTTCATATATTGAAAATTTAGACTTTCACAAAGCCATAATAGAGAGAGGTGGGCTTTTAGTAAGTGACTAAGCAATGAAAAATTTGCCCTCACAAAAATTATAAATGACTTTATTATGGTAGAGAGATAGCTATATCAGTGAGTTTCTGACAAATATTGGTCCTTCTTCCTACTCTCTCATTTCATTATAGAGCTAAAAGTTCTCACTAGATTTGATTCTAATATCTCAGACCTTCCAGCCTCCAAAACTTTGAGCCAAATAGATTTTTATTGTTGATAAATAATACTGGCTGCCTTGTTCTCTTATAAAAGTGCCAAATGGCCCAAGACCCATGTTTCCTGAGAAGTCAGTCATAATTCTTATCTTTATTCCTTTAAAGGCAAGATGGCTCTTACCCCCTACCATTGACTTCTTTTAAGAATTTCATTTTTATCGATCCCCAGCCTGCTGTACAGGCCCTGCCCCAGGAGTGTGCTGAGACTGGGCGTTTTGGTGTGCGCCTGTAATTGCAGCTCTTGAGAGGCTGAAAACAAGAGGATCACTACCAGTCCGATCTGTCTAGTGAGACCCTGTAAACCTGTACTAAATACATTAAAGAAGAATTTATTTTTAATTTTCTGAGATCTGAATATGATATTCCTAGGTGTATTTTTTTATACTTATGTTTTTTTTGTGTGGGTTTTTTTTTCTTTTCAAAGTTTTATTGATAAACATATAGCAATGAGACAGTTTCAAATCAAATCGAAAGTACAGTTTCAACAAATAATACACTGCATATATTCTTCTTAGTGGTTAATTGCTGTACAAGATGCAGACTTGTGATCCTACTTACAAACACCATTAGAAAAAATCATTCTATTCATTAAGAGAATGCAACTATATATCTATCCCAACCACTTTGAATACACAGATACAAAATGGACATTCATAGTTATACCCCAATTTTTTTTAAGTTCCGTTGTTGAATATTATAGGTGTGTAAACTCAGCAAAATATTCTAAAAGAGTACTGAAGCCCATAATAGCATTGGGTCTTCTGTTTAATTGGCAATGTCAGAAATTATTGACGTGAGTCCCCCACAGCTCAACATAACAACATGGCTTTACTTCCTATATTTCATCTTCATACTTTTCTACTGGATGGTTAAGACCAAGGTAAAGCAGAACCTATGCAACAAGAGTTGTAGCTTTTTGGTTTGAGAAGGTCAGTGAAATGCCCTCAGGATTTATCCTGAGATCCTGTACCTCAGATTGTAGAACCTTTGTCAGTGCAGCCATGTGGATGAGTCACGGCCATTGCTTGGCCAATGTGCTCTCTGTGATATACTTATGTTTAGAGTTTGTTACATTTCCTATATCTGAGATTTGGTGTCTTTCATTATTTGTAAGCCATTATTAGCAGTCATTGATTAGGCGTTGGTATTCTCTCTTTTTCCCCCTGCCACCTTGTGCTCTATTTCTTTCTTTCTGGTTTTGAGCATTTTTGCTTTATATCATCAAGCTCAGAGACTTTCTTTTTTTAAAAAAATTATGTCCCATCTATTAATGAATCCATCAAAAGCATTCTTTATTTCTGTTTTCTTAGTTTCAGTTTTTAGCATTTCTTTTTTTCTTTTGTACTCAGTATCAAACTCAGGACTTCGTGCTCGCCAGACATGTGCTGTGCCACTCAGCTGTATCTCTGGTTCTAGCATTTATTTTTTATTCTTTTTTAGAATTTCCATCTTTTGAGCGTACACTATCCATCTATTCCTATGTTCTTCTACTTTTTCATTAAGCTCCTAAGCATCTTGTATATAGTTAAAAAAAATTCCTGACATGATTATTTCTTCACTTCCTGCCATTTGACTTGGTTCTGACACTTGTGCAGTGTCTTCCAACTGCATCCTTTGCTTTTTATAATGTCGTATAATTTTTTATTGATGGGCATACATGATGAAGTATGAAGTTAAAAAAAGAAACAAGTTAAAAAAGCCTTTAATTTATTTTATTTTTACTTTTTGCGGAACCGGAGATTGAACTCAGGCCCTTGATCTTGCTGGGGAAGTGAAAAAAGCCTTTTTGTGATATGGTAACAAGGTATGAGGGACGGGAGGCATCCTGTAGTCTCATGATTAGGTCTTAGGTTTTTGGTGATCTTGTGTCCTTCATCTACAAATCTGAACTAGTATTTCTTAGTATTCTTCCTTTTAGGTGGGTCAGGATGGCTACTGTGGCTGAGATTTGGGAATGGATCTGATAAAATATTTTCTTCTGAAGGCAGTGCTGGTTAAGGAGAGGATGTTCCAAAATGGCTCCTTTCACTTTCTACCACAGGAAGGTTTTTTTTGTGACAGTCACTGTGAGGATCTGGGACAGCTTCCGGAGGTAAAAGTCACAAAGGTCTGCAGACCTTCTTCTGGCGGGGAGTCCTTGGAGTTTTTAACTCTCCGTGTTGTCCACACTTCACACCCTGCAATTCGTTAATTACAGTTCTGGTTTTCCTATCCAACACTGCTTCCCACAGAGGTTTCTGCTCATGGGTTTCTGGTTTGGTAAGTTGTAATTCTTTGTATCTGCTTTTCCTGCCTTTCTAATTCCAGAGACAGAATTCTGATATGTGACCTGAATTCTCTGATGGATCTAAGAAGAGTGGTTGATTTTTGAGTTTGTTAAGCTTTTTACTCGTTGCTAGAGTAAATAACTTATAAATTCCCTGAATGCTTGACCAGAACTAGAAGTCTGCTATACATATACTTTTTGTTTCCTTAATTTTCTGCCTAAGACCCCCAGGATAATATTGAATAGAAGAGTAAGAGTAGGTATTTTTGTCTTGTTCCTGAACTCAGAGAAAAACATTCCATGTTTTACCATTAATAATATTTGCTGAAAGTACTCTCCTATTCTTAGATTGCTGTGAGTTCTTTTTAAAATCATAAGCAGTATTAAATATTATAAAGTTTTTATGTATATCTAATGTAATCATCATGAGTTTTTAACCTTTATTGTCATAAAGAACATTTATTAATTAGTACTTGAATCTTTAAGCAACTTTATATATCTGAAATAAATCTCTCTTGATCCCTGTCTATATTGTTAAATTACATTTGGTAGTATTTTGTTGGCAAATTTTTCCATCTATATTTATGAGGGACATGTTGTATAAACATCTCTTTCTCAATTCCAAATTTGTTAAAAATGCAAACCTCCAGTTTCATGGAGGATAAGCATGAAAGAAAAAATATATTACAAAGCACAGGAAAATACTATTGTTGAAAAATGTGAGAAACCTTTTTTATTTTTTTAATACCAGGAATCAAACTCAGGACCTCATGCTTGTCACCCAGGTGCTGTGCCACTGCACTATGTCCCTGGCCTGAAAAAATCTCGAAAGTAGCTATATATATTATATATATTATATATAATATATAATATATATAATATATACTTTATTTACAGAAGAACAAAGAAATGATCCTTAACTTCAGAATCAATTTAAATTAGAAGATACTATTTTTAAGTCCTAATTTATTTTTAAATCCTAAACCACGATTCAGTAATTGGCAAAAACATTGAGAGACAGACACTTCAGATAACTAAATTTATAGACTTTTCCAGCAGTTTTATTGTAATAAATTTTAAAATACCTTAAGGCTGAAGAACATAATACTATATAGAAACATAGCCTGAAGTAAATAGTACTCTGGAAACATGCTTTTGGTCAGCTTTTATTTTTGTTAGTACATCGTTGCAATACATACCGTCTGCCCTTGTCCGGGCAGTTGGTGCACATTCATAACACACTAAATCCCTTCCTACATCCCTTCTCCTTCCCTCCCTCCTTCTCCTGCTCCCCTTCCCATTTACAAAGATCTGTTTTCCCATTTCCTCTGGTCTGTCTTTTATTTTGTTTTTATATTTATATTCTGTCTTCCTCCTGTAAAAGAACCCATGTCATATTTAAGCTTCTGTGTCTAATTAATTTTAAAAGGACATGGAAAGCATATAAATGATAAATCTGAAGGTAAATGTGCAAGATATTCATATTTCTAATAATTTCTTATGATATAATTGGTCTATAGTATAAAAAGGAAACAAAACAACCAAATATTATGGAATTTAAAACATAGAATTTACATATATATGTCTCTATGTACAAGAATGTATTTATATGACAGCAACAACACAGAGGATGGGTATTTTAAGATTTCTTTATGTTTTGTTTTGTTCTTTGAGTCAGGGCCTCTATGTAGTTCAGGCTAGCTTTGACCTCACTATGTAGGCCAGGCTGGCCTTGAGCGTTCAGTGATCCCTGCTTCAGGGACCTGAATGTAGGGGTCATAGCATGTGCTGCTTGTGTAATCCAAGCTGACCTCAAACTCAGAGACCCTCCTTCCTCAGCCTCCCAAGTGCTAGCATCACAGGCCTGTGCCACCACACTGGCAAGAGTGTATTACATTATATATGATAAAATTTAGTATTTGAAGGTGACTATTTGAAGTTAAAAAAACAAATTGTAAACCCTGGCTCATTTAAATAATGAAAGTTAAAGGTAATAGACTAATAGGAGAGATATAGTAAAGGGCAGAGTTCTTGTCAGAAAGTTGAAATGGTTTCATTAATTTGAAGATAAACTTTAGGAGAATCAATATTGTAAGTGATACAGAAGGCCATTTAATACTGTTTGTTTAAAATCAATTCATCAAGGAGACATAGCACTCTTAAAACTACATGGACCTCATCATTGCATTGCTTCAAAATATATGAAGGAAAACATTGACTGTATTAAGAGAAAAAAATATGATGTGGCTACAATGTAATTATTATTAGATATGTCAACTTCTTTCTCAGAATTTGATAGTAGTAGAAAATCATAAGAATTTAGAAGCTATACACAGAACTATAAATCAACTTGATTTAATTGATATTAATAGAGCACTACATGGAAGAAAATGGATTTTATTTGAAAGACTATATGCAAAATAAGTAAAGGTAAGCAACAATCCTAAATATAAAACTGCTAGATGAAAATTTTTGTAATGATGCAGAAAAAGATTTCCTAGAGCAGCTTCATAGAGCATTAGCAATAAAGAAAAAATGATAGTTGGATAACATCAAAATAAAAATTTTGAAGGCCAGTGAGATAGCTCAGGGGATGAAACACCTGCTTAGGCAAGCCAGGAATCAGGGTTCAATCCTTGGCACTATGTACTGTGTCAGCCCCACCCCTGGGCACACTGAGCTGGCCACTGAGACCTGGTGTGCTGGTGCACGCCTGTAATCCCAGCACTGGGGAGGCTGAAAATAGGAGGATCACTACAAGTCTGAGCTGCATAATCAGGCC
>NW_004524643.1:9242518-9271343 GCF_000260255.1 Octodon degus | reverse complement strand
CCCTTGTGCTTGCCAGGGAAGCACTTATTCAACTGAGCCATTTTCCCAGCCCCCCAAATACATAAATTTTAAAAAGTTTAAAATAAAAATTATGACCCCTCAAAAAAACAAAACAAATAGGCATGCTACAGAATAGGTAAAAATACTATGCAATACATATATCTGACAAGAGACATGCATAAATAATTTTAAAGGTGTGTTTATAATATATATCAAATATTATGAACATAATACAATACATAATGTATAAACTATGCACTACTATAAAGTTCACTAAGAAAAGGATAAAAATAAGCAAAAATCTTTTGATTACTACTTCACACATGTGATGAAAGTGGTCTTTTTTAGTATGCCAAGGAATTTGTTTTAGCACTTTTATACTGAAGTGTGGTTTAAGCAATATGGAGGAACACAAAGTGGTGTCAGCAATATTTTCTGACTATTAAGGAGCTTAATGTTTAGTTAAGCAAGATGGAATGACCTTGACCATATACTTCATCGTATGGTGATAAAAATAGTAGTAGGGTGGATGTTTGAGTTAGGAAATTCAGAGTTGAAAGAGGTGATAGATTGAAAGAACATAAAAATATTCCTGAGAGATAATAAGTGCTCAGCAAGTATAAATTATTTTCCTTTCAAATGATGAAAATTTATATTTGAAGTGAGGAATCAAAGCGTAATTGAGGAAGTGGTATTTAATGTAGGCACTGTGAGATAGAGTTTTTCTTAAGTGTCAAGAGGTAGCGAGACATTCAGGTAGGAGATGGCATGAACGTAAGGTAGACTTGAGAAAGCACCAGCTACACAGATGCGGGTGAGACGTGTCAATAGATCGCAGAAGTGAAAGAGATAAGAAGGATATCTCATCAATAAAAGCTTATCCATAAAAACAATGAAGATATTTGGTGAACATAAAACTTTAAACTCAGGGCTGTGATCTCAGATACAAGTTTTTGTTTTGTTGTGTAAGCCTCAATCTTATTGTACTGTTTTTTTTTTTTTGTGCCATCATGTTCAGAAAATACTAATGTAGATAAATAATTATAAAATAAGAATGGTATACCAAGTTACTTTGTATCAGCTTTTCTTCAAAACAGCAGAAATTTTACTTACACCATTATATACTATATATTTTAATATGGTACTACAGTTAATACTTTGATGGTTTCCAGACAGTTAAAATTTGAGATATACCACATTTGCATGTACCAGTAATCTCCCCCTTTTTGTGTGGCTTTCATATTGTTTAGTTACTTTTTAAGATACAACTTGTAGAAACGTAATTCTAAGTAATAGGAACATATTGACTTTCATCACCAGAAAACCAAGGAGTAGTTTTTAGCTATAGCTGTATTTGACTATTAATATGCTAATATGATTTAGTGATTTTTTTTACTGTATTTCTCTTTTATTGTGTCTGAGGGGAGCAAAAAATTAAAAAGGCAAGAGGAAATTACAATTAACAACTCTATTAAGCCAACAGTGTCATTCCGATTATTTTCTAAAAGAAACCAAAAGAAGGAATATGGAACACATACTATACATGCAAAATATTGAATTATTGTTTCCATAGTCCATTATGATTTCTTACAAGCAGTTAAATATATACTTGATGAAATAAAAATTAACAGTTGTAGAACCCAATGAGCAGGAGCAGAAAATAGGGTGTGGAGAAAATGACATGAAGAACAGTAATATTTTAGCAATGTAGAACAAACATAGCTTATAATTGGATATTTTTATTCCATTAAAATTGGGGTGGATTTTCAGTCCTCATGGACCACGAACTAGTCAAGCAGCAAGGCCTAATGAGGCATTTGTACTCTTTGTACAGGAAAATAAAAAATGTCTTCGAAGGGTTAACTTTGGAGTTTAATAGTATTTTAAAGCAACATCTTACTTATCCTATAGTAAATATTTAAGAAAGAAATGCTTTTAATCCAAATAAAATAAAGCACTGTGGGAAAAAAAGAAGATGAAGGTATGGAAAGACTAGCATAACTGAATTTGCTATTGCAGGGTATTAACTTTCATTGTAATAATACCTTGAATTTTCAGAAGTCCTTTTGTAAAGAGTGAGATCATTCTACGTCGAAGCACATAATAAATATAAGATTACCCATTTCCCACTATTAGACAATATATTTTGGAAACTATAAAACTGATGTTTAAATAATGATTTAAGTAGTCAATTCAGTAAGTGAGCAAATACTGTAGTTAGGGCTCTTACCAAGTTTTTTGTTGTTGTTAGGATTGAGAATTAAACTCAGTGCCTTTCCACTGAACTATATCCTCAAGTCATTTTATTTTATTTTATTAATTTTGTTTTAATTTTGGGACACAGTCTGCCTAAATCACTGAAATTGCCACGGCTTGACTCAAACTTGTGATACTTCTGTCTCAGCCTTCCAGAGTTCTGAGATTATAGGCATGCACCAAGACATCTAGGTTTCATCAAATTTTGATCTTGGTAAGGCTGGCATCCTTGTTGCTTCCTCATTTCTTAAACGAGGGTTTTGATCTTACTAGTAACTGAAGTCTCTACTTGCTCCAGTAGGAGCCTGGAGCTATGGAATCACCTGCTCTGTGTAGTCTTTCTAACAATATTGGTACGAGCAGCAATTGTACATTGATGGACAAGTGAGGGATCTCTCTTTTTTAGTGATCCCTGTTGCTAGTTCAGGTGCTCAGCATAGGCACCCTTGAAAAGCAGATGGAAGAAAATCCTTTTATGTGTGCATATAGAACAACAACTTGCATGAGTGTACATTAAGGGTAATTTTTAGGAATACATAAATGAAAAAGTTTGGTAGATGAAAATAGTAGAGAAGAACAATATTGCACCTAATACAGTATGTCTGTGTGTTTCTGGAAGGTTCCAAATGTCAGGCTTTTTCCTTCTTATGAATCCACTAGAACCTCCCAGCTCACAGTTCTGATAACGTTTCCAATAGCTCCCAGCCCCTCCTCAGCACTCGCACGTCCACACTCACAGCGTATTGTTTAGTAAATTGTTTTTGGAATTAACATTTTTCCTTGAAGGAATATATCTGATTTAATGACCAAATCGTTTTAAGGCAGCAAAACAGAATTTTACAGGAACTAAATCTATTTCTTCACACTGATCATGCATGTTTTACTCGAGCATTGAGTCATTAGCATGTTTATAATGGTTCTAATTTAGCACAACATTTTCTGAATTTTATCCTTGAGTCATTTACAAATTGTTCATATTGAGTAAACAAAGGAAACAGATTGCATTTTATACTTAGTAATTTATCTGAAAGAAGAGGGGAGGGTTAATTGTTTTAAAGTTTTGGTCTGTTTGGGGAAGTGAGCCTGCTTTTTCATTGCTAGGCATAAATGCCATTTCTCATTTGTTTTTGGAGATGGAGGGGGCTATGGAGGAGTAAAATGAAAAATTAGGACTAGGACCAGATTGGCCACTCCCAGAGGGGAGTGTGGAGCAAAAGGGGAGCTGGCACAAGATTATCCAAAACAGTTGGTGCATTCCTTAATGATCAAGTGCTTGAGAAGTCCAGCTCTTCCTGGCAGAGCATCTGTGTTGATGTTTATATCACTGCCCCGCTGTATGGGAAAGGCATGCTTTCTCTCGCTGCTTAGCTAAAAATAGGGTGGAATATAGCATTGTATGAGATATTTTAAGATAGCAAAAACAGTTGAGAGGTTAAAGGTTTGGCTTCTGGATCAAAAAGATCAATGATATAACTTGTTCTCTTCTTTACAGGCTGAATTTTATCAAGACTTTGTTAGTAATCTGGATGCTTGGTTGGGGAATTTATTCTAGGTTTATTTGGTGCAGTCTGAAAAAAAACCACTCTGCTGTCTTTTTCTTTTTTGTCAGCTTTCAGCCAGAGCAGCAGTCCTGAAAACAGCCTCTATTTATACTCCCTTGTTCTTATTTGGAAAATAGAGAGAGAGAGAGAGAGAGAGAGAGAGAGAGAGAGAGAGAGAGAGAGAGGAGGAAAAAGAGGAAAGAGGTAACAGTCTTCAGGGAATGTTTGTATGTTAGTGACTTCAAAATAAAACTGGCACATTTTAGTTTCTAATTATTTTTAGTGAGCTTGGAGGGTTTTAATTAAAATTTAAGAGTGCTCTTCAAGCTCTCCAAGCTCCAATTTTATCCCACTGTATTGTGGAGCACTTGCTACTGTGGAAAAATGTACAGTAACTGGCATGTGCCTCTCTGTTTCCTAATAAAAAGTGTGGGATGGATAATCATTAGGGATTAATATATATGGTCATTTTCTGTTGTAAACAAAAGTCATGGGCACTTTAAACTAGTTGTCATTGTTCTTGAATAATAAACATTTAATATGCTTGAAATATGATTCCTGTGGTAAAAATAAAATTTCCTGTTTTCTTAAATGAGTTGGTAAAGTAAGACATTATAAATGCAGAGCAGCAGTCATTGTTTTTTCACACTAAAATATTCAAAAGCTATTGGTCATATTTTATTATTTTAATATTTTTGGCTTTAGACATCCCTTTGATTTGAAAGGAGGAACAAATGTTTGCTTTCATATAAATTATTTTAAGGAAGAATGAAACTGTCTCATTGCTCTCTCTCTCTCTCTCTCTCTCTCTCTCTCTCTCTCTCTCTCTCTCTCCCCATCTCCCTCTCCCCTACGCCCCAGACTGAACTCAAGTCCTCGCGCTTGCCAGGGAAGCACTTATTTTACCGAGCCATCTTCCCCGGCCCCTTCTTTCCTCTTCTTTATGCTTTAATATTAATTATAATTTATTTCCTCTCTTTGATGTATAACAAAATGTTTTGATGCAGAATAGAAGTTAATATTGCTGCATCTTTGATTAAACAAGAGGAATGTGCTGTGCCAGCCCCGCCCCCGGGGTGCCCTGAGATGGCAATTGAGGCTGGGCGTGGTGGCACACGCCTGTAATCCCCACTCTTGGGAGGCTGTAAACAGGAGGATCACTATGAGTCTGATCTAGTAATGAGACCCTGAACACCCTGTAGACCTTTACCTAAAATTTAAAAAAAAAGAAAAAAAAAAAAAAAAGAATGTAAAAATTTCTCCCAAACAGCACCAGAAAGATGTGAAAATGAGCATCCTATGCTCTTTTATTTTACGTTTCTCTTTTACTATAAAAACTTATTTGCAGGTAAACCATTATTAAGCCATGAAAAAACATTCTGTACTTACCTAATCTGAAATCTAGCTCTACGCAGGAAGTGGGAACTGCACTTCACAATCCACTAGGGAGTGTATTTTTCAAAAAAAAATCAGTCCTCAGTTTTATCTTTTTTTATTTTCTTAGAAAAACCATTTTGAAAGGAAAGAAAAGAAACTCAAACTGTATGAAACTGAGAATCAAAACACATGGAAACTTTACATCCTTGCTTAAAATATGGAAGAGAACTTAAACCTTATCTTTAGATTTTTTGATAGTGTTGTTTTATTCTCTGTTTTTACAAAAAGGAGACAAGTTCAACATCAATTCCTGCATTTTATTGAGTAGACATATATTGCTCAATGGAACAAATTCTTTCAAAGTAACGGGTATAAATTTTCTCATTCTAGGATACTATATTAATATGGAAGCATTATTACTTAGATTTATTTTAATGTATGTGTATTTTGGTAACTTTATATCCTATGATTTTGTGATTTTTTGACTCAGTTTCCAAAACACATGTAGTTCCATTCCTGTTTTTCAGCTGAAGGCAACTCAAAATCACTAAACTGAGTAGTCAACCTGGGTAACTATATTTAGATTATATTTTTCATCATTTTTGAACACTATGACACAAACAGAACCATAATGATTGTTTTCAGAGAAATCAAATCAAACATATCTGTGTGTGCAACATAATTCATAAGTGTTTGTGGGACAGTCAATCCTTTTCTTCTTCCTTATTTTTTTGAGGGGGTATGGAGGAAGAGGGACAGGGTCTCACTATATAGTTCAGGCTGGCCTGAAATTTGCTGTAGTCCTCCTGCGTCAGCCGCTTGATGCTGGAATTACATACAGGTGTGCATCGCCACATCTGGACAATTCTGTTTTTCTATTTGGAATCATATGTGACTACTGTAGTCTTACTCTTTTCATGTACAGAATGCAAACTGGCTCTTTAGTTAGTTTTTCCTCTTTGATTTTGCAATTGTGCTAGATCAAAACATGGCAAAAATTTGATCAGATCATTTACATATGTAAAGCTAGTATCCTATTAGTGTGGTAGAAGGGAGATGAATCCTTTTAATTTGCCTTTTGCCATAATATTAAGTGTCAATTGGTACATTCCCTTAAAGAAATGTAAAATGGCTTTTGTAATTTTATTTCCGGTCCAGGCTTCATCATTTCAAATAAGGAGGCTTTTACGGGAGGAAGAGGTGTTCTTTACCTACACACCACTTGGTAACAATCTGCTTCTTTTGGTCCCGCCCTCCCCGACCTTTCCTGCTTTGCCAAACAGTACAGAGTGCTCAGTGCCACCTGTGGTGTGCTCTTAGAAGTTTGCCAGTGAGATAATTAAGGGAGAAAGCTGAGCTTTTCAAAAAGCTTTCCTACAGTTTTGAGTCTTCTTGAAATCTTCTAGAATTAAGATGAAATGTTTACAGCTTTGTATATAGTGATTTTCATTGCTTTAAGACAATCAGTATTTGTAATTAAATATTTTCATGGTTGTAAATGTAGACATGGAAAAATTGGTTTGTTTTACCCCTCAGTGTCTTCTACTGGGCTGGGACTTCATGTAGCTAGATTAACTTAGCATTATAGAAAGGGTTCAATTTTTAATAGAATGTAAAATGCTTCAAAGTTATTAGCCATTTTATTAGTGAGATGCTTCTAAGAAAGGCAGTGTCCACAAAGTCTGTTATCTGTGAAGTGTATGTTTGTTTTGTCCATATAGCTGCTTTTCTCCTGTGAAGTTTCAGCAGTTTTCTCTTGGATCGTTGAAGGTTTTTTAAGTCTATGTATAGAAAAGAGAGACATATTTTAGTCTTTTTAGTCTTTTTACTTCTAATATGTTTCTAGTCCTAGGATATGGACTTGTTCTAAATTTGTGCATTGCTAATAAACTGAGCTTTTAACTGTGACTATTTCAATATATGTTCTCAGCTCAAAATTTAACCAGTCCATACTTTTATATTTCTGTCAGAAAACATGATATGACATACACAAAGGGTAAAATTTTTAATCAAAGTGGGATATGAAATTCAAGTCTTTTTATTGACTATTCTTACCCATAACATAAGATTATATTGATCTTTTTCAGAAATTCAAAACTGATTTGAAAAAAATTAATCTCTGACAGGCATGACTTTAAAAATTTGCTTCTTAACTTTTAAATTTGGCTTTATTATTTATGATTTTAGCATAAGACAATTAGGTATAGCACAAAATATGTATTTCATTTCAGAATACGAAATAAAAAATACCAAGAGACACTGGGGCAAATAGATAAAACCTGAACATATTCACAGATGCCACATTGGAAGGTCACTCAGAATCCATTTTAGTTTGCTTTGAAAGCCTAGGAAAATAATAGGAGAGAAGGAAGGAAGGGCAAAAGCTGGAAAGAAAAAAAAAGGAAGAAAGGAAGGGCTGGAAAGAAGGGCAGGAGAAAATAAAAAATGAAGCTGATTTCTATTTAGAAAGAATTTCAGCTTCTGCGGAGAGATAGCTAATGCAGTTGGTCTTCATCCGCCTTTTGGGTCCCACAGATCTGGATTCCATCCATGCCTTGACTGATTGTGTCATGGACAAATGTTAATTGTTTTTCACAGATACGTTATACCTTCTAGCCATGCAATGGTCTGCTCATCTCTTAAGCAGGGATCTCTGCCTTTTTCTAAAGCTAATCCAGTTTCTAAAGCCCTCTAGAGCCATCTTGACCTAACTGTCATTCTGAAAAATTCAAGGAGGCTTTAGAAGCTAGAGAAATAAAATGAACGGGAACATGCAAGAGATAGGTGCTGATGGATAGAGAAAATGCACTTGGAAACGGAGCAGCCATTTTAAATAAAATTTTATAAGAAAGTTATCAGTATTTTGACACTCGGAATGTTGAAGTTTGTTGGGAGTGTGTTTTGTACTGGGAGCTGAGTGTTTAGATCTGCATTCCCTCTTGGGAATATGGCATATTTGTTAAGATTTGTGGCTGAGACAGGACAAGCAAATAGTTGTATGCAATAGCTCCACTTTCAAATCCAGCTAAATAGAAAAACTACTCAAAAAGAAAATTTTGGTGGTTTTAAAGAAGCTTAGAGGAGCAACATCTATGAATCTTTATAAAAACACATGTATTTGGCCCCTATAATCCAGTATATTACTTATAAATGCAGTAAGGCAAATAATATTTAAATAGACATTTTATTTAATAAAAATAAGCACATTTTGTGAAAAGTTTTAGTCATTTTCATTACTAAGGTACAGCGGACATCTTGACTTAATTTTTCCTCCTCCTTTACTCTAAAGGAGTATTTTATAAAAGTTAGATTTCTTTTTTAAAGACCAAGTGGTTACAGGTTGATTGGCCACTTCTCCCTTGAAGATGTTATTGTTTGTTGCACAGCAGATAAATTTTTCTTGGATTTAAAATGTCATCTGGATTAAAAGCAGTATCATTTAAACTTAAGCCCATAGGAAAGATCCCTCATTCCTAACCTTTCAATTTTGAACACTGATAACTGCCAGTTAAATAGTCATAGAATTATAATACTAAGGAAAGATTATTGAGCATTATCCTGTGTTTTTCTGGGCAACGGTTTGTCATCTAATGGAAAAAAATCAACTGAATCATGATATTTTATAATACATGGAGTAATGTAATTGTCGAACGTGTTGCAAAAAAACCAGCATTGCACATTGTTACATGAGAGATTTTCTCCATAAATTGGCCTTCTGAATTTGTAATATACATATGTTCATAATGTTTATTTTTGTATTTTCACAGATTCTTCCTGCATGGAAAAACTACTTTCAAAAGATTGGAAGGAAAAAATGGAAAGACTAAATACAAGTGAACTTCTTGGGGAAATTAAAGGTACAATATAAAAAATAATGAAAATATCAATACATGAATGTTATTTTTTGTGATGACATATTTGCTGGTTTTCTGTAACACTAAATTCTTACCTAAATTCTTACTTCATGATTTTAGATGGGAGAGCAAAAGTATAATATGTCTCTAAAATTATCTTCTTTGTAATATTTACAGAATGAAATTTCTGTCCATACATTGTACTGCTTAATGAATTTACTTAACGCATGAGAAGGAAAAATAGTTATGTCAAAAAAGAACAATTTAAGCTCAAGATACTCTTAGTTCTTCCTCTTAAAATCATAACACCTTAATTTATGAGTCCAAATTATTCATTTGAATTTCTTCATGTCAAAACATCTTACCTATACCACCTTTTAATAAAAATCATATATAATGTACTGTGCATAATAATTTATTGGTGGATTCTGAGTCCTGGATACCTCAGATCCTTACCACATCGACTTTGTAAATTATTAGATGAATGGCTTTAGGGAGACCACTGGATTTTTCTATATTTCATATTTATTATCGCTAAAGTGGAAATGATAGCACACATTATAGACTCAGTAAGAGAATTAATACATTCAAAGCTCTTGGATCCACAGTACCTGATGACAGTTAAGAAAGTACCTACAAGTATAAACTGTGGTAGCTGTTAATATGCCCAGAGGAATATTGATTAATCACAAAGATTTCATAGAATTTAGCATTTCATGATCTTTGACTCAGATGAAAATGAGTATATTAATTTTTGAAATACTATGTTTGATCATCAATCCCAGTCTATGAAGTATTAAATTACTTTTAGCTGGAGCATCATACTTGCCTGGAAAACCCTGACTGATTTGTTTATGGAGGTCAAGTGCTGTATCCCTAGGTTTTTGTTTCATGATTAAAACTCAGTCATTCAGTCAATCATCCTTCCTAAACAAATAGTCATAGCTTTTACCTGCACTAATAATTTAAAAACTTAATTCTATTAGTTTTTTAAACTTCTCTAACAACTTTAGAAGGATCTTCCTGTTGGTTCTGGGTAAAATCCCAGTTAAGATGATAATTTGTCAGTATCTGATGAAACAGTTATTTTAGTTTTACTACTGAAAATTGCCTAACGTTGAAGCATTTTATGTTCAAGTCAAATAAAGACAAAGGCAAGAAATCTTTTCCCCAGTGAATCATTAGTAACTCTTTCCATTAACTAATACAGTATCAAAATCAAGTGGAAATTGGATATTATTTTGAATTGCACTGCTTCTGTTTTTTACTCATAAAGGCCATGTGCTATTTTGGAGAAAAGAGAAACTCAACTTATAACTGATGGGCTGAAAGAAAGTCATCAGTGACATATTCTCTATCCAGCTGCAGTAACGTGGCGTGTGCTACTCTGTACGGCATTCTGTGTTTTCTTCTCTTTCCAAAGTCACTGGTTTTATAACAGTGAGAACAGAAATGGTTTATGCAAAGGAAAGCTTTTGCCAGCATGAGTGATGGAGTCTTGTCTTCTCTTAGTAATGTGGAAGCTAACATTTTATTATATCAAAACTCAACATAGAGTTTTAAACACCAGGGTATCTTTTACTTTTACACTTCATTTTTCTTTAGAATTCTAATTCTAAATTTAAAATAAAAAATTACAAGTCTTAGATACTCAAAATGTATAAACTTCAAAAGTGAAACATATGCAAAATTAGGTTTTTCAAATTCTTTGTCTTTTGTCCCTGGATTTTTTATGTGATATGTGAGCATTTATTTATGTACTAGTCTTTGAGTTTTATGAACATAAAAATAATATTCTCACTGAATTTCCTATTTTGATTTATTGTATTTTTTGCCTCTTTTTCATTTTAATATTTTGTCCTCTTACACATTATACCTAAATTATACCAATAATATATTCACTTAAACTAAAAAAGAATTTAAAGTGGTATTCAAATAGTTTGATTTAACTACTGCTGAAACTCAATATACATTTTTATTCTAGGTCAGATCAAGTCAGTTATTATCTACATGAACTTGTTATCCGTTATTCTAAAATTTTAAAGCAAATATAAATTATATCTCTTTGTTAGTATCTCAGAGGAGTAGTATGTGGATAATCAGTATTATATTATATACCAAGCACTGAGTATTTTAATAGGATTTATTTTTCTCTGGTTACAAAATTCCTACATATACATTTATAGGAAACAGATAAAAATGGAAAAGAATTGTAATTTAATTCTAGCTGTCCCATATCATATGTCCTTTTTATTTTAACTTATGTATACATATTAATCTCTCCCATAAACTTAGTTTCATCTTTTTACTATTCTTTTGTAATCTGCTTTGTCACTTAATGCTATATTATGAATTACCTTGTGATTATGTAATGTAGCATTTTTTTTCACAGAAAATGGCATAATTTAGTTGAACCTTTTATTTAACATTTAGTTTGTTCTTAATGAACAAAACAAGTTGTCAGAATGAAAAGTATCTTGAATACAGAGAATATCTTATTAAGACTTTTTAGTTAATTAGTGGTTATTTTCTTTAGATATATTCTTAAAAGTAAAGTTCTTGGCTAAACAGTATTCTTTTAAGACTTTTGATTTTTAGTGTCCCTTACCTACAGGAAAAACATAGCATTTTATGTTGTGTCTGGCAGTATCTGCAAATGCTTAGCCCTCAGTAGAGAATGTTCCTTTACAGATTTCTTGCAGGGGAGAAACCACTTATAATTGCTCACTTAATTTGAATTTTTTTGATTTGTGAGAATGAGGATTATACACAAACTTGCTGTGAAATGTCTCTTCCTTTGTGAACTGTGTATGTTGGTTGCCAATTTTTCCTTTAAATGACTTGACGAGTTTTACCTGGTTTGTGAAAATTTGTTGTATATATTAATGGTGTTGAATTTTGTCATTGACTTTATTTTATGGCTTTGTTGTCAGTCCTTCTATCACTTTGTAAAAGCTTTTCTTTCAGATTGTTTAGAAAGACCTTTCCTATCCTGAAATTAGATCACATTCTACTGTATTTTCTTTTATTTGTATGGCTATACTTTAAAATATTTAAACTTCTTTTATTCCTCATTAATATATTTTGATGTACAATATCAATTAGGGATGTGTTAAATTTTTCTCAATGGTTAACCAGATTTTTCTATATTATTAAATCTATTTTATTCCTTCTCCTATATAGTAGCAGCTTTTATTATATTCTAATTACATATTTAGGACTATTTCTCAGTTTGAGTCTATTCCACTGATCTTTCTGTCCAAATTTTTATTAAGACTAAATGACATCAATCACTATCGCTTCATAACACTTTTCATAATTTTAAATATAAGGTGTTTTTATCCTTTTTGTAGAAGTTATCTTATTTTATTTTATCAATTGTAAATTAAAATCCCAAAGTGATGTTTTAAAAATTATTTTTCTATGGAACGATAGGGTACATTGGCATCTTTATAAAATTGAGCATTTCCACTTAAAATTATTTAAATCTTGTATGTTACTCAACAATATTTAACTTTAAAATATAGACTCTATACATTTCTTTTGGTGCTTTATTTGTACTTTAATGTTTTTGCTTACTCTTGAGAATGTGATATTTTTCATTTTATTTACTTTTTGCTAATGTTTTTAGAGATGTTAGTGCATTTTGCTTATGTATTTTTCTATTTTATTTATAATTTTTAAAATTATTGAGTAGAGTAGGTCTAGTTATATTGCAGATAAGTGTGCATTCTTCTACTCATAATGCAATGCATATAATATAGAGAATAGTCTTAAGCAATAGAAAAAAGCAAGTATTTTAGTTAATTTTTAAATTTATGGTATTTTTATACTATTTCAGGGTATTTTGTTGACTAAGATTTTATCATTTAAAATATTTTAGTGTATAAAAACTGCCTTTTATGGTATAGGTTATTTGTTTCCATTTTAAAAAATTTATTATTGAAATAAACCTGATTCATCATGGAATAGTCTTGTTTTAATGTACTATCTACTTTTTTGCTTATATTAACACTTGTTACTCTATAAAATCTATAATTATAAATAAAATTAACTGTTTCTCTTTATTTTCACTTTCTCGATTTTTAGTTCCAAATTTTACTGTGGAATTAGAAAACTTCCTCATTTTCTGAATAATGTGAAATTAAATAGATAATGTGTGAATTATTTATTTCTTAAAATTACGAAGAATATACTTATGCCATATTTAGGATTAGAGCTTTTTCTTTGGGATTTTTAAACATTTTCAATTTCTCTTTAGATAATTTTTCCATAAAATATTTTTTGTAGAAATTATATACCTTATGACATTTTAAAATGTTAATATTAGTTTAATATATAGTGGCCCTCATTTTAAATAATGTGATTTTAAATTTTGAATATTTGTATTTTTTTCCCTTTTGCCCTTTACTTGCCAGTGGTTTTTCTATTTATTAACTGTGAATTCCCCATCAATCCAGTTTTTGGATTTATGTGTCAATTCTGCTACTTTTCAGTATGCCAATTAATTAATATTGCATTTACTTTTACTAACTTGCCTTGTTTTCCTTATAATTCTTATTTTTTTTTGTTTCTTAAGTATCATCTAACTTCCTTGATTGAATACTTCCTTTAAAAGTATTTCAATTTAATAATAAAGTTGCAACATTTTGTTCTTGAGTGTTTCTAGAAATAGCACTATTTGAGAGCTTGTGTTTCCATTATTTTAAAAAAAAGTCAACATTTACATAATTTTTTAGGTGACCTAGGCTTGCACACTATTTTTAAGTTTATTCTGTCTTTTAATAGGTGTGATGAAGTTGGGAGAGGGAGAAAACACAATCTTTCATAACCACTGGAACGAAGTGAGAGGAGTGTGGGCTATAATATGCATCACAACAGGTTTTAAAAATAGATCCCAAGGGTCGGGGAGATAGCTCAGTAGAATAAGTGCTTGCCTGGCAAGCACAAGGTCCTGAGTTCAACCCCCAGTTAAAAAAAAGAATCAAATCAGAGTGAAGATATTTCTATTAAAGACAACTAAGTTATTAGAGGCCAGCCAAGGCGCAGGGGAGATAGCTCAGTAGAATAAGTGCTTGCCTGGC
Source organism: Octodon degus (assembly GCF_000260255.1). Classification (NCBI taxonomy): domain Eukaryota; kingdom Metazoa; phylum Chordata; class Mammalia; order Rodentia; family Octodontidae; genus Octodon; species Octodon degus. Next base: position 9,257,231 of record NW_004524643.1, on the reverse strand, counting down.
AAGTGCAAGGGCCTGAGTTCAATCCCTGGTTCTGCATAAAGATAAAATAAAATAAAGGACGGCCAAATACCTCAGCAGATTAAAACACCTACAAGCAGGTGCTGGGGTCTGGGGTTTGATCCCCGGGCCTGCCGTGCTGGCCTCGACCCCGGGGCATGCTGAGACAGCAATTGAGACTTAAGGATGGTGGCACGTGCCTGTAATCCCAGCACTGGGAGGCTGTGAACAGGAGAATCACTATGAGTCCCATCTAGTAATGAGACCCTGAACACCCTATAGACCCTTCCCTAAAATACCCCCCCAAAAAATCACAAACACTAATAAAACCTTATCTTTACATAATGAAGAAATAATAAAGTAATGATTTCCTTTTTATATTTCACTTAAATTGTGATTTCACATAAAATTCTTACTATCTAAAGGTTTCTAACATCCCCAGGAATTGGATTAGTTTGAAAAACACTCAATCAAATTTTTTCTATGAGTCTGTGTTTTCTCTTAATATTTTACTGTCTGTATTTAAGGTGTACAGCAAGATGCATATATATATGTGTATACAGTGAAATGATTACTACATGAAATAAATTAACATAGCCATGTATATTGTGTTCTCTTGTGGGTGTTAAGAGCACCTGAAACCTCTCTTAGCAAATTTCCTGTTGCTATAATTTTATTGACTGTAGTCTTCATGCCAACTTGCTAGACATATTTATCCTATATATCTGTAACTTTATATCTTCTGACCTATCCTCCTGTGTGCTCCTGGTAACTACTATTTTTAATATTTTTAAGAGAAAAATTCCACCTATATCAACCCCTTTCTTTTTTCCATAGGTACCCTCCTTTCTCTTGGCAACATTAGTTGATCTGTAGACTGCTAGAGTCATAAATTTAATAACAGCACTTTCAAATTAGGTTCTGAACCAGGCTAAGATGGATACAAAAGAAAATACCTTTGTTATTAAAGATAGCACAGAATATTTAGACATTTGCTTTGGTCTAAATTATTGTGTTCAAATCAGATTTTCAATAGATTTCTTGTTATCTGAGTTACTTTTCCGATTACTAAAATAAAATACCTGGCACTCAAAAGAAGAAAAATTAATTGTAGCTTACAATTTATAGAGGTGTCACTTCATAATTAGCTGGCTCCAAGGTGTCTTAGTGTGACAGAGGGGCATCGCAGAAGAGAAACTGCTCATGGCAGGCAGAAGGCAGCAAAGCAGGGAAACAGCAAGGCATCAGCTAGTGAGTGACAGCATTCCTCTTTCTCTCTCTTATATTCTATCCATGCTACACATCATACGTAAAGGGTAGTACTCACACCACAGCGGGCTTTTTGCAGTATCTGCCCTCAGAGCTATGCTAACCAACCAGTGGACTAATCTAGTAATCACACACCCTTAGCCCAGCATCACACACTCTAGAGACAGCCATCTCTGGAAAGCCCTACTTATGACCACACACAGTTTTGAGGGGACATCTAGACACAAGCTGTAACACTTGCCTACTTAGAATTTGTCAAAACTATGGAAAAGGTGAAGAGTGTCTATTTCAAATGAACAGTAATTAAAATCTTAGTAATTAAGTCACATTAGTTAGTTTGAGTTTTGTTAGAAGAGTATATATTTGTTTTGCATTGTTTTAGGGAATTAAAGTAAAAAGGACCTTTTTTTTTTCTTTTAATAGGCTCCTTCTCTGTGGTCCAAACTAGCTTGGAACTCACTATATAACCCAGTCTGGCCTCAAACCAGAAGTAGTCATCATGCTTCAGCCTCCTTGGTGATAGGTGTGCATCACCATACCTAGTTGAAATTGTTTGTATCTGGGAGTGGTGGTGCATATCTGTAATACCAGCACCCGAGAGGCTGAGGCAGGAGGATCATGGTGAGCTGGAGGCCAGCCTAGACTATGAAGTGAGCTCAAGGCCAGCTTGAACTGCAGAGCAAGACCCTTTCTTTAAAAATAAAGAAAAGGAAAAGAAAAAGAGATAAAAGAAGAAATTGTTTTGTAATAAAAGTGCTTAAGAAGCACTTATTCCTGTATGAAACTGATGAGATTGAACTATATTAATGATGGCTCAAATGTAGTAGTGTTCAGTAAATCTTTTCAGGGTACATGAGTAGATGGATGGAAGGGCATGGTGGTTCACACATGTATTCTCTGTATTTTCAAAGGATGAGGCAGGGGGATCTTAAGTTTGACTCAACATGAGCAGTTGAGTAATGTAGCCAAATCCTATCTAAAACAAAAAATAAAAACATGCCAGGGATGCAGTTCAGCACAAAGATTGGTTTCTTTTGTTTTTTTGTTTTTTTTCAGGACCAGGGATTGAACTCAGGCCCTTGCACTTGCCAGGGAAGTGCTTATTCTACTGAGCCATTTTCCTGGCCCCCAAAGACTGGTTTCAACACACACACACACACACACACACACACACACACACACACATAAAATAAAATCAATGAAAGCCTGGCTTTGGAAATTTTAAAGCTAAATGTTGAAGAGGGTATTCTACCCTGGTGGTGTGTTATCCTCATTGCCTCCCATATGATTCATCCCAAATTGATCGTTAAGTTTAATATACATAATATTTAATACTATATATATTATATTTGATATAGGGTCTTGCTACACAGTTTGGACTCGTAGTGATCCTTCTGTCTCAATCTCCCTAGTGCTAGGATGATAGGCATGAACAACTATGCCCCAAGTTCTGGGACTGGCACGGCATGCTGTACTAGCAATTGAACTTGGGATCTGGCACTTGTGAGGTAGGTGCTTATGCTGCCAAGCTATCTCCCCAGCCCCAGTTTATTATATTTTGTTAATCACAACATTCATTTTAAAATATTGACTATTTCTGTCGATAAGTAATATAGCAATTAATTTTGTAAGATTAGTTATTGCTGACAAAGTAAATACGATCTAAAATGTCTACAGTATTTCATTTAATTTTTGTAGTAACACAGTTAAGAAAATATTATTATGTTGATTTTACAAATGAATAAAATGAACAGAGGGAATTAAGTTGTTCAGGGTTACTCAGAAAGTAGTAGAAGTATGGTTTGATCTTCGTTTCTAAAGCTTCTACTTGATGCAGTACAGAATACTGTAGTTCTCAGATTCTTCAGTGGAAGCAGGAGGAAGACAGGCCCTGGGCTCTTTCTTTCTTCTGAAGGACACAAACTAAAATGATTTCACATTTACCTTTTCCTATAGAAGCGTAGCAGTATGACAAGGCAGGAGTGAATATATGCAACATAGTTTCTCTCTATACGATTTACCTAGATCTCTCCTAGAATGAGAGAGTGGTGGAGAAATATGGCAGGTAGACACAAGATCAGACAGAAGCCCAGAGATGACTCGTTCACTCATCCATGTCTGGGTTTGTGTGAGTTGCACCAAAGAAGTGAAGATCCCAGGAGAGTTATACTTATGAGACTTCTCAAAAGCAATGGTGACATATTTAATGATGTCAGAGTCCAATGATTTGTTCTCTGCCATGGTGGATGGCTCTAGCCTTTTGTGGTGTAGATGAAGGATTTTTAGCTTCACTGTTTGGCACTCGTGTCTGTCTTTGCTGTGGCTGGCATCTCCTCTGGGTGTGAAGGCGCCTCCCTGGGATGGATGCCAGGGAAACAGTAATGTTGGCTGTTGGAGTTAACACAAACTGTTTGTGCTCATGTTTGTCAAACACATAGATGAGAAGAAACAGAAAAAATAATTATATGAGAGGAACCAAATAAGGAAAATAGTATTTTCTTTTTTTTTGGTGATTTATGGGTAAATATTTCAATATCTGCATTTAGGTACTGAGGTAGGAACTGTAATCAGAAAAGTGAGTCAATAAATATTTTAAGTGGAATCTTTTAGAAATGATTCCAAGCATTTTCAAAGCCATTACTCAAACATAATTACTTATTGTAGTTATCAACTAATATGTCTGAGGAATTTGCTTCCAGAACCTAAATTCTATTGTTATAGTTGACTGTTAAAGATGTAACTAGAAATAAAGTAGGAACTGGATTACATCAGTAATACAAACATACACTATTGCATTTGATATAAATACTGAATTTAAAATGTAAATTTATTTTAACATTGCTGTTAAGTGCCATGGAGGGCCCGGTTTCAGTTTTAGTTTGCATTGCCAACATAAATCTTTGGAGGACAGCACAAAAATACAAAAGTGTTTTTTTTTTCTCCAGTGCATAATAGATCTTTGAATATCAAGTAGTGTAGGTTGTTCTTGAATTTCAGCAGTGCTGTTATCACTAAAGGTTCAGAATGCATCTAATAGCCTTCCCATACAATCAGTGTTCTACATTACAAGGTACTATCGTAAATGGCAATTCTCTGTTTCTTCTTCTTTTTTTTTTTTTTTTCCTTTTTTGTATTTTTGGAAAGGGTCTATAGGGTGTTCAGGGTCTCACTACTGATTGGACTCGTAGTGATCTGCCTGTTTACAGCCTGCCAAGAGCTGGGATTACAGGCGTGTGTCACCACATCCACTCTCAATTGCTGTCTCAGCGCGCTCCGGGGGTGGGGCTGGCACAGCAGGCCTGGGGATGAAAGCCCTGGCCCCTGCGCCTGCTTGGAGGCATTTTAATCTGTCTGTTTCTTCTTATAGTAGAATATTAAACAATATCTAAATACTTTAATCACTTATTTGATAAATTGCCTTTATAGAATTTTTTAAAATTTATTTTTCAAGGAGTAGTAATTCAAAGAGACTTTTTTTTTTGTTTTTAAACAATCACTGAAGGATTAGAGTTGTTTTACAAGCACTATGACTATATCTTTTGCATATTCAAATATAAGTGGGTTTTTCTTGAATTTCTACTTATAAATTTATAGCAATTTATTCACCTGGGGAAACTTAAAAAAATTGGAAATGCTTAGAGAAATATCATCTGTCACTTTTCAACATCAATAAAAAAGTTCACATACCTGGTGAGTTTTGCTGTCTAAAATAAAGGGTTCAAACAGTAACCTATGAATGGTTAGTTTCAGATGTTTTGAAAATTTTATATTGCTTTTGAAACAAATACTACTTTATTCTACAACCAGCGTGAGAAACAGTGAAATACAAATGTTATTATTCTCATTTTCCCTTTTGTATGAAATAATCCAGTATAATATTTGCCACTAGTTCTGTACATATCTGTGTACATAACTTCAAGGAATATCTGAAGCTCTAGACTCTCTAAACTCTAAAGCTGAAGGCACTTTCTATACTTCATGATCCAACTTCTTCTTTTTCTGGTTTTGCGTGTCCAGTGAAGCTGCTGATCTAAATGGCATATTAAGTTACTAAGATAGATAATGGTCTCCCAAAATAACATGTTTGGTTGATTTCACATTAGTCTTTTGATCGTCTTGTAATTGATAGTGAATACTTATTGTAGAACCCATGGACTCCTTGTGCTAACTACAAATACTCACTCTCTAAATATATATATATATATATATACACACACATATATATACACATATACGTATATATATACACACACACACCATCCCCCATAGTTTCTTCATTATGCCACTTTGCGTGAATGTAGACATTTCAGAATACTCCTTTGTACTCTGCTATAAACATCTTTTACTTCTTTTGAAGTCTGTGTGATATACATACAAGCAATTAAAACTTACCCCCACTTGGGGTTGGAGACCCAAGGTCTTCCTAATTAAAATTCAAACAAAAGCTACCGCAAAAATTCCTACTATATGATTAAGGTCTAAAGTATTAGGATACATTAGAATCATTGTTAACTGTTGGGATTAAAAGAAATCGATATGTTAGGGAAAAGATCAGGTGAATCTAATTAGTGAAATTGGTGTTTACATAACCAAAAATACTGGTTTAATAACACGCTCTGGTTATAAATATAACATTGGCTAAAATTGTTCTTTGTTGTTATTACATTGACCACATAATCATATTTTAAATTAATTGAATAAGAATCTAAAACTTCTTTTATGTAGTTAATTATTATAATTAAAAACATAAAACTTTAAAATCACTTCAGCTATCAAACATTTCAATTATAAAATGTTATTGTGTGTAAAAATAGTTATAAAGCATAAAATATTCCTACTGATTCCATTTTTAAAATAATAATTTTAGCAATAGTTGTATCCTAAGGTGGGACAGGAGATAAATTACCTAGAAATAATAAGATCCAAAATACTCTTATCCAATTATGATTGCACTGAATATGTATCAGTCCATATAACAAAATAAAACAGAATGTATTTTGATATAATATGAAAACAAGACTTTGCTGTTTTCTACTTGATTGCTATGCTGAAAATAAACATTATAAACAACATGGAGAAGAAAAACTATTACTAATTGCAGACTAGATTTTAAGTAAAATGAAGGTCATTAGCAATTTCCTGGAAGTCATTCAGATTGCTTACCAGGAAATGGTAGCTAGCAGGACGTCTGTGATCCTCCTGTGTGGAATTAGTGAAAACATACTGGAGCTTTAATGATGTGCATTAGATTTAGCCTGCTGAGGAAACCTTGCTCTATCAAAGCAAGTTGTGTTCTTTGAACACAGATAGGTTTTACTGCAGTACTAGTGTATAATCCCAGAATTGAAAATAGCCATTAACATTTATACAGCTATTCAAAATTTAATATATACCTGCAGATTGTAGCATGACTCATTGTGGAAGGAGAGATGACAGGATTACAGAAAAATAGGTTCTGAGAGTGAAGTGTGTTTGAGTCAGTTGAAAGAAACTTGTAAGTTTGGAATGATAATTTCACAATTTGGGGTGGCAAATGGAATGGAATTTTTAGTAGCGTTTTCTATCACCTTAAAAAAATGAGAAAAGCTGAGTGTTAAGTGAAAATGTCTCCTAAGACATAAACTTAAATCTAACTTACTGTGCCCTATGGTGGGAGAAATAGAATTATTGAATTAGAGACTTTTGGACTAGCTTCTCTGACTATCTGAATGATTGGTTGGCTTAATGAGGATTAGAATCTCTGGTACTAGTAAGAGTGACAGAGTAAACTTGAGGAGAATATATGTGCTCATTAATTTGTGCTATAAATTATATATTCACAGAAAATTGCTAGTAGTGTACAGAATAGGAATAGAAACAAAAGTATTTGGTTGTGTGCCACCACTAATATGGAACTGGAACCATTAACATCACTTGTACTGCAGATTATTTCATAGGAAATGCTTAGACAGACACATATAAGATTGAGAAAAAAATCTAATAGTCTAAGAAACTAGTACTATCACACATATGAAGTTAACAGCTCATGTTGCTGATGTAGGTTGAACCAAGAATGATTTTCATTTTATTGACAATTGAAACTTTTTAAGGTGTTTGACCTTATGGGCACTAGCCTGGTCAGGTTCATTATCATCTTGTTATACCAGATAGGTTAGCCGTTGTATCCCTCCGAAGCCTCTGCAGTATTATTAAATCACCCTGTTTAAGAATAGGTCAAATTATTTTATCCAAAACTTTAAGAGATTTCCCACATAATTTTGCTTATGATATTTCATTATGATGGTTGCAAAAATTTTAAACTTTTTGTTACCAAGGAATATTTGCATGTAACACTCCTGAGTACATACTTGGTCTAATTTTTTTAAAAAATTATTTATTTGTTTTTAATATTTTATTTTAAATACAATTTTTAATTAAAATATTTTATGTATCAATTTTAATACAGGGTCTTGCTATGCAGGACTCATAATTATCCTCCTGCTTCAGCCTCCCCAGTGCGAGGATTACAGACATGTGCCACCATGTCTGGTTTGGGGCCAGCAAGGTATGCCTGTGGTTCCAGGAATCAAACTCAGGTCTTTGAACTTGCCAGGCAGGCACTGAGACCACTTAAGCTATCTCCCTAGCCATTGATATAATTTTTTTAATATAATGGTGATAGGTGAAATTTACTATATATACATTTATTCAAAATTTATACAGAAGATATTAAGAAATACAAAATAGAACAGTGCTTTTAAAATGAACCAGTATTAATTAGCTGTCACTCACTTTAGCCTTTTTTATGGGTAAAAAAAGAGGGTGATGCTGGAGTTTGAACCCAGGGTCTCATGCATGGAAGGTGGGAGCTGAACCATTGAACCACATCCTCAGCCCAACTTTAGCCCCTTTTGAATAAATGTGTATAGCTTTGCATTATACATTTGTGACATTATTTATATACAGTTGATTCTTGTAAGAAAACTACATTGGACAGTATTAATGTTATGTTGTTTATAGCCTAAGGAACACTCTGTTTAAAATGTATGTGTGAGGGTGTGCCCTGGATCCCCTTAGTCCAGAAGCAGCTCTTGACCAAATTGTCAGAGGGTAGCTGTGACACATAAAATACTGGCCCATAGTACTAAATTTCCCTCACTGAACATTTAGGTCATTTGTCTGAAGTTTAAAAAAAATGTCAGCCTAACCACTTAATAAAGTGTATTTTCATCCAAATGATGTTTTTATGAATAAGGAGCTTGAAATAAGCATAAATCGTACATTATTCTCTACATTTTTAAATGTGTTGCTACCATTGGTAATTACCACTGAGTGCATATTTAATGCACTGAGGAAATTTGATGCAATTATTCCGTTTATTTGTGATTCCCCTTCATTTCAAATGTCTGCATTAAACTATTGAAAAAGAAAACTAGAGAGAATTTAGGTCATTTAAAAAATGCACTCTGTTTCTGAACTCTGGAAGTAAACTTCTATTGCACTAACCAAAATAAAATTAATATGTGCCAGTCATTATAAAGGAGAGGGTTCCTAAGTTTAGGTGATTTAAAATAAAATTATCTTTTAAATATAACCTTAAGGAGGATTCACCAATTGCTAGGCTGCCTTCTTATGGCAGTCAATGGGGATGAGTATCACTGAAATCAAAATTTAGCTAGTTTAACTTCAGAGAAATTAGTTTTCCTCGAACCTGTTTTCAGCACTTAGGAGTTGATTATACCTGGAAATGGATTGAATAGACACAAGTTGGGAGCTCATAGAAAGTCTGCACAAAATGCCAGGAACTGCAGAGAAAAGGCCTAAGTCTGCCTTCCTTCTGTGAGTGCCTAGCTCAAGGAATTTGGATACTGAAAATGATCTCTGATACTGAAAGTGTCTGATAATAAGAAAAGTGCAAGAGAGGGACAGCTTCTGTAGGCCTATTCTTTATTTTCTTCTTTGATCATAAACTAGTAAGAAAAGTACACATGTTTCACAGAAATGGTTCAATATCATTAAAATGGTTTGGTCAGAAAGTAGAACAAGGCAGAAAAATAGAGGTATTAAGTGGGAAGGAAGAACTCCATTTTGTTCAGGAGATATCTAGTGTTTGTTCCTTTTCAACTGTTCATTATTCAAGCTTCAATAATATTCTTAAATATCTGTCTGGGAAGCGATCAGGTGCAAAATAACATCTATTCCATGTCTTAAATTTTTTTTCATATAATAGTAATTAGAGACTTGTGTTCTTAGACTTAAAGCAAAGAGTTACTTTCCTATTAACATTTGTTTAAGTAGGCTTCCATCACAACAGGTGCACAATTATTTTTATGAGTAAAATATTATCAGCCTTCAAAATTAGCCAGGGCAATATGCAAGTTGCCTGATTAAATAATCAGAGCTGATACTTAAAATACATTTGATTTCCACAGGAATTTTAACATGGTAAGTCCCAGTCTCTTATTCTGATGTGGAGAGGGAGTTGCAATTGTTTGTAATATGAAAATAGTAGCTTGTGTTGCAATTAGTGTGACATATTTCATGCAATTCAATTGACATAAGACAAGCCTTAAAAAGATAATATTAGGTTATTACTTTTGACCTAATATTTTAATGTGCCAATAAAATAGCATTATGTTCCATATTAAATCAAATAAAAGAAATGACCCTTTTCCTTTGGAGACTGTTCTGCAATTAAAAGCACATCAATTTAGAAGATTAAAATCCATTGTATGCTTGTGTAAATTTAACTTCTGTGGTAAAAATAATTTAAAAGTAAATATTTTAGTGCATAAAATGTGTAGATCATATAGACACAAAGTCACTCATGAACAGTAAAGACTCCTGAATGTTAGAAAACAAACAAAACCCCAAGCCACTGCCCTAACTTCCACATCCGAACTGAACAGGAAGCTCGCCTTGTTTTAAAAGTGCTACTACAGTGCAGCTGTTGAAAATCAATTACAGGCAGGTAACTGTTTGTTTTCATCTCCCAATCTGTTTGTCAATCAGAGGAATGTAATGAATCAGAAGCAGGGATCTCAAATACACACCAGAGTAAGGCGGCACATCGGAATGGCTCCAAGCCACAAGAATTAGGAAAGCCCTATAGATGGAATCAAATCCATACTTGTGCACATGGCTCCTGTCTTTGACCATACTTATTAAGTATTCTCACAAGTAACTAATATTGGAGAAAAATGTTCATCTCTATCAAGATCAGTCTGATTGTAAGGTTTGTTCAAAACTTTGTGGTCGCTTATTAAAGAGGGAGTGTGAAAGAAATTTATAGATCTTTACAAGACATGTCTAGTACTGTAATCATAAACAGCCTCACTCAATGAAAATTTTATTCTTTTCTGTGAAAGTATATTGAAATATACCTCTGACCATATTCAAAATGGGTAGGTTTTTACTACTTTGAAATGCATTTGTAGCAATTTCCAGCATATATGGTTATTTATAAAAAAAACTTGTTTTATCTGGACTCAGGAATACATTTTTGTCACAGCTAGTAAAACCACCTCTACTGTTCAAATATGCAGCTGTTGTGCTCAGGTTGTGGTAAGTCAAGAGACAGTAGAGTATACAAAGATTGCTTTACATAAGTCTATATAACTAGAATTTTTCCATGCTGAAATGTGGGAAAATCTATGGAGACCCTGAAGTTTAAGTTGGTAACATCAAGGGAACATAAATAGAAGTTTATTAAAAAAGCTGAAGAAAATGAAATGGGCACGACCATGCTGTGGTTTTGCTTAAACACAGGCTTTCACATCCATTGAGAGGCCTGGGTTTCTTTTTAACTGGTTACTGAAAGGAGCTCTTTTATTTTTCCAGCTTTAGTTTAGTGCCAATAGGCATTTGCCTCGAAGCATGGTGGCTGTTCTCTAACTCTCACTGTTGACTGTGTGTTTCTCAGCCATGGCTATCATGGTTTAGGATTGCTCTCTTGGATGAATATCAGAAAGTATTTGCCTGGAATACTTGCCCTTTGTCCCACATCTCTCTGTATGCTATTCAGTTTGTGTGTTAGGAGGAATAGAGGGGTCACCAGTACTTCATGTGGTGTTTTGTACCTGGTCCATATTTTAAATATTTACAGAAACTCACCTGAGATGCCATCAGAATTAATGATGAAGAAACCAATGAATAACATGGGCATAATGTTTCTCTGAAAAGGAAATCTACTTAAGGTGCATTGTGAGGAGATTCTCTGTGTTGTATTTCATAAAGGAAACAAGTGAAAAGATGGGAAAAAGCATGACCCCCGTCCCCTTCATGATGAACTGATTCTTATTGTGGTTGACACTGAAAAAAGCTCTCTTATTGGTACCTTAATCTCAGCTCAGGAAGTGATCTTTAGAATTCATCCCATCCACCCTGTCTTCAGAAAGGAATACATTTGTAGAATTTCAGTTAATCCACAGATTTTTTTTGGAGTGCTTATTACTTTCCCAGCATTGTGTTAAGCTGTGTGGGGTTTATGTTAGTTCATACTTTTTACCACTCAAAAATGAAAAACCCTTTTTAAAAAAAGATGTACCAAGAAGCAACAGAGAAGGATTCTGACAAAAGCAAGAACTAACACTCATTGAGCAAATGCTGGATGAAACATTGGTTTTGTGTATGTTATTTGTCATATCAAGTCAATGCCAGGCAGTAAGCATAATTAGCTTTCATTTAAAAAAAAAGAAAAGGAAAAGAAAACAGAAACTCAGGAAAAATTAAATCATTTTCTCAAGACGCCAAGATAATTGTTGTCAAGCTAGGGGTAAAATAAAAATCTGTATGACACTACAGCTCACTCCCAGTATCCAAACAAATATTGGAATATTTCTCCTCATGCACTTTTTAAATCTCTCATACTATTCTGTGAGTTAAACTATCAGTCAAAAGAGAAACCAAACCAACCAAATAATGGTTATCATCCTCAAAAAAGAATGCTACACTATTGACTGTGAAATTTACTTCTTTTAAGAATTATAAGAAATTTTCACACTCTGATTAATATCTAATTTTTCTTTCCAGATTCTTCTACTCTGAATTTCCCTTTTCCTATTAATTTAAATTTCCCAGGTTTGAAGATTTTACTTATCCTGTGATATAGCTTGACTTTTCTAATTTACTATCAAGGATTATTTTGCACTATTCTGGCTTTCTAGGACTAACTGGTCTGCAATTCAGCAATGAATCATCTCTGGCTATTAGATAGTTGACTGGTTGCCTGGGTATGTCAGGAGAGTAATTATAGAACATACCTTTAGAAACTCTGGATGCTGACTAGACTTTTGGCATCCTTACTCTGGTAGCATACAGGCATATATTTCTCTGTGTTTCCTGCAAAAGTTTATGAACCATGAAAAGAATTTTAAGGATAAATTGTACTGTGGTTAATTATTGAATTAAAACTATGAGAAACAGTTAAAGGAGATTGTCATCACTCTCTAACAAAAATCCCTTTTTAAAATTATGCCCACACTGGAATCTGTTATTCATTTAATTCTGGGTATCTTTCTAGTCATACTGTAATTCCCTGGTATCCTTGAAGATGTTATAAAAATCAGCTTTGTTCACCTTTGCTCATCTTAACAGTGAAATACCTGGCACTCATGGAATGACAACTGTTTTTAATTTGGGGGTATATATTGAGAATTTTATGTATATTGATTATCTTGAAGAAATGCCACCTTAAAAGTTCCCAGTAGTAGACTCAGAACCCTAGGTTGGACAACACATTAGCTCTAGCTAAAGTCATGAATGGAGATGTGAGTTCTGAATCTCTTTGTGGAAAAAGTAGTTAGGCATTCAACCCAGGCAGCACAAGAGCCAGGGAGTAATGGTTATTTAAGCAGCTGAGTCATCCTAAGGGATCATGCAGAGAAGTCTTAAGTACATAACACAGGAGAATTAAGAATGGAAGGTACCAGAGGACTTGTAGGTTAAATGACACAGTAAAACTGAAAGTCAGGTAAAATTGAGAGTAAAAGTTAGATGACAGAAGTAAAACTTAGAGTCAAGGTATATGACGCAGAACTGGAGGGTATATACCCAATATGTCAGTGCAGAGGAAAGGAGAGAAATAGTTCAGCACAAATAGTTTGAGTATTTTGTGACCTCTGATTGTATGGCGAGATTTCCAATCCTTGATATCTGCTTGATATATTTAGAAACTGATATTTGTGGATAGATAAAAGGCCAAGAGTTTTCTATACTGCTCTAAGTCTGTGCTGTACAATATTGTAACCACTAGCCCTCGGTGGCTCTTTGATATATTTATGTCAACTTAAAGTGCCCAAATTAAACTTCTCTTGCTCTAAATGTATTTTAAGTGCTTAGCGACCATATATGGATACTGGCTACCATATTAAACTATAAATGCATAGAACCATTCCATTATTATTATTATTATTATTATTATTATTATTATTGTTATTATTTTGGAACCAGGGGTTGAACTCAGGCCCTTGCGCTTGTCAGGGAAGCACTTATTCCACTGAGCCATCTCCCCAGCCCCAACCATTCCATTATTACAGAAGCTTTTTGGACAGTGGGGTTCTATATTATTAAATTCATAAGAGGCTGAACCTTTTGGGAATATGTATCTATGGCAAGTCATCTCTCTAAATACACCAACAACTAATATTGTGTCACATTCAGTGAGATTTTTGAAAATATTTGAATACAAATTCTATTAGAATAACTTAGTTTTGAAATTGCTGTTCCTATTTTTTTTTCACCAATTTGAATATTGTTACAACAAATACAGACTTTTTCCCCACGGATACTGATGTATTAAAATTCTATTGAAATAGATCATAACTTATATACAAAGTTCCTAAAATAATATTAAAATCTATTTTTTACATGTATACTGAGTTCTTCATGAAGTGAATTGGCTTTTGTGATTTCTTGCAAACGTCCTCATCTCCATTGATGGTTGACCGAAAGTTGTTCTGTATATTTTTCCCTCATTAAACTGTCAACAACGCAGCTTCCTATTTTGAGGGCTATGTTTATTGTATTTAATACACATTTTATGTGTGCATTTTTCATTGTCTTTACATAAGTTCATGTGTATAACTATGCATCTGACAGAGGCAATAATGCACACAGAGAAAGACAAACAATAGACATGCCAAGGAAAATACCAAAGAGGAAATGAGTAAAATAGACGTTGTTTTCCCCTTCGAAGTAAATAAAATCAGAGAAAGCAAAGAGAATCATTTGCATTTATAAATAAATTTCTTAATTTTCTCTGATATCTTAAATTTATACCAGGTAGGCTTTTTCAACATAAATTTGAGACACTTGATCATTACCACAACTTGGCAGCATCTGCCTTTCATATGCTGCTTTAGAATCACTTAGATTTGGGGATTTGAGGTTCAAGAATCAAGGTAACTGAAGTTACAAAAGTTCAGGACCAGTTAAGGGAGAAATTAAATAAAAGAAGATATCAAGGTCT
>NW_004524643.1:9233623-9242418 GCF_000260255.1 Octodon degus | reverse complement strand
TACATTATTAACATTATATATATATGTATAATAGTATGTGTAGTGTGTGTGCACATTGGTGTGTGTGTTGGCTTCTAGAAGAAGCCGTCTTTGCCCCAAATCTCCTTCTCCAAAGTACTGCTTTATGGCGTTAGGGTAAAGGTCCTTGCATAGACCTGGCCACTGATGTCATAAAAACAAAATGAATGTGATAGACATAGCTTTTTAGAACCAAACTGGCTCAAAACTGAATGGCAATTCACAGAGGAGGATGTCTGCATAATGGAAATGCAAATTAAGCCAACAGTGTGATATTGCTTCGTATGCAACAGGCTTGCAAAAAATTAAGTTCAAGGAGCAAGAATTCTAATAACTATGAGTAAGAACATTGGTTTACATATCTACTGTGAGAACAGCTACTGTATATAGCAAAGTCAAAAATGTACATATGCTATGAATTAGCAACCCAAGTTTTATGTTTATATATTTATATACTAAAGAAACTCTTGCCCATATACAAGAATATGATTGTAGCATTGTTTATTCTAGTAGTCAAAATACAGAAGCAGTCAAATAAATAGCAATGCATAGCAATATATGTGAATTTTAAATTAATTGAAAGATAGAAAATTAAACATCTAATGCATGACACAATTGACATAAACTGAAATCATGTAAAACCCTACCATAATTCTTTGATATAAACTCGCATGTAATAATAACAAAAAATATAGTGAATCAATAAACACTGATTAGTGTTGTTTAGTATATTACATTTTTTTCTAAACTTGATGTGTACTCTGGGAGCCCAATTATGCTTTCTTTTGGGTTGGACCAGTGGGAAGAAAGAAGGAGACTTGGAGGACAGTAAGGCTCATGTCTCTTTGCTTCCCTACATGTTCCCCTAAGCTCTTGTATTAGCTTATTGATAGTTGTAAGGTATTCATGGCCCATGGCATATAATTCTCCAGGTTCTAGGAATCATTCTCTCTCCTTACCCTTCAGGCCTAGGTGCAGTAACAGCCTCATCCTACAACTAGCCACTAGTTAGGCCTAGTTGTTTTCCTTAAATGCTGCCCAAGATATACATTTATATCTTTTCAAATAAATTACTTATTTAATGGTCCTCAATTGTCAAGTGGAAGTGTTCCATTACCATGGTCCAGATGATCAGTCTCTTTTGCGTGGACTATTACAGTAGCATTTCTTAATATCCCTGCTATTTCCTTGGATTGCAGTCTGTTTTCTGCCTTTAAAAATATAAGTTACGTCACACTCCAAAAGCTCTGTGGAGATCACTATGGTAATCTGAATAGAGGCCCAGATTCCATATACCTATTAGAATTCCAAAGACCTTACCAAGATATATCCAGTCCTCTTTTTCCTTTTTGACTCACCTATTATTCTTATGGTCTTGTTGTGTTTGCTACAGATCCCCCTTAAAGGGATCTTCACTGCCACTGTACCTTTGCATTTGTAATTTTTTATTCTTAGAATTCTCTCCCCCTATATATTCTCATGGATCACTCTCAACCCCTTCAAATTCTTGCCCAAATGTCATTTTCTTAGGAAAACTTACTTTGACCATTCAATTTTAAATTAGTACCTCCTCTACTTACTTAATCAGCTTTATTTGTCCACTTTTAGTTGCTGTTAATATTTTTTGAATTGGTTATTGCAGTTATTTAAAATTTGAATTCTCCCACTTGAAGTTAACCTACATGCAAACAAGGTTTGTGTGAGTCCACTGTTTAGTTGAAGATAAATAATGACCAGTTAATGATAGATGGAAGGACTATTGAGATCTGGAGAGATGTGAAGGACCCATGAGTTTGGGAAGTGGCTCTTTGGAGAAATTGCTTCTTATTTTGACTCCTTTTCAGTCCACCAGTGTGTAATGGCACCCAAATGGGACCTTGAGCTAATTTATTCTAGAAGAACACAAGATCTATATGCATAGTTGTGTCAGTAAGCAACCTTAAAGTTCTCAAGTTCCTCTTTTAATTAAACATAACAGATACAGAACTCAGGAAGACAAGAACTTTTTAAAAAACCTTTTTAAAGGACAATAGTTTTATAGTGGTTTCTTTCTTATACAGTTATTCTTGAAATAAATATTAATCTCAAAATCTAAGTAGGATATTTTTCTTTTTCATTAATTTTACTGAGAAACAAATAGCTATGAGACAGCTTCAAAATAGGTAAGAAGGAGAGTTACAATAATTAATACATTGCATATTGTTGTCTTCATAGTAGTTATTCATAGTACAAGATGTAGACATTATATCCTGTCCAAACACTATTAGTACATATCTTTCTTCTCATTGAATTAAGAGAAAGTAGCTGTATATCTATCCTAACTATTTTGTATATACAGATACAAAATGGGCCTTCATTTATATCCCTTTTTTGTTTAGTTTTGTCAAAGATGGTTATTTCATTTCTATTGCAATATTGTAGTGCATGAATTCAGAAAAATAATCCAATATAGTCCAATAGTCCATAATAGTAGTGGGTTATCTGTAGGATTGGCAATCTCAGAAGTCATTTACTTGAGCTTTTTACAGCTCAGCATACTAATATGGCTTTATTTTTTAATACTTTGTTTTTATACTTTTCTGCTGGATGGTTAAGACCAAGATAAAGTAAGACCTGTATAACAAGAAATGTAACTTTTGTATCTGCCAAGATCAATCAAATCCTCTCAGATTTACCCTGAAACTCTGTACCACAGTTTGTAGATCCTTTGTCAGTAGGACAGTTACTCTCCAGATCTCAGTAGTCCTTCCATCTATCATTATTAACTGGTCATTATTTATCTTCAACTAGACAGTGGACTCACACAAACCTTGTTTGCATGTAGGTTAACTTCAAGTGGGAGAATTCAAATTTTAAATAACTGAAATAACCAATTCAAGGAATTGTCTTACTAACAATGGCTATGGATGAGTCATGGCCATTTCTTGACTAATTGGCTCCCCGTGAAAGCCTGAGAGAGACATTGTTGTCTCTCTTTCTGACTCTCCTTAGGCACACTCTACATTGTCAGTCACTTTTCTCTGTGCCCCCATACTCTCCTTGATCAGAAAATTTGGGACACCACTGAGTTACAGGATGTTACAGTACAGGTTTGCTTATGTCCTGAGTCCTCACTGACTTTGAATGGCTAGGGTTAAAATGTTGGCTGTCCTTGAGCCCTTCTGTGTGAAAATATGTAATTGTTTATTCCTATTTTTAAAATATTTTTTTTATTTTTTGTTTTTTTTCTTCACATTCTGTAGGAATTTAAAGTTTAACAATTCATATGTTCCAAAACTTGATGGAAAATACCTGTTCCATGTTATGTCTAAGATGTTTGATATTCAGACAGATAGGTTAATCTGAACTGCCTATGTTATAGAGTAATAATATCATTAAGCTTCTCTTCTGGAGGATTAACAACTTAAGTTTGCAGACCAAAAATTAGTGAAAAAAAAAAAGGATATTTTCCTAAGCACTTTTTTTTGTTATTATGGTGGTGGTGGTGCTGGGGGTCCCGCTCAGGGACTCCCACATTTGACATACTTTATAATAAATCTATCTCTCATGCCAACACCTAAGTAGTTTTACCATTACTTCATAGATCAGATTTTTTCTGCTTTTTTTTTTTCCCAAACATGTCTGAAGATACACAGTAAAGGCAAGAATTCCAAGCAAAGTTTGTACTTTGAATATCTTTCCACTTCATTATTATGACTTTTTTAACAGTGATCTTAAAACTTTCCCTGAAATATACCATAGTTCTTGTCCTAAGCACAGATGTATGCTCATTTATTGAAGTTAGAATGTTAAAGCACCTTCCTGTCTGGAAGATAGGACGATTTATATTTCTCCACCATCTCCCACCCCTACTACTTTGGGGTGGTCAATTTATTTACTGACATTAATTTAAACAACATTTCAGCAGCTGGGGTCTGGACAAAATCTTTGGACTGGTTTCCAAGAGCACTTGGTGTACCCATAGCTAGGCTCAGAATTTGAAGTCTGTCTGTCTGCATTTATTTATTTCTTCAAGACAGGATCTCACTATGTAGCTCAGGCTGGCTTGTATTCGTGATTGTTTTGCCTCAGCTTCCTGAATTCTGAATTACAGGCCTTTGCCACCAGTCTTAGCTAACTTTAAAATTTTAGAGAAAAATGTTTAGGAAGTAGTGGCTAAAGGGGGGGGGCCCTAAAGAATATTTTTAATGTACTGTGTTTGTAATTCCCAATGTGAGGTCAGGTGTGGATTTTCCACTTACGAGGTCATGAGTGCCTCCAAAAGTTTCAGATTTTTAAATGCTTCAGATTTTGGTTTTTTGGCTTAAGAATTTTCGATGTATATTTTATTTGTTTTTATTGTCAAGTAATATAATACTATATAGATATATACCACATTTTATTCATTGCTTAATCAGTTGATGGACATGGGTTGTTTTCCTTTTTAGGTCCTTTTTGGGTCTTAATGTCCACTGCTACTTTGAACATTTGTGTACAAGATTTTATGGATGTGTTCAGTATGTTTTTGTTCCTCTTACATATAAATACTCATATTTAAAATTATTGGTTTATGTAGGAATTCTGTGTCTAACCTTTTTGTTTTTTGTGTATTTTTTTAGGAAAGGGTCTACAGGGTGTTCAGGGTCTCACTACTAGATGGGACTCATAGTGATCCACCTGTTACAGCCTCCCAAGAGCTGGGATTACAAGCATGTGCCACCACGACCAGTCTCAACTGCTGTCTCAGTGTGCCCTGGTGGCGGGCTGGCAGGGCAGGCAGGGCAGGCCCGGGGATCGAACCCCCAGCTCATGTGCCTGCTTGCAGACACTTTAATCTGCTGAGCTGTTTGACTGGCCCTTTTGTCTAACTTTTTGAGGAACTTAAATACTGTTTTTTTGAAGGAGCTGCACCATTTTGCATTCCTATCATCCATGTACATGAGGTTCAATTTCTCTACATCTCAGTGTTTTACTTAAGAGTGAAAAAAGTTATATTTAACAACAGTTCTTCTAGACAGATATGATAAAACTTATTTTATATCAGGAAAAACTGGAGCTCAAAAAAGCACAAATAATTTTTACAAAGCCTAGTAAATGTTACAGCTAGTTTCAATATCAGTTCTAATTTACAACTCACTAGTTGATTCATTCTAAAATTGTATTTAGTTTTCCAAGCAACATTTTTGAGGATCATTTGCATTCAGCCCATATTTCAGTGTCTACCATGACTTACTAATTGAAAAAGTAGTTAACTTGGTTTGTTTGCAAACTGGGATTAGTGCTGTAAGAAACACTTAGGGGCAGCAATTCACAAACTTTTGGTTCTATTTTAATACTCTTAAAATTAATTAGGGCCTCAAAGAATTTTTGCTTTTGTGGTTTAGTCTATTGATACACATGGTATTGAAATTAAAATTGAGAGAACAATAAAAATACACATTAATTCAGTAAAAATAACAATAAAATTATTATTTCTTAAAATAAACATCATGCATTTATAAAAATAAGAGTGGCACTGTTAAACATTTAAAAATGTTTGCAGTTTCAGTCTCAACAGAGATGTTTAAATTCTCATGTATTCTTCTGCAATCTGTTGTAATATATTATTATTATTATTATTATTATTAATGTATTTAACACAGGGTCTACAGGATCTACAGGGTCTCATTATGTAGATTGGACTCCTAGTGATTCTCCTATTTTCAGGTCCCCAAGCACTGGGATTACAGGCGCACGCCACCACGCCCAGTCTTAATCACCATCTCAGTGTGTCCCAGGGGCAGGGCTGGCATGGCACGCAGGTGTAATATATTATTTTGATTGAAGTATGCAAATATATATATATATATATATATATATCTTGAGGATTGAACTCAGGACTTGCACTTGCCAGGCAAGTGCTTATGCCATTGAGCTATATATTCAGAAAATTAAGTCTTTTAATATCTTACTAGCTTTTTCAGATATTTTATCTTTTAGCAGTATATACATTTTTAATATTTTGTTTTGGTTATTTGAAAAATGTTGGATTTGTCAGTTAGATGGAGTTTCTAAAATGTGATACATTTCATAATGATGTTTTAAAAGTCACATGTATTAATGTCATATATCAAATATCATATTAAATTCATATTTGTTAATTTGAAAGCTTACATTCTGTTATAGGCAACAAACACTATTAGTTGTTCCCTTGCATGGAAAAGCTCATGTTATTTCATTTTTAAAAAATGATTACTTCTTAAAGTTTCACTTTTGAATAACCACTTTTGGGTTTGTATTTCCTTCTTTCAAATAAAATTGGTGCCCTGCGGATAAAGCTGCACATGAGATCTCAGGTCGTCGCAGGGTACTTTTCTTCACGATCACCACTGTCCTTTGATACAAAGCAGACATATTTTATTTGTACTTCTCCTTTGTTTGTACACATTATTTTATAATTTGTACTTCAATATGACACTGAATAAAATTAATTGCTTTTACTGCTTCATCGAGAATTTCTCAATGAAACTGCCTTATGGAGGTGAAGGAACCAGCGTTTCACCCAAAGTAGTTTCTGCACCATTAGGGCAAATGTTAATACAGCAAAAATGACAGAAAAATATTTTAAATTTTTATGAATGTAATTTAGGTGGCTGACTATGTTATGTGCATGTCCTGCTAGGCCCTAACTCGTTTTTGTGCTACATAAAAGTTGAAAGTATTAAATTCAAAAGACAGTCAGACATGTAATGTTAATAAAGAGCAGAAACATTACCTTCCAGAAAAGTAATTGTTTATTTTTTAAAATATCTTGATTTTTAGGCAATATCTATATAATTATAATATTAAATAGAAGAAAATTTCTTTAAATGTTTTTTGCCTTCAGATTCTATTCTCTTAATTTTCTTTAATTCATTGTCAGTAGAAGTAATGATTTATTTTAGCACGAAGTAACTTATCAATAATAAGTTAATCTTGAACAAGAGACTTGGTTCTCTTAATAATTTCAAGAGTTTTACAATGACTTTTGCCAATGGATCATTATGCAGTATCACTACAGGGGTATATAAAGAATAACATAAATTTGTCTGTATTCTGTCTCTACCTATATCATTGCATATTCCAAAAACAACTAAAATTGGCAGTCTATTTTGAATATATCACGTTTCTACACATATTCCATTTTATAAAAATGGGATTTTTCAGTCTTGTCTGTATGAAGCTTATCCTCTGAAAAGGTTTCTTATTTCCTATAAATTTCTTATTTCCTGTAAATCAATATTAAATCCTCCCCCAAATGGGATTTTTCAAATAAAAACTTTTTACATATACTACTTTTTAAAAAATGAATACTTTTTAAAATCTTGCAATGTCTATTCTCTTACCCCCAGAATTTAGAGCTATAAAGGGAAATAACAGTAAATATTTTAAAATAAATGAATGAATTCTTTTCATTATCTTGCTGACTGATTGTAAAACATTCCCACCTCTCAAAGAATAATTCGTCTAGTCATTCCTTATTGGCCTATTCCTTTTTCTCTGTCTTTTAAAGTAGCAGTACAGTTGAAAGGATGGATGGAGAAGAGTATTTAATGTAAAATGAATAGCATGTAATGTCAATAAGATGTGGAGGCATGAAAGAGAACCTTTCTGGGAAATTTGATACTTCAATGTATGTGAATTCGTGGTTAGGATTGGTGAGTGCTAATGTTGGATGAAAATAAGGTGAGAGATAGAGCTAGCTGGACAAGCAAGGTGAAGATCAGAAAGTGCCATATAATCTCGAGTCTGTACTTTATTTTTGGGGTGTCATTGAGGAAGAATAACTGGAGAGTGACACAGTCCTGTCTACTACGCATGAGTTTCCAACTTTGAAGATGTTGGCATATAATGAGATCTATAGCCAATGAAAGTTCCTGTCATTATAGAACTTTATTAAACATTTGGAATAAAAAATGACAATATTTCTATATTATATAAATTTTATTATTCATTGTTAGAATAGACTCTATAATGGATTTTACTGTACATATTTTATGATCATAATAGCAAATATTTATGACTACTTAGTACATGAGAAGACCGTTCTAAGCACATAATATGTATTAACTTATATTAATAGACTTGATCTGCTTGACACTATCCCAATTTTATAAAAAATCAATATAATTGCAATTACCATGCTAGAGTGAGGTAGAGCTTAGATTTAAAAGTAGGCAACCAGGCTCCTGCATCAGTGCTCCTAAGTACTCATTGTATTGCTCCTCAATCTATTATTCAATTATGCAAACATTACTTGGTGAACTTAAAAAACTATAAAGGATCAAATAATTAGAAGTTAAATTTTTTATTTATAGGATGGTGTAATTTCATGTTTTGTGTTTGGCATTTATTCTGTTTTTATTTTGACATATAAAGAAATAATAAACCAGTACCACATGATGTCAGGCTAGCACTGAACCAGTCACTGAAACCGGGAATGGTGGCGCATGCCTCTAAGCCCAGTGCTGGGGAGGCTGAGACAGGAGGAGCACTATGACTCTGATCTTCATAGAGAGATCCTGCACCCAATAAATAAGAGATTAAAAAAAGAAATAAAAACATTTTGTGTCAATGAGTATACCGAAAACAAAAAAAGGGAACAGTAATCAGTATCCTGACTAAATTGACATTAGTTTTCAACATCACACATTATAAAATAGATTGATTTAAAAACACCAATTACTCAGTCCTAGCCCAGGTCTGGTGAGTGTGCAAGAGAGCTTCTGACTACCTGCACGCCCCCCACCACTCCACAGCACCTCCCCCACCCCGCCCAC
>NW_004524643.1:9225365-9226509 GCF_000260255.1 Octodon degus | reverse complement strand
AAAAAAAAAAAAAAAAAAAAAAATCAAAACTAGGATCCGCATCTTCTGACTTGTATACAAACTTGTAGGTGCTAAATTATTATATGCCTTAAAAAATTTTATTAAACATTTTAAAAGTTGTAGCATGAGCATCCTTAAAAACCTTTGACAAGCAAAGGAAACCACCAACAGAGTGAAGAGACAACCTGCAGAGTGGGGAAAAACTTAAACCAGCATTCCTTACACAAAAGACTAACATCTAGAGAATATAAGTAACTAAACAAAGAATAAAAAGAGATAGACCCCAAACTGAAAGATCCAGTCCAAAAATGGGCACCTAAAATGAACAGATGAAAAGGTACAAATATCAAATAAATACAAGAAATAAAAGTTCAGCATCACTAGTCATTAGTGAAATGGAAATTAAAAACAAAACAAAACCAAAACCACTGAAATTCAGTGGTTGTCATCAAAAATCAACCAATAACAAATACTAGTGAGGCTGTGTAGGTAAAGGAAGTGTTCTCCACTCTTGTTGAGAATGTAAATTGGTACAACTAATATGGAAGTCAAGATTTCTCAAAAAAATAAAATTTTAGGTTCCATTTGATCCAGGTATTTACTTTCTTGCTGTCTTCTTGAAAGAGGTAAAAAGCATCATACCACAGCAATATGTGCATGACCATGTTTATATCAACACAATTTGTAGCTAAATCATGGAAACAGTCCAGATGTTGATCAATGAATGAATAAATTTTAAAACGTGCTTTTTATATACAAGATGCTTTTTATATGAAGAAAGGTAAACTTGAGACATTTAAGACACACCTTGAGACCATCCTTTTAAGTGAAATAAATCAGGCCCAGATGTTGAACATTGTTTCTGTTGTATATGAACCTGAAAGGGTAAATAAGGACCCCAGTGAATGACAGAGGTTGGGAAATAGAAGGAATTGTTCAGATGGAAGAGGAGCAAGGGAGGATGCAGGGAGAAGGGAGGTAAGTGAAGAGGGAAAAAGACAATAGAAGGAAAAATGAAAACAAAGCTTTTGTGAATAGGAATGGAAATAAGGGTTGAATGGAGAAGAGGTGAATGGGGAGAAAGAGAAGAATCAAGCTATATTATTCCAAAGATAAAATTTCCCTGTAATGAATATGTTCATTG
>NW_004524643.1:9167712-9225133 GCF_000260255.1 Octodon degus | reverse complement strand
TATGAAGCCAAGGCTGGCCTCAAACTTAGGGCGATCCTCCTGCCTCAGGCTCCCAAGTCCTGGGATTACAGGTGTTTATTTGGTAATGAGGAGACCTATGGTTTATATCTCTGCTTTATATTACCTGAGGTGCCAAAGAAAATTGTTAGTGATTGTTCAGTTCCTGCTATCTACTGTTCCTTTGCTTCGACTAAATGAAAGAAATGGAAGTTATATGTAGTCACCTCTTGATCATCTATGTTCTTAGTTGCACAGTTAATTCCTAACAGTGGTTGCTACAGCTGTTTAAATTTAGCTCATGAATGATTTAAGTGTTTATATTTGAATGTAATGATGTTTGGTATTCCCAAAACTCTTTGTTTTGTTGCAATGATAATTAAAACTTAGAAGTGTTTCTGCCTGGATCCAAGGTCCATTTCATTACCTCTCATGCACTGGCTAAAACCTCACTTGTAATGTGAGTCTTCTGGGAAAATATTGTTTCATTCATCTCCTTACCCAGAAAACTGGTGTATGCTTGAGGTACTGTTGCTACTGTTTTTTCTGCTGAGTTGTCTAATTTACTTGCTGCTTAAAGGATGCCAGACTACATTTTTTTTTTTTACAAATGTTAACAGTTATTATTTAACTGAACTTATTTCCAAAGAAAAGTAACCTGAAATGTATGAAAACTATATTTAATTAACTTAAGTTGTAGTGGTTCAATCATATGCCTTTAGATTTTTTTCCAGTCCCCCCCCAAGTCTTAATTGATGTACACTCTATTATATCACATGTTTTCCCTTTAATAAGAAATGACTGCTTCTACTGCTGCATATATATGTTTTATGACTATGAACTAATGCTATTAAAACATAATTTAGGGAATCCTATAAAGCAATGCTTGAAATGATTTAGGAGGGAAGAATCTTTTCTTCCAAACGGAGTTTAATATCTGAGTGTGATATTGCACATCTGAAATCCCAGGACTTGGGAGACTGAGGCAGGGAGATTTCTGGGAGTTTGAGGCCAGCCTGAACTACAAAGTGAGTTCAAGGTCAGCTGGAACTGCATAGTGAAACCCTGACTGAGAAACCAAATTGGATTTCATGGGTTTTCTTTATAGTTTGGTAGTAGCTTGTTTGCATACTTTTTATTCTTATCTGGTTGAGAGCCATCAGTTTTAAAATTAAATATAGCCTTTTATAATTAACTATTTTATTAAGTATATTTATTTATGAGATTTGGTTAGGGATAGTATTTAATTTGGAACCTTCTATTGACCCCTCATTTTTAAGAGTAGGAGGAATTTATTGAGAGAAAGCTTCTGAGAGGGATAGAAAAGGGCACAGAGAGTACATTGTCCACCAACCCCCCTCAAAGTTATTTTATTGAGCAAAGGCATGAGGTATGGTGGATTCAGGGTGGACAGAACTACACTCAATATGATTACAAATGTAGTGGCTTAGATAATATTTATCCAATGACAAATCATAGGATGAGTGTGAAGTGGGACAAAACTATGGTCAACCAATAAGTATGCAACAAGTATAGTCACTTTGGTAATAGTGGTTAAATAGGGATCAAATCGGGAAGCAAGTCTCATACAAGTGCATATGGGATGGACAAGGAAGGGTGGGTGAAGGAGATTTGAATCTCCACCACAAGGATTGATGTCTACTTAGAATATCAATCACTGCTCTTCATCCCTACAGGAGTGTAGGGGTGAGTAGTTCCTCTTTTACTTGAAATTTGACTTTCAGCAAATGCACCTCTAGCCACAGTTGTCTTCTGCATAGACCACTCAAGGGCCTACCCCTACCTAACTGCCTATAATATTTCTACCTAACCCAGCTATCTATAATATTCCCTTCTCTGAAGAAGTACCCTTAAGTTCTGTGAGGGGACATGGGTCGAAGACCAATCTGGCTACTTCCAACTCAAGAGGGAGGTAGTTGTGATCACCAGTCAGAGATACTCTACAGAGGGTCTGTCTAAAGACCCTTGATAGACCCCTGGTATTCTTGTCTTAGGTAGGAGACAAAGCCACAGAAGCAGTTAAGTATGCGCCAGCCAAATAATAAATAGGATACTTATGAATATAGTCAATAAGGTTTGTCACCAGGAGGAGACAGTAACAGCTGTCCATAAGAGAATAAGGAGAAGGTCCAGGGAATTTCAGAATTTGAAATGTCATTAGTTTGTTGTCTAATATCTTGAACAACTACTGAGATATTAGCAGAAGGATCAGGAATGTACATACAACATTCTGCTTTTATAATTGTACAAGTATACCCTTGTGCTGCTGTTAGAATGTTTAATGCAATATGATTTTGGAGGATGGCTTGCTTCATTAATTTTACTTCTTTATTCAGGAGACACTAGCTATGGTGTCACTTAAGGCCCATTGAGTAAAGTTAGTTAATGCCTTGATGTGTTGCATGACATCCTGTAACCCTAGGAAGGGGATAAAGATAGAGCGAAATGTGTATACCCATGGAACATACTTCTAGACCATCATTGCTGTAGGTGGGGCAAGTTTGCAGGATTTTGACACTTCTACCTTGTAATCATACAAATCCCAGCATACATCTTCCTATCCATCTAAGGGGTATCCAGGGCCACAAATTGGTTCTATAGGACCAATGAGTGCCATTGGGGGATTTTCCATCTAATTCTTGGGTGATTAAAACAATTCGTTGCAAATCAATCTTCAACCTGTAAAGTTATTGTTTGTATACAATGTTGTGGGGGGTGTCCATTCTGAGTATTTAGTAGAGTTAGGCCAATAAGAAATGGGATGATTCTTCTGTTCCCAACATAAGGGGTTTTCTACTAAGTTATCTTATAATAAGGGTTAATCATGGATAATCATCCCATATCTGAAAAAAGCCATCTTGATATCTGTGGTTGTTGGCCCTCAGAATAGGACCCTTATTTTTATTTAATAGGGATCATACTGGAGCCATTAGAGAAGCTTCAAAGGTATTGTTAGAAAAAAAAATTCTATGATGTCCAGAAACATTATGAGTATAGTTTGTAGACCACTCAACTACTTTGTAATGGTGAACTGAAGTATGAACCATAAAACTGTTTTGTAACTCATCAGTATAGTATTGTAGTTTATTCCATTCATCTTCTTTGAGTTGGGATACCCACCAAGTTCAGTTGTACTGAACAAAGGGCAAAGTCCACATGTCCAACAAGATGTTTATTGTAATGACTGTATATTCTAGTGCCCATCTTAGAAAGGAATTGCATTCTCCCTTAAGAAGTAAAACAATTAGTAAAAGGGCCAAGAGTAGTATCTTAGATTACTTATCTGAAGACTTTGTTTTGTTCTTTAACAAGAATCTTAAGTCTTCACAGGAGCATTCTTGAGAGCTTGTTTGAAGGTTCTAGTAGGGAAACAGCTACTCGTATACCCTTGACCAAGGAATGGTCCTCCTCTATTGGGGGTGGTCTCCCTCTTCGACCAAGAGCACAGCGTTGGGAGGAATGCACATGGAGCATTGAGGGAGGAAGGGGACACCCGCCTAGCCAGCCAGATCAGCTGAACCAACCCTGGTGATCAATGGATTGACAGATGTTGCAGCCAGATCACCCTCACATCCTTCACAGGAGTATTCTGAAGATGACTTTTCACACTCTGTGACACTCTCTGGTTCCCAGAACTTGCATCAGGTGTGGTGTATGCAGGAGTCCAGGCCTGCTACCTTGACAGCTGATGGAGTTGACAGGATCAAGGTGTATGGTCCTACCAAGTTGGTCCTAGGGAAGCAGTTGAAAGGGCCTGAGTTCAATCCCTGGTTCCCCCCTGCCAAAAAAAAAAAGAATAGGAAGAGTTTATTGAGAGAGAGAGAGAGAGAAAGAGAGAGAGAGAGAGAGAGAGAGAGAGAGAGAGAGAGAGAAAGCTTCTGTCTTACAGGAACAGAAGGGGGCCCAGGAAGTGGATTGTCCTTCTCTCTTATCTTTTAGAGGATAATTTGAAATTATCAGATTAGAATTATGTCTAAACTTGAGAATATAATTCTCGAGTTCTTGGAAAGGTAGAGGGTTTATTTTCATCCTCCCACTTATATTTTTTTTATTTCTAAGTTAGTAGGAAATTGACTAAGTATTACTAATTTCCTAGAAACTTAATTATAAAATGTCTAGAATAATTATAATCATGTAGATTTTCTAAGACTATTTTGTAGAGTGGGATGGAGAATACTTTCTTCCATAGACTTTATTCAAATATCATTGCCTATGGCATTTGTTGAGTTGTATGATTTATTTGTTTTTGAAGCTTGAATTTTCCACTTAAGAGTGGGAAAGTTTTTGTTTTATCTTTTTGTACTAGATATTCTACTACTCTCAGTTTACAATAAAGCTCATTACTTTTTCATTATGTTTACCCATGGTAAACATTCTGAACTTTAGAATGTTCAGAAACAAATGTAAGTTTTCCATTAATTAATGTATCTAATTTTTTTAATGAGAAGTATTACCTAATAACAAATTTAAAATCCATAATATAATACTATAAAATTTAGATATCTTAATATTCTCATCTTATATGAGCACTTTTGTGATTTACTTAATTACCAAGTAAAATGATGTTTGTCTTTTTAAGTGGGAAAATATTAATATGACCTTAATATTCCGTTAGTTAGAAATTACTTTTTATGAAATGGAATTGCTCTATGAATGTTAAAAATTTCTCCTCAAGGTAGACACATAAAGAACATATGTAGAAAAATGTATGAAACTAAGGTTACTAGTGTATGTATATTGTTAGATTTACTATAGATAATGCCATATCTATCTATCTTTATTTTTATATACTATGTAATTTACATGTATTCATTGTGGATCTCTAACTGTTTTGAATAGTGGTCAAAAAAACCTGATTATTCTATAGTACTGCATGGGACTTTTCATGTGATTAGACTTCTGTGAATTTTATCAACTATGGTGTTCTGTTGTTCTGTTTTTTAATGCTACTGAGAAACTCACATTAAATGAGGATAAATTATAACTATCATAAACATACATCCTGATTTCCAAAGATTTAGTAAGTAATTATACCTAATATATCCTTTACTAAATAAATCCTTTATTTAAAGGATTTTATACTTGTGTTTTTAGTGCAATAATTGAGATATAAAAATATCCTAATTTGGGTAATGGATTATATGAATGATTTTACATGATAGAATTCCTTCCTACAAATATTTTCTAAAGAACCGTTATGTGTTCTAGGTATGAGAGAACCAGCTGATAGTAAAACAAATTGAAAGTTAAATTTAATATGAAGTAATTCAGATTTTTAAAATACACTATTGTAGTTAAAAAGGTGTTTAAGTAAGTTGTTTTTGTGGAAAATATAAAAATAAAATGTTCATTATTATG
Organism: Octodon degus; assembly: GCF_000260255.1. Classification (NCBI taxonomy): domain Eukaryota; kingdom Metazoa; phylum Chordata; class Mammalia; order Rodentia; family Octodontidae; genus Octodon; species Octodon degus. Next base: position 9,219,757 of record NW_004524643.1, on the reverse strand, counting down.
TGATTATTGAGTACTATGATAAATATAGCTATATAGGCAGAAAGGAACTTGTTAAGACATTTGAAAAAAGATATTTTCTTCACAGTAAAATAAGAATGTGTCAGTGATTATTGAAGAAGAAATTAGTTTTGGAAAGTGAATAAGATTTAAAAAAATATTTGTTTTAAACTTTTAAGCTATACAGACCTATTTAATTTTTTTGATGAGTAGAGGATTTGTCCCTTCTCTTCCTCTTCCTCCTTCTTTTTAATGTTGACTAATTTTACTGCATCTTTCATTGATATATTAAATAGACAAAGATCATATAAAAAGATCTGGATGATATAGCTAGCAGTCTTCAATTTCTTTTTCTTTTTTCTTTTTTTTAATTTTGCAGAACCAGGGATTGAACTCAGGCCCATGTGCTTGCCACGCAAGTGCTTATTCTACTGAGCCATCTCCCCAGCCCAAAGTTAATTTTTTTATTTTTTTGGTGGTACCTGGGATCGAACTCAAGACCTTGTGCTTGTCAGGCAAGCACTTATTCCACTAAGCTATCTCCCTGGCCCCTGAGTCTTCAATTTCTGAACATGTAAAAATCTATGTATAACATTTAAGGAATTGCTCATTTTTCTCAAACATACATTATGTAGTTGTAAACACTGATTGTGTAGTAAACAAGTGGTTTTTATGTTATTTCTGGTGAAAGACCAGGTTTTTCTCAACTTTTTTAATTTTGAAAAATATATGTATTTTTAATGCTGGAGACCAAATTGAGAGCCTCACATATGCTATGAAAGCAAACTATATCTTTAGCCCTAAGATATTTTCATATTTATAGAAAAGATGCAGGAAGAGTAGCAAGAACTCTTTTATATTCTCCTAACAGATTAATTCATTATCATTGTTTTGACACTTCCATGTTTGTTCTATCTTTCTATCTATCTATGTATCTTTCCATATATTCTGAACCATTACAGAGCAAAATTGAGAATATTATAATTCTTTACTCCTAAAAGCTCATGTAGTTATTCTGTAAGAATAAAAATATTTTATATAATCATAGCACAATTATCAAAATTCTTTATTCCAAGAGGCTTATGTAGCTATTTTATAAGAATGAAAAATCAGAAAAGTTAATATTGATCCAACCTCACTATCTAATACATAGTCAATGTTTAAAATCGCTTGCTATCCTGATAGTATTTCTTTTTGTTGTTTGTTTTGCAGTATTGAGGATGGAAGTCATGGTTACTTTACTACTGAACTATAGTCCCAGATTTATTTATTTATTTATTTATTATACTTTGACAGGGTTTCACTAAGTTGCCTGGCCTATTCCTTGAACTCCAGAAAATATGTTTTTAAAAGAATGTTTATTGAATATGAACTTCTAATCTTGTTACATTGAACTTCACTGTTCACAATACTAAATTTTAATCATTATAAACATATATTAACTTATCTTTTCATATTATTGTATCTACCAATTAGATATTTAAATTTTTTCAAATGCAGAAGTACTTCTTGAAGACTGTATATAAAGTTATTTGTCTTAAGCTTGTTGTCATCTTTTTTCTCCCCTTTTATACAAAAAATATTTGTCATTTACTAGATAATGGATGGGTTTGAAGTCTAACCAGCTGACCTAGGATCATGGCTCTGCTAATTACAATCTCTGTCCTTTTGAACATCATTGTAACCTTCCTCAGCCTCACTTTCCCAAGTTTGTTGGAACAGAGATAAACATGCTAAGTACTAACCCCAGTGAATATGTGTTCAAAAACCTGAACATGCACTTCTCTAGTCATTCATATTCTTTAAATTACCCGTCTTTTTATTGCTTTTGATTTTCTACTATTTGCACAGCAGTGGAGATGAACAGAAGTTTATCAGTACACTGATACCAAACAGGAAGCAACTCAGATGTGGCTTGGGTATTGCTGGAGTTCATAGCAATTCTGCAATTGTGTCTGCCAATCTCCAACGATTTTGAGGTTGACTGGAGTTAGTAATTAATCCCACTCAACCTTACTGAGTAAAAATAAGCTCTAAGCAGGCAGTGTTTTGTCTTTACTTTTATACAGTGATTCAGGTGACGCAGGCCCTACCCTTCAGGAACTAAGAGGTAGGAAGCATAAATTGAGACTGGTCATTTTCTCTTCCTCTTTACCAGTTTCCTTCATAAAATAAGAAGTAGTACTTCGGGAGAATCTTATCTCATTTAGAGCAGAGGCTATAAACTCAAGTGAGGAGTGGAAGCCAGAGCTATGTGTTTACAGTCATCTTTTATAAAAGCAAGAATCTTTATAATTATGGCCTTTAAATCTAGTTATTTCAATAGTCTTCTTATTATCCTTCAGATATTTGTCTCTTCAAAAAAGACACCCATTACTGCTTGGGTTATTTTTCACTGTTTCAGTGAAGGTCATGGTAGTCTGCTATCTATAGGGATCAAATAATTTTTCCTTCCTGCTTTGAGGTTACACTCCCAGCTTTGCCTTTGAGTCTAGAAAAAAAAATTAGTGAAAATCCTCTTTTATTGATTTGGCAATTACAGAGCCACAAACTTTAGTACTTGTGCTGCCAAAGCAAGCACCAAACCATGAACCATACAGTTAGAAAACAGTTTTATAAACTTTCTAAACCAAATTTCTAAACTTATGATCATTGCATAAAGGGGTCTTAATTTTCTGAAGAATGTGAATAAACTTTTTCTATATATTAGTGAATGTTTCAGCATGAAAATAGGACATCATATTTGTGATTAAAGTTATAATTTTTATAAGTTGAATAAACATACATTGACTTTTAATTTTTATAAAGTCTTTCTAACACTATAATCCTATAAAAATTTTACAATTCTTATACTCTTATAAGAAGTTTTAAATATTTTATTCATGTGTTTACTTTAGCATGTTCAAAATTATTCTGTGATAGATAACACTCAGTCATATCTCAACCTGGCTTTAATTTATTCCTTTCTTCACATTCATTAGTATTCAACTCTAATATTGTTATTTCTGCATAAGCAACATTAGGTAAACTCAAAGAAAATTTCTGGACAAAATGTGTTTCCATAATAAAATGATAACATATATTTGACTCTATTTTTTTAACCCAGAAATCAGTATTGAAGTAAAAATTAAGAAAGAAAAGAGCATATTGTTTGTTCAATTGTATTCACCTCTGAAAATCAAAGAGTGAGCAATTGGAGAGTTAATATAAAATTTCTATTTCTATTTTTTATCTCCATACTCATAAAAAGTGATCTTATTTTGGGAAAGGCCTGCTACCTGATCAAATACTTAGTGTAATTTGGGAAACTGTGAATTATATATATGATTATAGTTTGAAAACAAACTTTCTACCTTATGTGTATAAATTGTGCATAGCACCTTATAAATATATATTTTTATGAGTCAGTTAAACTAAGTTTAAATTAAGTAAGCTTTTTCTGTGAGTTATTGGTTGGTTTTATTTTAATTTAGCATTTTTCAAAGCACATCAAAGTCTCAGTCCTAACAATAGCAATCCCACAGGGATGTCTGATAGCTACAAACAACACAGAAAGGAAAGGAATTTGGACTGGACTATCAGTATTGCTGATGAAAGGGTAGGGAACAGGGATGGATTTCACAATAGCAGACTCAGGATGGAAGATTCATAGAGGAGATAAAATAGGGTCCAAAAGCCAGAGGACTCAAATCAGCCTGTCCAGGGAAGCTAACATTCCACTATTTGAAAGTCCAAGCCCATCAAGGCCCAGTGGAATTAAACACAGGAGCAAGATCAGAGAGAAAGAGAGAAAGGCTGAGGGTGAGCTTGAGAGAGAGAAAGTGAGTTATTAATGAAAGATGACTACAGACAGCGCTGGTTGTTTATGCTCTGAACAGAAAGGTCAGTAGGGTTTTTATGCATGTTTGGGGCTATTTTAAAGAACAAAAGTGTGATAGATACTTTTATAGGTGAATGCTTTTATTTTTATAAGGACCTTTTTGTATTGCAAAAAAAAGAAAAGAGAAAAAAGAAAAAGAAAAAACAGTCTTCAAATAGATTATAAGGAAAATGTCAGCTACTTTGCTGGGTAAAGTAATTTTGAGAAGACAAAGCATTCAGCAGTCCCATTCTGTATTCATCATTGTGGTTTAAGAGGACAGAATCTGTGGCCAGTCTGGCTGAGTCTGAATCTGAATCTTAAATATAGGAATTAATAACTTATATGTGGGCAACTTATTTTGTAGACCTCAGTTTTCCCATCTTTAAAATTGATATAATAATATGACTGATTTCATAGTACTGTTGTGAGAAATAAACTGACTAGGTCTTCATGTCAAAAAGCAATCACTACTAGGAAGAATGTATGCAGTGTATTATTTGTTGAAACTGTACTTTCGATTTGATTTGAAACTGTCTCATTGCTATATGTTTATCAATAAAACTTTGAAAAGAAAAAAAAAAGAAACTAGAAACCAGTAACAGAGGGAACAAAGTGTCAAAGAAGTAATCACAAATAATTTAGAAAATAACTCAAGACAAATGAAAATTAAAGCACAACCTATGAAGACTAATTCTTCTCAAACTCTTCCAAATTTTTTTTTAATTTCTGAATTTAGTTCAACCTATAATACCATATTTCCAAGAAAAAAGAACCTTTTGCACAAGAAATTTAAATAAAATCATATCAAGATACACACAAAAAAAGCAATCACTATATATTTAAACAATTATTACTGTACAGTGAGCCATATTGAATTAGGTCAAGAATTTTCTTAATTTATATTACACAAATTATAAATACACAGAGGGCATATTCACAGTACTTTTTATGTTTGTAACTGTCTCAAGCCTTCGTTATATCTGGGAGGTTCTCAAATCATGTGAGGCTTACTTCCTAAATTTCTCCACATAACTTCTTCTTGGCTAGCCCTTGACTGTTTTAGCCTACAGACACACTGCACCCAGGGAAGCAGCACACTTGAGTCATGCAAATATTTGAGTGCATTTCTCAGACTTTCATGGGTGTTGTAAATATTGTATCTGGAATGTTAGAGAATGCGAGAGAATGCCAGAGAATTCCGTGGTCTGCATAATCATTGTACAGTATTTGGGCCTGGACCCAGGAGGCCATATGTTGTTTGGGGAGAGGAGAGCTGGGGAATAAGCATTCAGAGGATCTTGTCTGCCAAAGTAGCTGCGTACTTCCTGAGTAACTCCAGGCATGTCACTTAATGTCAAGACCTGTTTTCACATCTAGAAGATGTCAAAGTTCAATTTACTGAATATTTTGGTTGTTTGATTTACTAGCCAAGCTTTTAGCTTTTTAGTTTGTAAACAAAGCCTTACTGTAAAGTTGCATATTTCTTTTCCTTTTTAAAAAAATATAGTTAGGGGCCAGGGAGATAGCTCAGTAGAATAAGCACTTGCCTGGCAAGCACAAGGGCCTGAATTCAATCCCTGATTCTGTCCCCCCAAAAATAAATAAATAAATAAATAAATAGTTGTACATTTCTGAGCCTTACATGATATATGATGCCACAGAGGTTCCTCAGAGCAGTTTTCCTCACTTTTAGAAATTCCCTGACTATGTATTCTAGGTCTGAGGCTGGGCAAGTCACATTTTTCTTAAACTCTAGACTTCATTGGACTAGCAATCAAAAGATTTGGCTTCAAAATCAGTGAAATGTTCTGTGTGGTTGTCAGATTGCTTTCATTCTCAATAGTTTAGTTTTATATTAATGAAATAGAAATAGCACAACTTTTAGTGTTAGGATTAAATAACATATAAGGACTATTAAGACTAGGTATGGTTAATAAGGTCTATTTTTCATACCCCTTTCCTTTGCCTGATTTGGATGGAGAATCTAGAGAAACAAATTCTGTAACACTCAGTGATATTGAAACAAATTCTTTAATACTCAGTGATATTTAATCTAATGTTTAATTGCAGAAAGATATCCATGTTTCTGGAAAAACTACAAATTATTAGTTTTATGTGTAGGTTATGGAGATGTAGCTATCATCTGACTGTCATCATCAAAAAACAGTAATGTAAAGACAGTCTGTCCTATACTGAGGAAGAGATGATTCAGGATACCTTCATTTCCGGACGCAGAAATGATAGACTAATAAAGCACAATGGGCTGAAGGCCCAGCTGTGAAGTTGGGAGCTAGATGGCAGAAGTCCACGGATTGTTCTTGCTCTAGTAGGATCTGAAACATGAATAGACCTCAGTTGATCCAGGAAATAAACTTCCTTTTGAGCCAGGAAGAGGGGAAGCTGAAGGAGAGGTGAGTAGGCCTGTTACAGATAGCAGCATTTGATCTCGTTTTCAAGAGTACCAGGGTCTCCTAGCCTTGCTCTTACATAGCAGATTTTTAAATAAGGTTTGTTTGTGTTTTAAAGAGGAAATTCTCATACATTTAGTGAAAAGAAAAAAGCAAATATTTCAACCCATGAGGAACATTTCTTGTGTAGTGGTCCCTAAGAGAGTCCTGAGAGCACAATTGCTGCATTTATTAAACTTTTTATTTACTGAGAAGTGGACGGTAGCATATGGGAGCAATGACAGTAACTGACTGATGAGAAAACAAAGAAATTCCAGTATTCTGCTGTTTTGAAAAAACTCATTCAGAATTTAGTCATATTGGTTCAGCTGTTGTAACCAAAGACTGATAAGATAATAGAGGTCTTTGTGGTGGTTTTGTACTGAAATCCTTTATCTTTATGATGCACTGGGGCCCTTTAGAGTGGGAAGCTTTTAAAGCTGCTGTTGGATTCAGAACTCAAATTAGCTGCTAGTGTACTGGGACAGGGGTTCCTTTCTCATGCAGTCACCACAGAGTAACTTTTATCAGGGACCTTCTGATAGATTGTTGGTTTCTTCAGCTCACCCTGTTTATTTTTTGTTGACTTTTTGCTGCCCTATTTTGTGACATTTAAAAGAAGGCTGTATCAAAAAAGACCAGCGCTCAATGATGGGCTGAGTGTGTGAAGTGGAGACATCACAGCCCATCTGATGTGTGCAGAGGCTGCGGTGTGAGATGTGGCAGTTTAGCCAGGTTATCTGCGGGCAGAGAAGATCAAATGCAGCTTTCTTTTATGACTCGCATTGTATTTTGGCTTTCTTCTCCAACAATGCCCATTAAAAAAAAATTAGAACTGGCCAGGGAATGGATTCTTAAGAGCTTTTCTTTACAACTTAATTTAAAATCTTTTTGAATTGTTGCCTGAGATCCTTGATTGATGTTGCATGGGAATTACTGTTAGATGCTTTAATCTTTCTAGGATTGATGTAGAAAAGTAATGTCTTCATCAGAACTCTGTTCCAGTGTCATTGCCAGCTTTCCCCATTGCTCCACACACAAACCTATTTTATATAATCCTGCTTCTTGTAATTACATTGTTAAGTTCCATTACATTTATTAAAGTAACTCGTATAGAAGTCTATTAAAGGAGAATGGTTAAGTATATGTTTTATTTAAAATTCCTTCATACATATTTCTAGATAATATCATTTGTTGATATTAGTTTTATTTGGCTTGGTAAACATTGTTTTAATACCATTGCTCTTCATTTACTTAAAAATAAACTATGTAGAGAAATACTAAAAATTTAATTTAACTCTCCTCTTTTTCTCTCTACTGTTGTGCTCTTCTGTATTTTCTCATTAGAACATGTAGTTCTTATCACATAGCACTTATCTACTTTTAGAGAATAGACATTATTAAGAAAGTGATCTGCTTAAAAATTTAATACAGTAAAAATTTGAGGTATGGGAATATTGTAAAAGAGGTCAGGCAAATCTTCACTATAAAATGCTCTGCAAGTGTCTGCCCTGTCCAGAGCTGGAGTCTTCAGTGACTTCCCAATGCTCGGGCTTACTTCTAGCACCACTGATTTTAATTATATATGTTTCTTATGGGCAAAATTAACTGGCAGATTGTGGTGCTAGCTTTTATGAACTGATGTAAAAAGTCTTTGAAATAAATTTAAAGCTTTTTAAAATTTTACCCTTTCATTTTTACATCGGGAATGCAACTCTTTACCTTATTTTACTTAAATTTTCACTTATTTTGTGTTTTCTCTGTGGTTTTGGGCCTCAGGACAGGTAATTACAGTTAGTAAAGTTAAAGAAAATTGTCCACTTTAGTTAATTTTTTCAAGTTCTTCAGATTATTACAAAAAAAGGTTAGAGGGCTGATTCTGAAACTGTTATAATAAAAGATGGTATTTGAAAACTTTCGATGAGAGAAATTGCCATCGTATTTACATTTTGAAAAGTGTTTCCTTATTTATGCACTATTGACTTCCTATTGAGACTCAAAATTTTCAGTATAACTGGTAAAGATTTCAATGGATCAAATTCAGTAAATCTGAAGTCACTGCAATAAAGGCCCCTAAGGAAAAAAAAATGTGTCAATTTTAAAGGTCTTTCCTAACTGAAGACCATTTTGTGATCGAGCCAAAGGTTAATAAAATCAGTAGTGAATGTAGCAATTTTACAGATAAGCTATTCACAACAAGTGTAGTTACTTGAATAAAAAGCTAATTCAGTTCTAAAATGCCACATGCAGGAACAGTGAATAGCTGCTTTTAGGTGCTTTCTGGAGGAGGATAAAATACAGAATCACGGCACTCTTCTCTTCCAGCGTCCCTGGCTGCCTGTAAATTGCTGTGAATGGGGCTGTGGGCTGACAGGCTCTATTAAGACAAACTGCCTTTCTCATCGGAGAGATAAAATAAATCAGGTGTTTAGTCAAATTAAAATACTTCAGCTGGAGCAGGCCCTGGGGAGCACTGATCCACCTGACTAATCGGAGAGAAACTCAAGACAGATGTGGTTTGGGGATAAAGACAACCCCTTGGAACAAAACAAAACAAAACAAAAAACCAAAATAAGAAGACAAAAAGAGAGAGAGAAAGAGAGAGAGAGAGAGAGAGAGAGAGAGAGAGAGAGAGGAGAGAGAGGAAGAAGATGACAAAGAGGAAGACCAACTTCCCTGTGTTAGGAGTTGGATAATAGATACAGTTTATAGTGGAGAGTGTCACGCATACCATGTGTGTGACATTGGATAAAAGCAGACACTCACTTGTAGAGAAGCTGTGTACAGAAGCTTTTCAGCTGGTTGCTTTTTTGCAGTTTATGAAACTACCTCTGTTTTTGTGTAGGAGGGAGAAGGGACTACTTTTTTGGCAGTGCTGTTTTAGAGACTTACTTTACGATTGCCTGAAAGATGTGAAACAGATGATACCAGGCAGCCACTGATGGCCTCCGCTTGGCTGGGCAGATCCTCAGAATCTGATCTCTGTTTTTCCCAAGTTGATTTCATCAGACTTCACAACATGATTTAGCTTGGCATGCCCAACCTGTGGCCTGTCCATTTCTCTTATTGTTCCTCTCATTTTCTTGAATGAAGATGACTTTTCTTGTGCCACATATGAAATGCATACCGGTTTATATACACAATGAAAAACTTCCTTTTAATTTGGTTTTTTTTTTTACTATAAAATGTTAAAGAATGAGTGGCATGAGGCAAGCCCTGGTTGGATGCATGTGTTTAGGATGCTGTCAACTCAGGAGAGTGTTCTAGAATCTTGCTCATTTTTAATATACCCTGACTCTACTGGTTGTACCATCATGTCCCATAGACTATATATTCTTTTGGCAACTTCTGTTTTCAAGTTCATTTACCATGGCAAAGTTTCATGTTTAATTAGAGTATTTCAGGAACTTAAATATCTTGTGTTCTCAGGTTGGTTGGTCAGTGTGATTCAGACTTGATATTATTTTTTTATCACAACAGCATAAATAATTGCTGTTAATTGAAATAGTGAAGTTTAGCACCATACCTCTACTTGCCAGTGTTTAAACTATTGTATCTGAACACGTATAATGGGTACAAAACAGAACAATAGCCCCCCCACACACACTGTAAGCTGTTCTACGGTATAAATTCATTTCTCTTTAGTTTGATTCCCAAGGGCATCGTGGTTTTAGACTTGTTGCATTACTACTCTTCATTCTAACCTCATTTGTTATGTCACTCCTATCTATTCAGAATATATTAGTACTCCTCAAATTTAAGGAGATTGCAACAGCTGCATATGAATGCCCAACTGAAAATTAAGTACTGCTTTCTGCCTTTTCTTCTTATACATGTATCTAAGTACATTGAAAAAAATTATTGAGATGTCACTCAGTGTTTATAATGAAATAATTTGAATGCTATAATTTGTAAAAAGATGCAGTGAAATGGTGTTATTCTATAAATTCAATCTTTGCATCTATAAGTAGTGGAAGTGCCAATGTATTTGTGGATCTTTCAGCTTTATCCTGAACAGAAGAGGCTATGATATCATTTATGTATCACTCTTAGCTTCTGTTTCTTATGTAGAGCAGGAAGAAAAATAAATCAAATATTATTAGAAAGATGCTTTTGACGTGGGACAAGAACAATTGTCCATTTTTCTTTGGGAAGTCTAAACGTCAGATCCAGCTCATTTATTGGCTCTTCACCAAAATATTCTGTGGAAAGTTCTATTAATAAAACATTATAAAATGCTAACTACCCCGATATTCAATCAGTTTTTTCTTAAATCACTTCATATAAGTAGGTAGGACAAGAAAACTACATATAAATTTGAATATTAAATAAATGTATATAATCAAATGCAGATATTATATTTATTTCATAACTTTTTAGTGTAATCCTCATGTAGCAATCATAACAAATCCATTACCCTTGCTTTAATTTTCTTTTTTTTTTTGTATTTGGCACATGGTACAGGGTCTCACTACACAGTGATCCTCTTGTTTTTGGTCTCCCCAGCACTGGGATTAAGGTATGTGCCACCACACCCAGATGCAGTGGCCAGCTCAGCGTGCCTGGGGCAGGGCTGGTGTGGCATGTGGCACAGGGGATTGAACCTTGGTCCCTGAGCTTGCCTAAACAGGTGCTTTGTCTGTTGAGCTATCTTGCCGGCCCTTACCCTTGCTTTAAAAACTTTACTGATTCTGAATTTTCTTAGAATAAATGAGGAAGATCATTAAATATAGTCTGTTCTATAGTGAGAACTTTCCCTACCTTTCCAGCCTCACTTGGTACTCTACTCACCTATATTTTCCTTTTTCAAATTTTATTACCTTTATTCAACTTCTGGAACACAAAGAATCTGCACATCCCCATAACGTGCAGACACACACACACACACACACACACACACACACACAGCCTTTGCCTATAATGTTTTCTTCTTTTGGAAACTCCTTGACTGAGACCTGTATTCAAAGTCTTTTCCTACTTAAGTCATATGCATTCTACTCAACGTATGTTACTTTTTCATTACTGTTGATGAACTTGCATGCTTCAAACCTCGTTAAATCTTGTCTTGTTTTAAATTCTTACAATGTTGTAATTAACATTTATATTTATGATTACTTGATGATATAGCACATGACACATAGTTACCATTCAGGAAATATTTATAGACTTAAAAATGAATGAAATTAGTAAATATATAAATTTCCTGCTTGTCTTTTATGTTCTCATTTCTGTGTGTATAGATTAATTCAGCTGTTCTTTATTTTTGAAGAGATTTTATAATGTCCTTTGTGAGCCTGTTTTTGTATTTCTATAGTATAATATTTCTAGAAAAGTTCTTTCTTTTAACAATCTAGAGTTCCTGTTGGTGCCATGAATACTAATGTTTTTTTAAAATTTATTCTACAATCTGGAAAAAAGCTGCTCAGTTTTTGGTATGGTATTTGTTTCTTTATTGGCGAAATATGCTTTCACTTTCTAACCTTTCACTATCTTTATTTTGATTTTAGGTCATCGCTGAGCTCAGCGATGATGTTTTTAAGGCTTTAAGGGATACAGAGAGTTTTTTTTTTTAAACCTGAGCTGACATTAAGAATCCCCCGGTAGTTCTAAATATTCTAGCTTCTCAGCTGACATCAGTTTTACCCTGTAGGAATCACCCACTAGCAAGTGCTGGCTGGTATCCTCTGAAGATACCTTTTCCCAATGGGGCCACTAAGAAAATAGGGCCACTAATACTTAAAATATTGTTATCTTCTAAGATTGTTTGGTGCTTTCTTAGCAGGACTGAGGAGGGTTTAAAGAAGGTTGGAAGTCTATCCTTCCACGTACACAAAAATTGGCAATCTTTGTCCCCCTTGACAGCTGGTGGAATCTTTCTGAAAAGCTTTCAAATCATAGATCATTTCTTCATAATGAAACCTGTATGGCTCGAATACAGTGGATTGAAATTCTTATCTTATGCTGCAGTAAAATGCTCTAATTTAGATTCACAAAAGGATTCTGTACCCTTTACTTAGTAGAGCTGTGCAATTTGCCCATAAAAAGACTGTTCAGCACCATTAGTGCATACCGTAAGTGTTCAGCGACATCATATTCATTAAACAGCATATCCTTATGCATAACCTTTTCAACCTCAAAATGTATTTTTCCTTTTGAAGAATGACAAATGGCAAAGAAGTAAGAGAGCCCCATAAGCAACACTGTTGCCTTTAAGGATGAACTTGAGAACTTTAGATTTAATCCTTTCTTATCTGAGGCAATTTTTATTGTCTTTGCTGAGTTTATTCCATGACCCCTGACTTCTGAACTTCAAATTTAAGATATAGATCTTTGCACAATAGAAACATGTTGAGGGAAATGATCAAAAGGTCCTTAATAGTTAATATACCTATTCCTACTGTGTCTCAGCTATTGGTATTATCTTAGTTGTGAAAATAGAGGTGATTATGGAACATTAATATGTTTCTAGTTTCTGATCTCTAAATGTCATAGGTTCCTAACTGGGTTAGACAGGGCGAGAGTATGATGAAGAGGGAGTGGAATAGGCAGCTGTTTTTAGTTTTCAGAGCTGGAAGGAGGAATGTGCAAGGATTTTATTGACGACAGTACTGTTTTTGGCAAGAACAGTGATAAAGCATAGCATTCATTTCACTGCGGCCCTGTGGTGGTCTTGGACTCCCAATGGCCTACTATTATTGTCTTAGATCTTGCAGTATCTGGGGGAGTCCCTGCCTAAATTCTGCTTACTTTCTCTGATTTCTTCAGATATTCCTCAAACTTGTGAGATCTGTTCTTGCTTCCATTTTAGGTACACCTGAGAGCCTGGCAGAGAAAGAACGGCAGCTCTCCACGATGATTACCCAGCTGATCAGTTTACGGGAGCAGCTCCTGGCAGCGCACGACGAACAGAAAAAACTGGCAGCCTCACAAATTGAGAAACAACGGCAGCAAATGGACCTTGCTCGCCAACAGCAAGAACAGGTGAGCCCTGCAAAAGGAGCTGATGAGCAGGAGATGTGGAATGTGCCAACCTCAGCGAGTAATCACATTGATTGCTTTATTTGTTACAAGCATTCTTTAAAAAAATAAATAAAAAATTATCGAGAAGGAAGGACAAAGCAGAAAGAAAAGAAAGAGAAAGGGAGGAAGAAAAAAATAGAAGAAGAAAAAGAGAAAGACTGAAAATCTAGAGTCTTGAAAACTGAGGAGGTCGCAGAGGACAAAGAAAGGCAGCATGATAATTAGGCATACCTGAAATGACAGATTGTTCTAGAAAGTTTTGATTTATTTAATTATTCAGGGCCATTAATTTACATAGGGATTACAGCTAATCCCAGTATAGTATAAGAGAAATGACCTCTTTGGCCCTTACTTTCCTCATCCAGAAAAAGTTGTGTTCCAGAAAAACATTGGTTTTTTTTTTTTTAAATGTATAGGTCCAGTAATTTTCTCTAAGCTGAACAACAGAGTTCCACATCTTGGTCTTCCTCCCACCAGATATCCCAGTTTTATATTTGTTTTCCAGGGTAATTATTAATATGCTACCCCTTCTACTTACAAGTGTTGTCTTGGTTTGGGTGATAATTTCTCTGGTCATTATAGCACAGGTAAATCATTGAAAACAGCACATGGTTTCTAAAAGATTTTGACTTGATTGACTCAGAAGTAAGAAAGAAGAAAAAAGAGCAAATTATAATTGTGTATCTTTAAAAAAATAAAGCATTTTCCCAAATGTTTTTCTTGTCTCATGGAGTATATTAATCTAACAACAATGATCCTATGCAGTAGTCCCTGATACTTTAGATCAGACAGACTCAAATTAATGTGCAGTTTTTAGAAATCTGACATTATTACTGGAATTATCTTTTCAGTTAAATGTATTTTATAGGGGTATATAGAGCAATATATGCTCTGTTGATTTTAATGAGTTGTGACGTCTGGTATTTTATGTGCTTGAATATTTGCCCACATGTAGGAATATGGACTTAGCCCCTAATGGAAAATAACATAAAGGAACACTGTAAAAAATCAGAAGTTAGAATGTCATTTAGCCATCCAGAGATGACACAGTAATTAACTATTGACACTTGTGAATAAGCTAGCACAAATTAATCTTGACACATTTGCAGACGAGTGATATCTTACAGTGAACACTTTGTAATTATATTTCAAAATGAAAATTAAATGACACTTAAAACTAGGTTGTCATGCTCAATGAAGCGAGCATGTAGCTCAACCGATTGGCAAATAAAACTCAGAATTTGAGCCACATGGTGCTTATGTACCATACTTCACTGTGTCAAACCCATACATCTAGAGTGGTTGATAGTAATTGCACCGTGGTGTTGGGATGCATTTCTATGCAGCACTTTATCATTTAGGAGGGACCATCAATATTAGAGGCCTAGTGTGGTTTCACTAGTTTGCTAAGAGGAAATAAATATTCACAGGGTCCTGCATATATACCTACAGCTGCAGAATGAGTTGTCCATTTCTGGTTTGAGGGTGACCAGCAGAGTGGGTCATTCCCCCCTGATTAAATGCTCATTTTGCCCACTAAATGTTCTATTTTGTAAACAGTGGTCCCATTTATCAAACCATATTAAATTTTATATTCAGCTTTATCATGTCTTCCAGTATAAGCCCGTTATCATCAGAAATTAAAAGCAACAATTTGGGAGCAGATTGCTATGTTGTCATTTTTATGCTGAAGGAAATGACTTGGGCATTTCCTCCTGTACTGGGCCACAGCATCAAAAAGTCTCAGGAAGAATGCAAGCAAGGCCTGGGACTAATCTCCACTCACTTGGTTTTCTATCAAGTCCATTCTAGAATTTTAGCTTTTGGGAATTTAAAAAAAAAATAGGAGAAAAATTGCTGCCTAGAAAGCACTATTAAACCAAAGTGACCAAGTATTGTTTGGTCACTTTTCTCTCCTGTTCTATAGGTAGTCAATGAACATGTGTCTATTTAGTAGCATTTTCCTGGACTTCAAAGTGTAACAGCTCTGTTTCTCAGGCAGTAAGCATTCTGGGGCCTACTTATGCTCTGTAGACATCTGTGGACATCATTATCCTAAAGATATGACGGACAGATCCAATCCTCAATAGGGCTTGCATTAAATGGTTAATACATCTTTTTGTAGAAAAGATAACATACTAAGATCTTCAGTTTAATTGTTGGGTGAAGTAAGGATGTGTGGATCCTGTATATTACCTTCAAAAGAATAAATGTATAAATGGTAAATTATGGCTCAGTTCAACAACAGCAAAAATTTAAAGAGTTTTTTACTTCACATTATTTTTTGTGCTCCTTGAAAATATATGTAGGTGTATGTTACAAAAATCTTTCCATCAGAAAAGATTTTACCAAAGTAAATCATATAAAGTTATAAAAAGCTTTTTCCTTTTTTGCTTCCAGATTTCCCTTTTATGCCCCAATTAAACTCTTTAGACAAATATGACTAGAGTTTGCTTGTCTTCATCCTACAAAGACGGACTGTCTCATATCCCCTGATTTCCCCACTGACCAGTGAAGACTTAGGTAAATTGCTCACAAATGTAATACAACAGGGGTATTTTTCACATGCAGCTAAAGCAGAGAGATGGCCCCATTCAAAGCTTTTTCCCTGCAACTTTTACATTTAAAACTCTTTCACACAGAGGTGCAATAAAGCATTCTTGTAATATCAGGAGAGATACTTGAGGTGATGGCAAAGGTGTAAGCATTTCATTTTAACTTAATGAAACTTTATTTCTAATAGATTGCAAGACAACAGCAGCAACTTCTGCAACAGCAGCACAAAATTAATCTCCTGCAGCAACAGATCCAGGTCAGTGTATTTTATTATCCTCATCTGATTATACTTAAATACTTTCCTCCATGGAAATAGAATCTGAATCTAAAATGCTGCAAATAGAACCCTGTCTTATAAACAGTAGTAACAGGGCTGTTGTTCAAGAATGCTGTACACCACTGTACAAGTGGATATAAGAAATATTGACTAGGTTGGGGTTGAAGTATTCTTCTCTAAGATGATATATAAGCACAAAACCCATATTTTTCCCCTTCTGTCACCTACCCAATCTAACCAGGTTAAGACATTCTGATGCTTAAGGGAGCATTCTGATGCTACTTTTATTGCCCCCCAACTGCTTTCTGTTTTGTGTTTTAGTATGTCATGGTGTTATGGAGAGGAGCTAACTTTTATTTACATGTTAATACTCACTGGGCCAATTGTGAGAAGAATTGAGAAAGGGCTGCTGAGAGTTCACTTGTTCCTTAGCAAGTATTTAACTGTATCCCTTCTAGATGCTGAGGGGAATATGAAGATTAGTGAATGTCTGTCTTCAAGGAGCTTACAGTCTGGAAAGGAAAACTTGTTCCTGGATAGTTATAGCTTTATTTACAGAGTTCCTTTTTTATTTGGCTGTGCAAAAATTGTAGATCGTAATTACAGTGCTCTGATCAGGGAAGGTGACGGTCTGATTTCAGTAATTTCCTTTAGGTACTTAGTGATTCATTCAACTAATAGTTATTCAAGAATGGGAAGTGGTTTCAATTTCTGAATAGGATCGTAGATATGTGAGTTTTAGAAAGTGCTAGAATAAGAAATGGGGTATCTGGTGATTAATATTCAGGAATGTTGGTTCCAGAGTTATACTTTACCTACCATAAACTATGCTTCTCTTGGTTACTGTAGATATTGTCTAAATTATGAGGACTATGATTTGATGTAGTTGAGCCAGAATATATATTTGGAATTTTTATTAATTATTCTTAGTTTCAAGGTCAATGTGAAACACTTTGTGTGTGAGGAAGTACCTTTGTATTTGAAGATGTATCTGGACCTAATTTGGCTTTTTCCTCTGTTGATTTCACTAGAAAATTACAGCCAATGTTTTTATTTTGATTCCATATTCTTTCTTAAATATGTATGTTTCCAAATCAAATCCCAATATAGATGAAGTTGAATGTCTTTGGCACTTATGATGGTCAGTCTTTACAGTTAAATCTTGGAATAATTTCTCATCATGATAGACCTTTTACAATTCATGCTGAGATTCTTAATTAAATAACTGTCCAGGTGTTACCTTCTTCTGGCCTTATTAAAAATTTCACTGAATTTCCTACTGCTAAGGTCAAGATGCTTAGCCTGTGGTTTCCCACATTTTCCCCCAATCCCTCTCTAAGAACTCGGTTAGGCGTTAAATTACATGATCATTTAGTTCTCTCATTTTCTCCTATTTGTAAGGCAAGAATAGAAGACCCCAGATGTTTATATATCAGTTTATTATTGTTTTTACTACATCTCACTTCTTATTTATTTTTAATATGTTTCACTTAGTTCAAAGTTGTTCTGTCTTATTTGATGCTTCTCCATGGGTCTGAAGAATTTAGATGAATGGCAATAGTTTACAATATTGTTATGAAATATTACTAGTATTTATTATATATGATTTTATATTTATAACTTAACTGTATTCAACTGATGTTTTAGGAAATTATGGAATGTGATTTTTAAGATATTCATCTGAATATTCAATTTAAGGAAGGAATAATTTTTAAGCTTTATGATAGACGTTTATTTGGTTTTAACTATTGTAGAACTTTCTATCATTTATATTTTCAAAATTTATGCTGATCAGCAGTTGGACTTAGTAACATACAAAGTATAAAGGTATAGAGCTATTTAGTGTCAGACTTACATTCATTTTAAGAAATAAAACTGTTTAGAATAAAAATGTCTGTTTTAAAAAATTGAAGGAAGAAGACCCACATTTACAGTTCACTCTGTCCTAAGTAGCTATCTTGTGACTTATGTTGTCAGTACTTATCTTCTCAGTATGTGATCATCCAAAGACCTTTATAAACCCTAAAAATCACACCTTACACTGAACTTATTTATCTATGACACTTACAAAGAAGGATTTTATATTAAGAATTTTAGTTGTTTCATTTTAAGAGTAATAGGCTCACTATATTTTCAAATATAGATTTTGATAAGTCACACATGGATCAAATTTAACAGAAACATCCATGTTGAGCTAATTTAAATATACATTGTAAATAACATATAAGGCTTAACAAATGCATCAAACATCTTTTAATCATAAAAAGAGACATTCTCCCATTGGAAAACCAAACAGGAGAAAGAATAAAACAAAATGATTCAAAATGAAACTTGCCTTTTCTTCTAAAAGCAAATAAAGAGAATTTGAGGATGTTCCTTTTATCATCTTGATTCCTAGAAGCTATTAGTTAACATGATCAGCAGAAATAAGCCATGGCAAGTGCTGTGGGATCCCAGCAGAGTATCAGATGTTTATATTCAGGACTATTCTAAACAAAAAAGGGGATACAAAGGAAGGACCATTTTGTATCTGTATGTGCAGAATAGTTAGGATAGATATACAGCTACTTTCGCTTCATTCAACGAGAAGAAAAATTTGTACTAATAGTATTTGGACAGGATATTCTGTCTGCATCTTGTACTATGGATAACCACTAAGACGATAACAATGTATAATGTATTAATTATTGAAACTGTCCTATTAATCAGTTTTGAAACTGTCTCATTGATACTTGTTTCTCAATAAAATAAAATAGCTTAGAATACTGACTTCTAAATTAGTAATTATGGCTTGCAGTTTCCAAACTTTAACAGAAAGAAAGGGCACAGTTTCTAACCTCTTGTAACAACTGCACATAAACACATTTTGGTCTGTTATAAATGGTAAAGATAAAAACCTGAATGATTTACGCAGATTATAAAACCAAATCTTCCACTATAATTAGGAAAAAAATCATGATTAATATTATATTGTAAAAATTCCCATGCTTATTTTGTAGTTATTCAAAACATACATGTGTAGTCAAAAACAATTTCATTTATATTTTTATTGCTTGAATGAAATTTTAAACATAATTTTGCCTTGGTAAATCCTGACTAAACTTTAAAAGAGATACAGACCATGTAAGCGTTGTTGAAAAGTGTGATGAATGATTTTATGAATCGCTATTATATTTTTGATGAGCCATTTTTTACCATTTAAAAATCAGGATCATAATTTTAAATGATTATTAAAATATTTTAATAATTTTAGCAAATCTTTTAGGAGGTTGTTTGCTTAGTGAATTTAAATCCTTTGAAGAAAATGGTGATTCCTCTAATTCGTTACATATTAAATAATTCTCCTGATGTGGAACCCAAAAATTATATCTTTTTAAGATTTCCAGGATAGAGATTCCAGTTTTATTAAGTCTCTATGAAGCAAAACTAATAGGTCATGGGATATGGATCCTTGGCATTGGCGGTAGTTAGCAGATAACTGCTTCCATAATTTTACCTTCCCAATCCCACCCATGGCACTGTAGCATCTTAGCTGTCTTTTAATACATTATATTTTTAAGCTAACTGATAAATAAAATTAACTTTTAATCCACATGATAGTTATACACAGATCAAATCATGTTTATAGTACTCTAATCAACTATTAAATGAGCCTATTTTAAGCAAAAGAAAATATTTTATTGTGATGTATTGATCTGTTCAAATATTTATCCATCTCACCTCATTTGGCCAGACTGTGGTTTTGAAGTTGGAGAATGTACTCATGAACACAATGTATCACATTCTTTGGTTTCTATAGCAGATTAGGAGAATACATTCAATAATGTCATTTTATAGCTATAACATGATCTCTGCAAAAGGTTTCATCATTAAAATATCTCTATGAGAATGGTTTCTAGGGGTAAATAGTATTATACAATTATTTAGATGCTTCTCAGACCTCAAATGTAAAGTTATTCAAGTTTCTTGTATGTTGTGCCTATCAGGCAATATTATTACCTCATGTGATTGGCTGAAAAATAGTCTCAATAATGGACTGATTGGTTGGCATTTTATGAACATTTTGCTGGGGCCAATGATTTTGTCATTTTGTATACATACACATTTTTGTGTATAATTTTGAGAGTTGAAATTATTTTCTTTATATTTAATATACAATATTTATTGCTTTCCCCTCCTCATGTCTTGCTGGATGGCAAATTCAGCCTATAAAAATATCTGAACTGACTTCTGTTGCTGTTTCTTGCTATACTCTGTCTTATTGAAAACTTTCTTATAAATGCTGTACTACATGCTGCTTGCTTACTTTTTTGTTTCATTAAAGCTTCATTTTGTTCTTAAGAATCCATGAGTAGTTTTCCTGCACAGTGTTTTTCTAGTTTGATTATAATATATTAATGTGTGCTGTGGGCATATATTGTGCGTCTCTGTGTTCTCCACGTGTTAGAACATTATAAAATGTTTTCCTCTCTTCTTGTGTGGAAGCCACAAAGATGGTTAATATTATAAGCAAGAAAGTGATTGTCTTTAAACAATTAAATAGAGTAACTTGGGATGTATTCTCATCTTTTAAGGACATAAACCTTGCCTTTTGTTGCCTTCAGTGTGATTAACTACAGGCATTTTAGGTATCTACTCAGCAGAATAAAGGACTACCTTTTTATGTGAAGTAGTTGGGAGATCAGAAATAATTACTTTTCACATTAGCCTTCATGGCCTGCCTGACCTGGTTAATTAATTTTTTGCTAGCATAATAATAATAGATATATATTTGAACATATGCCTCATCGTTAAGTGTCTAATTGACCTCTAATTTTAAGAGCTGGACCTTCCATTTATTGTCTTTCCAAGATGGTTGGAGCACACAACGAATACACTGAGAATAGTTGGGGGCAGACTTTCAGTCTCTTGCAGTTTCTCTGTCTTAGTTTGTATCCCTTTGCTAATTGTATTTAGCATTGATAAACAAAAGGCAATTGCAGTGATCCTGTTTGGGATCTTGTACTTGTTGGTTTGTGTGTGTGTGTGTGTGTGTGTGTGTGTGTGTGTGTGTGTGTCTTATTGATCAGGTGATGGAATGCCTCCCAAAAGCCTTGGAAAAGGACCAAATAAACCTATTGAAAGTAATTTGATATTTCTATTGGCACTGTACATGTATCTGGTACTCTTTTGCAATGAAATGAGTGTTATAAACAAAGCTTAGAAGTCTAGGATTAGCCCCCAGCTTTAGCAAGCCCTTAAAGTATTTTGTAATTCTATCTTCAATCATGAATTAGCCAGGAAAAACAGACCCCCTCTCTTCTCTTTATTTCTCTGCTGTGTGCTGTTTTTAATTGCCCACAGGCAAGCTGTTGAGATCTTCTTTGGAAGTTTAAAATGAAGATAAAAATGCAAATCTAATTATTTCTTTTATGTAATCTAATTAACTTTTTAAGTAATGATAGATGTTCTATAGCCTGCTTCAAACATTTTAATAGTAAAATTTCTGGATTATAAAGAATAGGTAAAGCTACTGTAATTTATGAATAGCAATGGCTGTAACAGCTAAAATTACAAATTCTTGTTATGGATTAAAACTCCACATTAATCATGCTATATTGTTTAAGTTCGAAGGGAGCTATAAATAAGTAAAGACCTGACCAGATCCTATGAGCTACTGTATATAAATTAATCAGCTATCTACCTGTTCTCAGCATATGGTCTTACTCAGCAGACCAAAATCTGAAGGTGAATGTCAGTGCTTTTCATGTGTTTTCAGCTTTTTCAACCTGTCTATCTGACCTTCCATCCTTTATCTTCTTTTATATATTTTATGAGGTTTTTGCTGTACAACTCAGACTAGTAGTGATCCTCCTGTTTTCAACCTCTCCAGCACTGGGATTACAGGTGTGCCCCACCGTGCCTGGTCTCAGTAGCCAGCTCAGCGCACCTGGTGGCAGGTCTGATGTGTGCTGGGGATTGAACCCTGGTACTTGTGCATACCTAAGCAGGCACTTAGTCCACTGTGCTATCTTGCTGACCCTTATTTTATCTTCTTGTACTCATTTCTCAGATACTAGTCCTTAGGTCTCTTCTAAACCATGATGCTAAAAATTCAGGCAAACCAGTCTATGCTACTTTCTGGAATTAAAGTAGAAGAGTACTGTGCCTTTTCTGAGGCAAATGAGGTCAGTAGAAGGGGCAGGTGGTCTGGATGGTACTAGCATATGACAGTACACAACATAGACTCAATCTTTCAGGGACAATTTGTCTTCTGTTTGCTTCTTGATTATTTCTATTACTTTGAAGGTTCAGTTTAGAAATAGTCTTTAAATACCCTTCTAATCTCTCTCTGTGTGTGTGTGTGTGTGTGTGTGTGTGTGTGTGTCTGTCTGTCTGTCTGTCTGAGAGAGAGAGGTGGGGGAGAGAGGAGAGAAAAGAGGAGAGGACAGGAGAGGACAGAAGAGGAGAAGAGAAGAGAAGAGAGGAGAGGAGAGGAGAGGAGAGGAGAGGAGAGGAGAGGAGAGGAGAAGAGAAGAGAAGAGAAGAGAAGAGAAGAGAAGAGAAGAGAAGAGAAGAGAAGGAAAGAGAAGCTGGTTTGTCCATGAATGGAGAGTCAGATTTATCAGAAACTTGGAAATGGTCAATGGAGAATTAGGCAAAGCTGCCTGGAGATTGTACGAAAGGGAGTGTGGCATTTTATCCTAGAAAAACAGGGTCAAATTTTCACCTTTCACATTAAAATGGTCTTTGGTATTAGATCGATAGTGCTTGTGAAATTAGAAGGATAGTAAATGAACCCTTCCAATGTATTTTATAGCTTTTTAAACACAGATGACGTTATGTGATGTAGCAGTACAAAATGCAAAAGTTCTTCTTGTTTAAAATAAAGTTGTTCATATAAATCTTATGTACACCATCTCCTGTAAGTCAAGCATTTGCTTAGCTTTTTTGAATTATGTCTATACTTAGAATTTAAGAAGTTAAACAGTATGCATACCAGACTTGAGAAATGGGAAATAAAAATTGATATACTGTGTGACACTTGATACAGCACAGGGAAATATCTTTTAAATGTTGAGGGATGTACTGACATAACCATTTTTAATTCACATATACTAACTTCCACTCAAAGTTATTAATGTTACAGCCAGATATTTTTACTTGTTCAAAATAAAAGAAAATAAATGATGCAAAAGGTGCAATGCCTCCTGTGAGACAGTGAATTAATTTTCTCCACCATACAGTCCATTAAGAAAATTTAAAGTTCTAATATTTGCAAGGAAAGTTAAGGAATTTACAGGTTAGAATAAAAATAGCATACCATCCTCAGTCAGGTTAAGGTCCTGACTTCTGTTACACGTTTTGTTTTAATGTATTTGGTACAAGGTCTCACTATGCAGCTTGGACTCATAGTGATCCTCCTGTTTTCAGCCTTGTTACAAATAAATTTTACTGGAGAACTTTAGCTTAGAACATTCAGAGATGAATTTTCTGTAGTAGCTGGGGTCAGTGCAGATGGAAAGGACTCTCAGTTGAGTGGCTGGCTGCTTCTCAAACAAGTTGACAAGGTGAACTTGTCACCTTGAACTAAGAACTCCAGCAGCCTAAGCTGGTTGTGTTCTATAGTATCATTCCCACTGTCTCTGCTTTATACATTCTTTAGTTGTCTTAGGAAGTTTTAATTGAGTGACTAATAACTGTTATCTCATTTAAGAAGTTGTGATGATGTCAAGAATGTAGTTTCCCAAATGGAAAAGCATTTTGTATGCACTGGTATTCAGTAAAGCTTGTACATAAAAATTAGCAGATGTTTCTGAACCTGGATGTGGCTGAAGTCATTTGTAGATAATTAGCGCACTGGAGGAGTCATCTAATTGAATGGGGCCTGAGGATGCTCGAACTTGAAACCTCCACAAGAAAAGAAGGACTCCACCTGCTGATGCAGATATTCATTTATCCCAAAGTGTTCCCCACTCCATTCTGTGGCTGTACGCGCCTCCTTCCTCTAGACTTGTATTTGGGGAAGAAGATGATGAGAAAGAAAATACACACGAGCAGGAAATTTAAGAAGAGGAAAACTTTAGAAAAGGAAAAAAACCTTTTCTTTACATGATTCTGTTTAATATTTTGTAATACTTTGTGCACGTTCAGGCTTCTTTTTCTTCTGAAGATAAGACGGAATGAACAGATGATGAGGTGACCGGATATTCTTTTGAAAAGCCTTTGGTACCAGCAAAACTATTAGGCTCTAGCCAGAAGCTGGTCTGAGAATGTCAGGTAGATCAGGAAACAAACAGGCACAAATGATAAACACAAATGTTGGAACAATTGATGGGGGAATTCTAGGCCATTCCTGGACTACCTGTCATGCAAGGCTAGAAACTAGGGCTTCTCAAGTTGGCACACACATGACAGCTATATTTCTGTTAAGATTTTCTGTTTTAACTCTAATGTGGATTGTCAGAGCCACTGGTTCCTGAGAGGACCCATTCAGTGGACTCCATGCAGGGTGGACATATATCCTGAGAACTCTAGAACCCCTGTGGGTCCCTTGTGAGAGAGAGTTCAGATTATAGTGCCTGATAGAAAAAAATAATCTGAGCTCTGTATTTAGGACCTTGGCTTCCATATTGATCCAATAACTTACCATCAGTAGCATTGAATATTAACTGTAGGGACCCTGATTTGAATTATACTGTATACACCAAGTGATTATGAATGTAATTTTAAGGCAAATGCCTTCAAGTAGTAGAATTATAATTAAACTTTTTGTTTTAGTTTTCTAAACAAAATTTTTAACACATACTGTGCTTATATAAGAAAAAATTTGTTTTAAAAAATTTAGATGTAAAAGAACCCTGATTTTATTTTATTTTATTTTGTATTTTAGGGAAGATTCTACAGTGTTCAGGGTCTCACTACTAGATCGGACTTGTAGTGATCTGCCTATTTACAATCTCCCAAGAGCTGAGATTGCAGGCATGCGCCACCACACCTGGTTCCAATTGCCCTCTCAGCGCCCCCCCCCACCCCCCCGGGGGCAGGGCTGGCATGGCAGACCCAGGGATTGAACTCCTAGGCGCTTTAATTCGCTGAGCTATTTGGCCAGCCTGAACCCTGATTTTAATATTAATAAAATCATCAAATTTATCATATAGTCATGTGATGAAGTGCCATGGACTCATAAAATATTTGCAAGTAGTTTTTAATAATTTGGGATAATGTTATGACATTAAATGGAGAATCCTAGAACACAGTAATGTAAATGCAGTATGATTTTTATATTCATTTAAAAAATTTTTATATATGTATTTGGTACAGCTTGGACTTGTAGTGATTTTCCTCTTTTCAGATTCCCCAGCGCTGGGATTACAGGCCTGCACAACATGCCCAGTCTCGATGGCTGGTTCGGCATGCTCGGGGAGGGGCTGGCCCAGCTTGTGGTGCCTAGGATCAAACTCCCATTCCTGAACTTGCCTAAGCAGATGCTTAGTCTGCTGAGCTATCTTTCCAGCCTTGCAGTATGATTTTAACTACAAAAAATACTCATTAAGAAAAAGTCCAGAAGAAAATGTAGTGCTTTCATAAATAACATTATTATTCCACTTTCTAGAAGGAATGGGCATCTATCCTTGTGATCACCCTTGAATTGAGTATAATCACTAAATCTTAGGATTTGAATGTCACACTTGATTTCTTTCTGTTTAAATTGAGCTTGTAGTTAAAAATCAAAAACAAGTCTGAAGATATCTGGAAAAATATGCAAGTATAGATTCTCCCAGTACTTTCAATCTATTTTGCTGGTATCTATGTCTGTTTCTAACTCTTAGTCATTCTCCCGACCAAGTGAATTAATTCAATAGACTTACATGTTCTCCTTAGTTTAAAGAGGCCATAATTTCAAGTCCAGGAGGAGGAAGAGGTATGGAGAAGACTACTGATCTGCCCTCAATAGGACTATGTTCTCTTCCCCTTTGCGGAAGGTATTTGGCCTGAATGTGAGGACAACATAGCATTACAGCAGTGAGAAATTAGAGCAATGAGAGAAAGAAGCCTGGATTTGGACTTGGGATGTCCACACCTAGTGTTTGTTCTAGCGCTAATTGCATGTCCTCCAGCAAGTGAGTTTCATGTCATGTATCTAGAGTAAGGATTCTAAAGACTATTGGAGAATTGACCTCTGATTCTATATGATAGGAATGGGCCTTTAGAAAGAAGACAGCAGTGATTTTTCTTTTTATTTTGATCCTGGGAATTGAACTCAGAGCCTTTGCCTTGAGTTCCATTTCCAGCCATATATTTGTTCTGGTATTATACCCAGTGCCCTGGTAAAACAAGTATTCCCATTGATGAAGCTTTGAGGCAAATGTTAAATTTGGTACAGGATAAACTGTGTCCATGTAGGAGCACTGTTTTCATTTCAGACCATCAAAGGGTTTGAGCTTACAAGGTCCACTTTGTGTTTCCTTTGTGAAATCTTGTGATGGTTTGTAGTACTTGCCACATAAGATGATGGCTTTGGTGGAGTTTTAGAAAATACATTTAGGAAGATGGCGTATAAATGCTTGCTTTCGGGATAGAAACAATTTTTTGCAGCCAATGACAAGCTTTTAGTTTTTTATATAATGGAAAGGGTGACACAAACTTAATATTAGTGTTGCAAGTAAAATATTATAATTTTGGAAAAATCCATGTAGCGTTTCTAAGAATTAATTGCAGGAAATTACAACATATCCTATTGAAGTATTATGTCAGTGGCACATACAGCATATAACACCTTTCCCTGGTCACTCTTGTTTTCATTATGTGTTGCATTTTCATTTGAGAGGAGATGTGTTAAATGGCTAGAACACTCTCCAACTGTGGGGGTAGTGCTGAGCATGTTTCAGACTGCCTGAAAGCAGTTAGGCTACAAATGGGAGACTTCTTGGTTAGGCTTCCCAGAGGTAGGCTTGCTGCTTAAAGAATAATGTTGGTGTGGCTATTCTTTTGACCATTTCCTCATTTCAACTAGTTAAGTTTCATCTTCTAGTCCTAATAAATTTTCCAACTGCAATTTATTTATTGGGCTGTAAGATAAAAAAATGAGAAAATTTCATTTCTGATGTGTGGTAGAACTTAATATGGTTTTCAAATTTCTTCCCATTTTGTTTGAAGTAAATAGGGTAATTACTCACTAAAATTCTAATATCTTTCAGGGCTTTAGGGATGAATCTAAAACAGAACTATGTAATGTTTTATTTAAGCAAATCCATGTTCTTATTAGGCAGTTCACCTTAATGTCATTTTTATAAGTAAACTGTTTTATTTCTTCCAAGAGTTATTTAATTAATTTTGTTGTACTACCACATTCTGACATCTGCCTTGTTAAGGCCTGCAGGATCTGATTTGTGGTTTAAAAATTAAAATAATTTGTTATTTGAAAAATGATAAATCATTTGGGAATGATACATAAATATGAATGGGAAAGAGTCTGAGATACACTTCTCTTCCATTTTTCCCTGTAGGCTGACTCACATGTGTATTTGTCTGTGTTCCCATAAAGTGTGCCAGTTGTATGTACAGTTTCTAAGTATGAATGAAACTCCCTGTGAATAAACTGCTGCCCTGTTAGCTTCTTGACTGTTTATGGTCCCCAGTTATCGCAGGGCTTTACCACATGGCTGAGTCTGGTTTTACTTATCAAATCCAGATCTCCTTTTCTTTGCCCCTGATGAGTAGGGTGAAGTTCCTGGGCCACCAGCTACTTATTTTGAGGTTCATGGCATCTTGAGAACTGAAGCTGTCAGCCCTGGAACACCCAGTGTTTCTGTGAAAAGATTAACATTGCTAAATAGTCCTTGGTAAGTTTTCTGTGCATGCAGCACAGGTAAAACAGGCATTTTACTCAAGGATCTACTTTTTTTTCTATTCATATTAACAATGTAAGGTAACATGAAATGGAAAAATATTAGAGTCATTGTAAAGTATCTTAATTCTTCAACTTAAAAAATAATTAAAATATAAGTTACCAGAAAAATAGTACCATTATAATTAAATAGAAAAGCTATTGTCAACATTTTAAAGTTGTGATAGATGCAGTGACAAACTTTTTAAAATATTTCATGCACTTTTGTAATATTCAATGTTTCACACAAACATTAACCAAAAGAAAGGCTGCAGTATCCATAAAAAAAGAAAAGCTAGAGTACATGTGCCAAGAATTGCTAGTTCACTTGAAAAAATACTTTAGTTTTGACCCTCATATTCATTCTTATATAATTCTAAATAATATTTTGCAGATATTAATTTTAAAAATTATGGACAAATGATTATTCTCTCATAGACCTCTTCTACTTTGGATGAGAGTAGATCTCAACTGGAAGGCAATTAAAGTCTGTGTGGTAATCTTTCACTGTAACCTCCATGTTTTTCCCAATGGAAGGAGTAGGTGAGGTATAAGAGCGGGGACAACATGGAGATATCCATAAAGGGTGATATGGGCTTTTCTCAAAAGGCCATTTTATTTTCTTTGGCTATGAGAATGTGAGGAACATATTTGGTTGGGTTTACAAGGAGGCCATTTCACTTCCCAAATGAAAAGATCTGGTTGTCACTGGAGTCTCCACCCTGAGAGAACACATTGCCCTGGTGCTCCAAAGGGACAAATGTATTGAATTTGTTGACCCCAAAAGGTGGGTTTAAAAGTAGCTGGGAGATCAACTTGCAATCCACAAAATGAGCCTTCCTGTCATTGAGTATAAAACATGGGAAAGAAATCTAAGGGGAAGTGGCCTTTCGTGAACACTGGTAATATGTGAAGACAGTCTCACTTCTCACTATCTTTTTGACTAAAGAAGTCTTACTCCATTCTGAAAAAAAAGAACAGCATTTTAATTTTTTAAAACTGACTAACTTTAAGTTGTAAAAGAAAGAGAAAACAGTCTGAACAACATTTGCAGTGTTATGTGTCAAGCAAAGCAGACAAACTGATTTATAGAGTTTCATACATGTTCTGCTAAGGGTAGGCATTGCTAACAGAATGAGTGGCAGCCTCTGGGAGCTGAGCAGGCCCCAGGGATGAGGCTTTGTTCCTCTAGTCTTGACAGGCATGTGTCTCTGTTAAACAAGGGCTTAATTTCTCTCATATGTGAATGATTTCCAAGCCCACAAAGGCAGCCAGAACCTGGGCTATTTAAAAGAGCAAGCACAGGAAGAAGCATTCTTTAAAAAAAGAGAGAAAAAAACAAACAAAAATTCAAGACAGGATAATTAATAGTGGGTTAACAATGGTTAATACATTGTGTGTTGTTATCTTTAAATTAGTTTCTCAGAGTACAAGATATCAGCTTTCAATTGTCCAAACAATATTAGCAAAAACTTTCTTTTCAGTGAACTAAGAGAAATTAGTATATCTTAACACACATACACACACACACACACACACACACACACACACACACACATATTTTTTTTTTTCCTGGAGGAAGCATTTTTGAAGATAGAGCATGCTAAAGGACCAATTACTCTCCATGACTTACCTACTATTTTATTTTTTCCCCACTGAAGACTTATTAGCATAGATCTGCCATATTTTTCTTTCACACAAATACACATTAAAATTACATGGGTGCATTTTTGTTCTATGTGAAATAGCCATTTGCTGCTTTCTGCTTCTTGAGAAGAGGTGCTCCCTCAGCAGTTGTGGTGAATATCATGGAATATTAATTCACTAGAGGAGGAAGGGGGAGGCTAATATACTTTGGATCTTTTCTGTCTCAAGTGGAAGTAATTTAAACTATTTTCTAAGCAGCATCCTTGGCAGAACTTTGAACCAGTTCTTTTGACAGTACTTGCTTAAAATGTAGAGATCTTTACTTCAACATTTCTCTGGGAATTTCAAGTTATGATTTTTTTAGTTTCTCCCAATTTCTGGGAAAATTTTTATTGTAAAAGGGATTTATATAGGCGGTTACAAGTATATTTCAGTTTTCATTTTTTTAAAGCTTTGTAAACTAGATCACTTTTTCATTTTGACTTGTTACAATCCTCATTAGACCTTTGTCTTAATTTTGACTGCTGTTTTAAATTTTTGCACTTTCCTTTCAAGCTTGACATCTTCTTTAGCAAATAGTGACCTACAAATCATCATTTAAGTGTTTACATGACAACTATTATGTCATATTACATTTTAAAGATAAATATGAACAATCATCTTGTGGTTCCTCATTGGGATGTTTTGAAGCAAAACATACCAATTATTTGAATTGTTTGTAAAGAATTATCTGTAAATGAAGATATCTTCCAACTCTAAACTTCTGTGTTATAAGAATAAAAGTATGTAAAATATAATCTATTTTTTAAATGTTTTTATCACATTTTGTAGGGACTTAAAGTTCAACATATCAATACTTGATGAAAAATACCTGTTCCTTATTATGCCTAAGATGTTTGATACGCAGACAGATAGTGAGGTTAAGCTTAATAGCCTAAGTTGTTTGATAATAACAATAAGCTTGTCTTCTGGATGGTTAACAACCTAAGTTTGCAGACCAAATTAGAGAAAAAGGAGGGCTACAAGGAAAGCCAACATTTTGGCCCTAACCTTATAAGGTCAATTAAGACTCAGGACATATGAGAACTTGTACTTTAACATCATGTAACTCGGTATTGTCCCAAATTTTCTGATCAAGGAGATTATGGGGCCAAAGAGGAAAGTGATCGATGACATAGAGTGTGCCTAAGGAGAGTCACATGGAGAGAAAACACTCTCTCAGGCTTTCACAGAGAGCACACTGGCCAAGCAATGGCCGTGACTCATCCACATGACTGACACTGACAAAGGTTCTACAATCTGAGGTACAGGATCTCAGGATAAATCCTGAGGGGATTTCACTGACCTTCACAGACCCAAAAGCTACAACTCTTGTGGCATAGGTCCTGCTTTACCTTGGTCTTAACCATCCAGTAGAAAAGTATGAAGACGAAATATAGAAAGTAAAGCCATGCTGTTATGTTGAGCTGTGGGAGACTCAGGTCAACAATTTCTGACATTGCCAGTTAAACAGAAGACCCAATACTATTATGGGCTACTGGAAATATTTTGCTGAGTTTACACACGTATAATAGTCAAATAATGGAACTTAACAAAAAAGGGTATACAGATGAATGTCCATTTTGTATCTGTGTATTCAAAGTGGTTAGGATAGATATATAGTTACATTCTTTTAATGAATAGAATGATTTGTTCCAATGGTGTTTGTAAATAGGATCTCAAGTCTGTATCTTACACAGCAATTAACCACTAAGAAGAATGTATGCAGTATGTTAATTATTGAAACTGTCCTAGCAATTTGATTTGAAACTGTCTCATTGCTATTTGTTTATCAATAACATTATGATAAAAAAGAATAAAAGTATGGATTTATTAAATGAAATACGTAAGTTTATTTCCTATCATCCTCCATAAATACCTTTAAAAGTTGCCCCAAACATTTAAGGCTACATTTAAACATCTTTTTTTGTTTGTTTGTTTGTTTGTTTGTTTGTTTGAGACAGGGTTTCTCTATACAATTCAGGCTGGCCTTTAATTTACTTTGTAGTCCAGGCCAGTCTTGAACTTGAAGCAATCCTCCTGCCTCAGCTGCCCTAGTGCTAAGATTATAGGCATGTGCCACCATGCCTGGCTTACATTTTAAATGTAAAAGAATTAGGAAATATTCTAATATGAGCACTTGGTCCCAGAGCCAGACATGTAACATTATTATTTCATGGGAACAATGTTCTATTGTACATAAGTGCTATGTGACATAATAAAAAAAAGGAGGGCCAACTGTAATGATAGACAGCTGACAGGTAATTTATATACTTCCTTCTGCTTAAGTGGTCATCATGATAAACTGGACGTTTTGGTATGTATTGTCAGTCATAGTTGTAAAAACATAATTCTCACCCCCTGGCTATTTCTTCTGCTGTATAGATAACTCTTGAGAGTATCTCAATCCAGCACACAGTTGTGATGGTCTAACTCTGAGGGAAAAGGGGTGGTAACGTAGAGTGTGAAGTGGTGACTGTGTGACTTGCAGAAGAAAAAGGTAAAAGCCATTTCTTCCCAAGTGCTTTTGCTTATCTTCCTTGTTTCTGCCCCAGAAATACTGTGATTTTTTTTTTTTTTTTACTAAAACATGATTTAGTAGAAATAACAGATGCCAAATCAAGCCATCTTTGGTGCAGGTAAGGAGTAGATTTGGATACAAAAACTAAGAGGACCTTCAGAAATGAGAGTAAAAACAATTCTAGATTTTTTTTTTTTCAAAATCAGGAATTGAACTCAGGCCCTTGCGCTTGCCAGGGAAGCACTTATTCTACTGAACCATCTCCCTGACCCCTAATTCTAGATCTTTATTTCTTTTTTTGTTTTTTATTTTAATTTTTTTATTAATTTTATTGAGGAAAAAACAGCAATGAGACAGTTTCAAAACAGGTCAGTAGAACAGTTACAATAATTAATACCTTGCATATTGTTGTCATCAAAGTGGCTATTCATAGTACAAGATGCAGATGTGATATCCTGTCCAAGCAATATTAGTACAAATCTTTCTTCTCATTGAATTAAGAGAAAGTAGCTGAATATCTATCCTACTATTTTCTATATTCAGATACATAATGGTCCTTCATTTGTATCCCCCCCCCTTTTTTTTTTGGTTCGGTTTTGTCAGAGATGAGTATTCCATTGTCATTTAAATATTGTGCCAGTCCTACAGATAACCCAATACTATTATGGACTACTGCACCATATTGGATTATTTTGCTGAATAGATCTTTATTTCTGATATGAGCTAGTGTTGGACTTGCATTCCCTTTATTATTTAGAATGTTCTTCAAAGTTAGCAATCTATTTTATTTCTTTATGCACATCCCTCTGTTTCATATTTCCTGTGTTTATAAATGACATCGTCAGTCCAAGTCAGATTTGATCTCTTCATCATAGATTGCCAGTTCTACTTCCGTTTACTTGAAAAAGTCTCAAAAATTTCCTTTATTTTTTAATACTACTGTCATTAATATAATTCATGTTATCCTCACTTTGTGACAGAAATGCTGAAGTAAAGTATTAAATTATTTTCTCACTTCCAGGCTATCGCTTTACATGTCATTGTGCATATTCATCTCAGGGTATTTTTCCTAAATCAGACTTCTCATTGTGTTTGTCTTCTGCTTAGAAGTTTCCAAGGGAGTTCTAGTAATTATGATTTTGCTTTAACAAATTCTCATTAAGCACTTGTGTTGCCAGGACTCTTCTAGTCTTTGAGCATATGGCAGCCTACCAAAACTCTGCTGCTACAAGTTTACATTACAGTGTGGCACACAGATATTAAAAGGGATGAACGGCATTACAGCCTGCTAGGAGAACTGCTATGTAGAAAATGCAGGGAAAGGTAAATGGGCAGGAAAAAGAGACTGCAATGATAAACAGGGTGTTTGAGTAAGTACTTAACAGAAAAAGAAACACTGGAACATAAACCCCAAGAAATTGAGGAAGCTAAGTATGTGGATAAGTGGAGAAAGACTGTCAGACAGAAAAAGGAAAGTGCAAATAGCTCAGCAGATTAAAGTGGCTGGAAGCAGGCACAGGGGTTGGGGGTTTGATCCCCAAGCCTGTGGTGGTGGCCCTGCCCCTGGGGCACACTTGAGACAGCAATTGAGAATGGGTGTGGTGGCGCACGTCTGTTATTCCAGCTCTTGGGAGGCTGTAAACAGGTGGATCACTACAAGTCTTATCTAGTAATGAGACCCTCAATACCCTGTAGACCCTTCCCTAAAAAAATACAAAGAAAAAAGAAAAAGGAAAGAGCAAATACAAATTCTCATAAAGTAGGAGGAGCAAGCGCATTCTATGTAAAGAAATTTAAGGTACCAGTATAGCTGGCAGGCAAGAATAACAAAAGACAGAAGAGTAGGACACTGTAGTACAGGTCTTTTACACCTGTATTTAGGGCTGTATTAGGTCACTGAAAAGAATGACATGGGATTTGATTTGGGTTTTAGAGACTCATTCTGGCTCCTGTATCCCTTATAGACTGAAGGAGCCAGAGTAAAAGCAGAGAGACCATGGGAAGGCTAATAAAACAAAATATTTTGGCTCCTTACTGCAGTGGATAGTGAAAAGTGATGCAATTCTAAATACACTGTGAGAGTAAAGCCAAAGAGATTTGGAATGAGCAGGAAAGAAAAAAGTCTAAATCTGACTTCAAGGATTTGAACCTAAGCAACTAAAGAGAAATAGAGTTGCCATTTCACTGGGATTCTGCCATTCACTGGGAAAATTGGAAGAGAACAGATGTCAACACAGAGTAAGTGAGGTGAGGATGAACCTTTCAAGAGTTTAATCTTGAAGTGAGAAGTCACAATGCTTGAGAGATGCTGGAGGAGATGTTGAATAGGCAGTAAGACCTAAGAGTATGGAGTTCAAGAGACATAAGGACTAGAAGTAGACATGTGGGAGTGCCAATGCATGGATGGCTTCCTCAGTTTGGAATTTTTAGTTTCAGTTTTGTGGCTCTCCCTAACACGGTTTGTAGCTAATGAACTAGTGTACATGTAATCTGAACATGACTTGTGCTTTTCCATCTCCAGGTCAGTTGTCGTATCATTTTACTCCTTGGAAGACCACCCTTCTCCTTGTATTTATTTTTATCTTTTAAAAGCCTATGATCACATTAAGACTTAGCTCCATGGAATGTTTACTGATTACCAATATCTGTGTCTCCTGCCCTAAAGTTATCTTTCTTTTCTGAGTTCCACAAACCCTTTTTTAGCACTTTGTGCATGACTTGTCCCTTCTACAAGATCATAATTGCCCTAAAAACAGGTATAATATTAAGTTTTATAGTCTCAGCTGCCTACTTTAGTACCTTTCTTGCATGTGGCTAATAATCCATGAATATTTTTAAGTTGAATAGTTGAAATATTAAATTATTTTAATGGACAAAGGAGATCCAGAATTATTTTAATGTTCATTATTTATTGAAGCATATATTACAAAAATTCATATATGAAACAAATTATTCTAAATATTTAGCTTACAGCTCCATGAATTAATAGAATGGTGGAAAATTAGGAACTTGTATTTTGAGTACCCTAGACACTGATCTGACAGAAGTAAAGTCTCCAATTTGCAGATACGTTTGATGATGAACTTGTACTTTTTTACTTCTACTTGATTAAAATGGGTAATTTAGATGAAGTGAAAAGTCCATAATTGATTAATTAAAAACTCATTTTGGGGGTGAGGCATGATGCCACACACCTGTAATTCCAAGGATCACAAATTTGAGCCTAGCCAGAGCAACTTAGTGACTTAGCAAGACCCTGTATCAGAAAACTTAAAAAAAATACAAAGTAAAATAAAAAGTACTGGGGATATAGTTGTGTGAAGGCCCTGGGTTAAATCTTCAGTACAAAAAATCTTTTTAATGGCCAATTTTGATTGATGCTGGTATTAAATATAATGGTTGTAAAGAACAAATAGAACTTTGAATATATTTATACTACAAAGTGTCATTGACCTTCATTTCAAGCTCTATTGTATGATTTATATTTCTAAAAAATGCTTAAATATTCAGTTAATTTTGAATATTTATATTCTAGAGACTTTCATAAACTCTGTACAAATATTACCTCCTTAAAGAATATGTATTTTGTTTTGCAAAATTCTTCTTGAGAGGCATTGAACTTTACTATAGCTTTTAAGTCAGTGACACCATTGTTCCTGAGGGACACTTCAGAAGGGATTACTACAGGACAGATAGTTTCTATACCAGAGTGTACAATATCTTTTTTAAGCATTATAACTGCTATAATTATTAATTGTGTTTTATTAAACTGGAAATTTTGAGAATAGTGAGTTCATTTAAATTCCTTTTTTTTTTTTTTGTGGTACAGGGGATCGAACTCAGGACTCTTGACTTGCCACACAGGTGCTTAGGCTGATGAGCTTTTTCCCCAGCCCTCCATAAATATTTATTAAATACCATAGCACTGATCTATGCATACGAAGGTTGAAAATCTAATGTTTGTGCCTCTGGAGAACTCATGATTCAGTAAGAGACATTCAGGCAATAATCACATTAAATAGAATGCTGTTGATTTGTTCAGTAAGATGCCTGAGTTACGATTC
The DNA here is from genome assembly GCF_000260255.1 of Octodon degus. Taxonomy (NCBI): domain Eukaryota; kingdom Metazoa; phylum Chordata; class Mammalia; order Rodentia; family Octodontidae; genus Octodon; species Octodon degus. The sequence continues at coordinate 9,183,458 of NW_004524643.1, read as the reverse complement.
TTAACTAATCATCAATTAAATCTGTTAGCTTTAGAAACACCCAAGTATATATACCTTAACTACAATGATGGTTATTTGTTGCTTGTAAGTTATCACACCAGATATAAGAGCAGAACTTACTGAAACTCCCAAGAAAATACACCAAAAATCATTCTGCCAAAGTAGATTTTTGAAACACTTTCCCAATTTGTTGTTTTAGTAATCAGCTATAGAAAAAAACTGTAGTTAGTTATAAAGAAATGAAGGAGCAGTTCATTTCACAAGCTTTGCTGAACATCTGCTCTACATAACAAACCTGAAAGCTAGGTGTATGTGGCAACCTAGGAAGTACAAGATGTACTATTTGCTCTCTGAGAACTTTCAAAGGAGCCAGGGAGGCAGAAGAGCCCATGCATTCAAAAAGTTACAACAATGAAAAGGCATCTTGGCAGCAAGTAGAGAAATGCTCATCATAAACTGAATGGCTAAATGCTGACTGTTCACTAATTACAATGAAGGAAAGTAAGAAGTTACGCACAAGCAAGAGCTTATTTTACAAACTTTTCACTGGCTTTAAGTTGAGCATAGTGTTATACGGAGCTTGTCAGAGCGATATAGCTAACGTGTTACTTGAGAGTTTCCAGAGACTCAACTCTTTGGTGACCAATTTCAGAAATGAATGTCCTTAGCCCGAAACCTGGGCCAGCGGCTGAGTAGCAAGTACACTTGTCAGTGCTTACACTTTTCAAAGGACAAAACGCTGCATGATGAACTGCAGTCAGAGGAGCCACATAAGACACTGCGGGTTGTTATCTTGCCATATTAGCCTTTTGGGGTTTGACTTAGAAGCCAAAACCACACAGTCTCAAAGCCCTGCGAGAATGGTTTAACCTGTAACTTAAAAGACTTTACTCAAGATTTATTGGCAAATGATCATCACTTGGGCTCTCACCCTATTAAAAATGTTTTTCACATCAAAAGAAAACACCAACAGAATGGAAAGACAACACTCAGAGTGGGAAAAAGTTTTAGCCCATTGTCCTTCAAAGGGCTTCTTTCCAGAACATATGAAGAATTAAAAAATCTCAGACCCTTCAAATTCAAAGACCTAATCCAAAAATGAGCATCTGAGATAAATATGCATCTCAGATGAAGAAATATAAATGGCAAATAAATATATAAAATGATGAATATCATTGAGCATTTGAAAGATGCAGATTAAAACAACACTGAGATTCCATTTCACTCCACAAAGAATGGCTATCTTCAAGATATCAATATCATGCTGGAGAAGCTGTGGTGAAGAAGGAACCCTTCTCTGCTGTTAGTAGGGATAAAGACTGGTGCAAACACTTTGGGTATTAGTATGAAGATTCTTCAGAAGTCTAGGATTAGGGGTCCCATTTGATCCAACTATTCCCCTTGTGGATATCTTCCCAGAAGAATTTAACATATCATACCATAGTGATATATGTGCTCCTATGTTTATAGCAGCACAGTTTGTAATAGAGCTAAATTTTGAAAACAACCCAAATGCCCATAAACCAAAGAATGGATAAAAGATGTGATAATTTTAATACAGTGGAATACTACATAGTCATAAAGAAGGATACACTTGAGACTTTTATTAGTAAATGGGTGCAACTTGAGACCATAGTCATATGTGAAATATCAGATTCACCTGTGTAAATATCATATAATCTCCCTGGTATGAGAAATTCAAAGAACAAATAAGGTCCAAAATGTACATTAGATGTTGTGAAATAGAAACATTTGTTTAAAAGGAAATCAGCAGTGGGGAAAGAGGAAAGTAAGAAAAGGAAAAGGTAGAAAATGCAAGTTAGCTATCCTATTCGTGTTTCAGTTAATTGATAAAGTTTAGCATTAATACTGGTTGGAGAATTTTTTTCTTTTTGCCTACATCTTGTACTCTGAGTAACTACTTTGAAGATGGCAATATACAATGCATTAACTCACTATTTTCTTTACTTTCTTTCTTTTTTTTTTTTTTTTTTTTTTTTGGCAGAACCAGGGATTAAACTCAGGCCCTTGCTCTTGCCAGGCAAGCGCTTATTCTACTGAGCTATCTCCCCAGCCCCATTTTCTTTTTCTTTCTTTTTTTTTTCTGGTACAAAATTGCCTTACCTTTTTCCATAAAATTAAAAAAAGATTTATTGGCAAGATTTGCTTTTCACCTTGAGAGACTTTTCATCTTCAGATTTGATCTAGAAAGTATGATTTTTTTCTTCTCTATTTTCCTTGCTTTCTTTCCTTTTTTCCATCCCAGTTTTTTCTCTTTGATTTCTTTTGTCCTTCTGATTTTGTTTTTTTTCATGGTAATGGCTGAGAAGTCTTGCTTTAGAATGTTCTTTAATGAATAGATACAAAATCTTCTGAAGGGTTAAGATTATAAGATTCAAATAAGTAGTTGTGATCTTTACAACATTTTTTCCTGTCATTTATTTGTCCTTTGATTGAATCATTTCATTTATAAAATATATAAACAAATATATAGGGTCTTTGACTGTTTTGCCTGGGAGGAACCAAACCTAGATCACTCAGTTTCAGATTTTTTTAAACAACACACAAGAAAAAATATACTTCACACAATCACTCGGTACACATGCAGCATATTACACACGCAAATTTAATAACAGATAAACAAATTTCACTAAATGGTACTTCTTTACAACCTGTAATGTTCTCTCTTTGACATCTGTTTCTTGTTCAAGTCCCTGAAAGCTCAGCAGACTAAAGTGCCTGCTTAGGCAGATGCAGCAGCTAGGGTTCAATCTCCAGTGTGCTGTGTAGGGCCTGCCCTCATTTTTCAATTCTCATCTTTTTCTTATTTTTCTTTCCTTCTCACTGTATCTTTCCATTCTTTTTCTGTCTTCCATTCTCTTATCTGTCCTTGCTCCTTCCCCCCCTTTTATCTTCTTTGTCTTTCCCAAACTCTTGTTTCCTTCCTTCTCCCCCTTTTTTTAAAATCTTTTTTCTTGTTTCTTTTTCTATTATATTATGTTTAAAATGCCAACTCTGCCCTCCTAATTGATCACAGCCACAAAATTTGGACAACTTTGATCCTAGTCAAACACTGATTTTGTCCTTAAATAAACCAGGACTGACAGAGACGACATCTGTGGAAGAGATCTGTGGTCTTGTGCAACATTATAAATTATGTCCTGAAAACATCCAGTCATTGACAGAGTTAGGTTTAGAATGTAGTATCCTAAAGCTCTTCAAAGAACAGAACATTCCGTGCAACATGGCCAGCCTATTGCAGTTTTAAACCTAATTCTCCCTGTGTTTTTTTTTCCAGTTTTTTATTTTTTATCAGTACATGTTTGCACCACGTAATGATTATATTACTTGTGGGGAGGTGGTACATATACCTAACACGTCTCAATGATGTTTTCATTCCCTTTCCTTTCCCTCCCTCATCTCTCTATCTCGCCATCATCTTTTATTTTGCAAAAAATCTGTCTCTCTACTTTCTGTTATCTTTTATTTTACTCTTTACTTATATTTGGGTTTTTCAATGAGTGAAACCATTTGATAAGTAGGTTTGCATGTCTGATTTATTTCACTTGATATTATGGTCTCAAGGTACATGGAAAAGATAAAAGATATAGCTAGGTGTAAGTATAAGTAAATGTTTCCATAAATATTTGAATTCTTACTTTCCTACTTTAACAGTTTCTATCCATGATCATGAATTTGAAGTGATATTTTCAAGTAAGGAGGTTATTACAGTTATGTGTGAAAACAGAATAAATTGGAAGGACCCTTGTATGTAATTGTAGGGAGTCCTTGCCTTGAACAGGGAATCCGTTCATTTGGTTCCATTAAGAGGTTCCATACCTCTTTATGGTTCCATTAAGAGGTATGAAGGTAAAGGTCATAAACAACCAATCTGTTTGTTTAAGGTTAAGTTCCCTAACTATGGTTAAGTTTAGCTCCCCGCCAGATGGGCCTGTGCTCATACAGTGAATGCTAGGGGACATGCTGCAGCAAGGCCCAGGGTGGACAGCATACATTCTGAAAATCACCGTTCCTAAGTACTACCAAGCACCAGGTAACAAGGAACAGGAAAAGAATGATGAAAGACATTAACACCATGAATGCTACATGGTAGCAATCTGACTAGACAATCAAAATGAGCTGGCCTGAAAGGTCAGCCTGATAGTTCAGTGGACTAAAGCACCTGCTTAAGCAGATGCCGCAGCTGGGGTTCAATCCCTGGTGTGCCATGCTGGCCCGCCCTCAGGGTGCACTGAGAGGGCCACTGGGACTGGGTGTGGTGGCATGCCTCTTTGGGAGGCTGAACACAGGCGGATCACTACAATTCCGATCTATGCAGTGAGACCCAGCAGACCCTGTAGACCCTTACTAAAATATACAAAACAACAACAGGAGCAAAAGCAAACAAACAATGAGCAGTATTTATGGATAGAATGCTCTTGTGTGATAGTTTTGTGGTACCAAAAAGAAACTTACAGTTTATTTTATTTTTGTCCTACACTCTTCTCCTTAGACCTCATTCTGTGTGTCTTTACAATTTATGTGAGCTGTGTTTTTCAAAATTTAAAAAGTTTGGTTCTTAGGGTTGAACTTAGGTCCTTCATACTGAGCTACAGCTCAGGCCTTTCCTTCTCTTGTTCTTTTTCCAACTCTTCTTCTTCCTTTTCCTCCTCTTCCCCTTTTTCTTCTTTTTTAAGAAGGAAACACAGGGTTGTGAAAGGTTGCTGAGTTACATGCTGGCCTCAAATTTGTGCTCTGGGAGGGTGAGACAGGAGTGTGTTACCATGCCCAACTTGTTTTTTTAGTTTTGTAATTTAGCTATCATTGCTTTTTTTCCCTCTCTTTTACTTCCAGAGTGGTATATTACATTTTTAATCATAAAGTTTCATTGATAATATTACATGTAAAATAAAAGTGATTTTTTAAAATTTCAGTGAATACCTACTATTTAGAGCCTAGTAGCTTCTAAATTATTTTTTCAACCTAAGCCTTTCATAATGTATATTTTTAAAATAACAGATGCATTGTCAAATTATAGGAGGTTTAATCTTAATAAAGAAGAGACCCAGGAGAAAAGAAAGATATAGATATATAACTGTGAGGTGCTGGGGACAATTCACACTGCCTTAATTAAGAAAGTCACTATTTATGTCTCTCTTTTCTTAGCTTCTTGTCCATTGATAGGATACCGGTTGGTTGAAATCAGCTCTAGTGTGCAACATAGGAACTGGCAAATGCTCCAGGTCTTTTTTTTTTTCTTGAAAGTGAGCTTATTAGCCCATAACTAATTGTGATAAAACACAAAGATATTACAGAGAAAAACAATCAAACCTTTGAATCATTGATTCTTAAACCTAGGCATGGTATGTTAATTAACCAATATTGTTAGCTCATGACCAAGAGTTGAAAACTTTCTTGTAGTTTTGGGAAGAATTTGGGTTTAATTGATGAATATTAAAAAGAGAGTTCAGTTCCAAAAAATTCTTTACTAATTTAAAAGTATTTTAAAATAATTCACAGCCAGGAATAATTAGCCTCCTGGGCACACCCTACTACTTTTGCAGGCTGCAGGAAAGAAGGAAAATTTAGAAGTCTGAACTGAATTTTAGCCTAAGAAAATGAAACCATCTACAATTAATTTTTGTCTTCAGTCCATAATTTCTTTCTGACAGTACAACATTGGTGTTCTCCATAGATTTGTGAACTACTTTACTATAAAAGAATATTATTATTTTTACTTTTATGCCAAAAATTAACCACAGTAACCTCTATCTCTGTTAAACAATTTTACCACACTTAGTATAATGTCACAAAGTGGTATCTCTGAGAAGTAATTATGGCAGACTTGGGCCCACACTGAACAGAGTCCTCTACAAGGAAGCACTTGCAAGCCCAGCCTCAGGGGTATAGTAAGAAGAGTTTGCCTCAGCCAAAGAGAGCTCCTTAGTTCAAGCTACATCCTTCCCAGGACTGTCACATTTGAATGGTAGACATGCATGCAAAGACTGGGCCTTTACAACTGAAACTAGACTCTCAATCCAGAACTTTCTGTTCAGTTGGATAAAATTTTGTTAAGCTAATACTGGAGATTAACTTTTCCCTCTGCCCATTCTTTCTGCCTCCTATTTAGAAGTGTTATTCTCTAGTAAACATCCTCCATGCCAAACTCATTTATTTTCTGCTTTTAGAAACCCACCTTATGACAGCCAGGTGCAAATATACATCAGTGTTATGCTAGGGCACTTTTATCAGGCCTGGCCAGTACCATTGAACCCTTGATATGTTAGACCTTCTGTGAGGTCCCCAGCCTACTCCTATGACTTGGTACATGGAAGAAATGTTATAAAAAATAGGCTTTTGAGGTTTTGCTTCGTGTCTCAGTTCCTGTGCTCAAATCCTGCCCCTTTACACACATTTGGTAATGAAGTTTTACCTATCCCAATGTTCTGTTGCATTAACTAGCTTTTTATAGGTAGAAACACACTTATCAAAAGTCTGATTGTTCTGTAAGCTCATAAAAGTCTAGAAAGGAGACTATTTTAATGGTGAATGTATATATTATAAACTTTATTACATTTTAAATTTAACCCCAAATTCCACTTGGTCAAAAATTTAAAAGATTCCAAAGTTGTGTGTAGTTATTATGTTACTAAAATCTATGACTGTGTAGTTGAGCTCTTATATTACACTGAATTCTGTATAAAGTTTGCTTTTTTTATCAATTCATAAGTTCATTTTGCCTAATATTTCTCTATTGAATTAACTTTTGATACTGTAAGGTCAAATAGAAAATTAAAGGAGGAAACAAAATAAATTCAAGGAACACTAATTCCTTCATATTACTGTTTTCAAGAGTTGTTTTGAAATATTAAAGGTAGAAAAGATAAGAAAAATGGGGAACACTGACATTTAACTTAAAGCCTTGCATCTTTAACGAGCTCAACTTCAGGATACTCATACTAGAAATGATTTCTGTTTAAAAGAGAGTGGGAGATACAACAAAAGGAGGTAGTCACAGCTAGAAAACCTTAGTACTTTTGGATAATGAATTAGTATTATTACACAATCTGGACTAAAATCAGTTGCATTAAAAGAGGACTTCTTTAATGAAAGTGTTTTCTTAAAGGTACATATTTCTGTAATGTCATTGTTAGATATGATATAAGCATAAAATGAGCTTCTGGGGATTAGGTACCTGATCCTTCTGTTGTAAATGGTATGTTTATTTTATAATTTGTGCATTTTTAAATGAAAAGTATAGAACAGCTTGCTGCTACATGATTCAAGGAATAGTCTCTCCCACTGACGATCATGTTCTACTATGTAATCATAACTACAGAAGAGAACAAAAGGGAAGTGGGACAGCAGTTTTGCTACACGTTGAAATAAGTGGACTTGAAAGATAGGTTCTCATCAAAGGAATAGTTTTAAATATTGTGTGAAAGTTGCAAATTAGATTGTGTTTACTTAATCTTAACTAACTGCATGTGTGAACTATTTGTAAGAAAAAATTTATTAATAAAGGAGATAAGACTTTAAAGAAAGTTGTTGAGAAATATTCAGAAATACAATTTCAAACTCTGACTCTGGCACCTGTTTGGCAGGGGATCTTAGACAAATCATTTAAATTTCAGGTGTTTTTCTATAAAAACATGATGAAACATACAGACTCACATGCAGGCATGCACCTCTAACTGTAGTCCCATAGGACTCATGTGAGAGTTGGCAGAGCCCAAGTATAGAGAATTCCTTTGGCAAGTACTTATAGCTTACAGGTGAAGTTTTGATGATCATAAATGAGTTTATATAGAGCAAAGTAACTTTACATCAATTCTGATATCACATTCACCAACATCTTTTCCTAACGTTCCTAGAAGGACGCCAGTAACAGCCATAAGCAAGACAATCTATTACTCGTAGTAGAAGTCCTATCTGTAGTTTCTTCATTTCCCCTCTCTATTCATGTACCTATATCCACACATTTCCTCAGTATTTATCTTGACAAAAATAAGAAGAAATATAAAGTTTATGATATTGTTATTTACACGTAAATTGTAGTTGAGATACAGATAGCCCTTAGGAGATGAGATATACTCATTTTTGGTGTTTCTTTAACATTTTGGCACCAGATAAAACACAGTATATAAGCTAGACATAGTGACACAAGCTTGTAATTCCAGCACTCAGGAGGCAAAGGCAGGAGGATCACCATGAATTCAAAGTCAGTCTGAGCTACACAGCAAGACCTTGTCTCAAAAAACCAAACACACACACACACACACACACACACACACACACACCCCAAAATAAAAACAGAAACAAAAACAAACCACACACAATATCTAGTAAGTCTTAAGTCTTAATCAAAGATATCAAGTCAATACTTGGGTGTCATTTTCTATGAGGGGCACATGAACAGGATACACACATCGAGGAATATGGTGGTTTTTGGAGATGCTAACTTTAAAAAGGTAGAGAAATTGGAAAAAAACAAAGGGGATTTGTCTAGTATCTAGATTATTGAATTATTGAATGTATAAGAAAAGATGTGTTTGATTTCAAGATAAACTCAGTAATTTTCAAGTTGAATAAATTTCACTTGTTAAATTTCTGTCAGTCTTTGGACACTAGACTACTATAAAGGATAAAATAACATGAATTTCTTATCTTTCAGTGCTCACAGTGCAGTAAATGACAAAAATTCAGGATGCTAAGAGTCATGATAGCTATATTCATTAACTAGCATTGAAGTGCAGAGAAGGGCATTTAATCCCAGCTATCAGGTCGAGAGTTTCCTCAGAAGCAGTGCTTGAGCTGAATTGAAGTTTTGAAGGAGTAGGAATGTGGAGAAGGTAGGAGGCTTCCAGGTGGACATGAGTCCGAGCTAAGGTTTCCAGGTATGGAGAGTGTTACGTGTTGAGAAAATGGAAGAAATTTCGCTTCTCAGCAAGGCTATCATGGAATGCACGAGTGCAGGTGTGGCAAAATGAACTTGGGTTGGAATTATTCATTCACCAGATCTTGAAAGGCATTTTAGGGAAAATTAAGAGCAATTATTTTAAGAATTTAAGTTTTGAGAAGACTGAAAGTGGGATCAAAGAGAATATTTGAGTTCCTGTGGAAGAAATACAAAACAGAAGGAATGACAGGTATGAATGAAGTCAGTAGAGCCAGGGCTATGGATCTGAGTAAACAAGAAACAGTTCTGAAGGATTAGTGATTAAGAATAAGTTTAATTCTCACATTTCTGCTTTTGTTGATAGAGTTGACACTTCTGTTCAACAAGATAAGAGGATAAATATATTTCTTTAATTCCAAAGATTCTTATTGGACCTGTATTATGGTATGTTCTAGACTGAATACTGACAATACAATAGTGAATAAAACTGACAAAGTTTGTGAAGATAGAAACCATAAATTAATACATAGATAATATGAATTATCTAAGTTCTATGGAGAAAATAGGTTAAGATTAAGTCACAGTCCAGAGTGATGAGTTTTACAAATTCATAAAAATTATTCCAAAAGGACTTCTTAAAGATAAAATTTGAATAAATTTAAAGAATGAGACAAGTGTGTATGGATGCAGCAGACTATTCCTGGGAGAAGGAACAGAACTACAAAATGTTTCAATCAAAAGTGTGTTCAGTGCATTTTAGGGGCAATAAAGAGACGAATTAATGTGGGTTGGACGAAGCAAGGGGAAGATGGCACATGGAGAAGTCAGACAGCTGTCTGGGGAGAAATAACAAAAATACGAAGATGAGCAGGACAGGAGTGTTGGATGAGATGAAGGGCTCTAAATCTTGACATTCTGAGTGACTCAGGTAGCTATCCCTACTATGTGTTGGTTGTGCATGTTTGCATCTTGAGAATGGTGTCTGAGTTAGATACCTTTCTGAGCCTCATCAAATGGATAATAATGAGTTTACATAAAAACAGAGGGAGAAGAAGGAACAGAGCAGAATCTTTAGAAAGGCAGACATTTAAAGGTTGTAATGATAGAGGAATGAAAATGTGAGGGCTGGCCAGATAGCTCAGCAGATTAAAGTGCCAAAATCAGGGTTCGATCATGGCATGCCATGCCATGCCAGTCCTGACCCTAGGGCATGCTGTGAGATGGTGATTGAGATTAGGCATGGTGGTGCACCTGTAATCCCAGCACTTGGGAGGTTGAAATCAGGAGGATCACTTGAGTCTGATCTGTGTAGTGAGACCCTATAGACCTTGTACTAAATAAAAAAAAAAAAAGAAAGAAAGAAAGAAAGAAAGAAAGAAAGAAAAAGAAATGCATGGCAGAGACTGAGGAGAGGTGTTGGCACATGGACCAATAGCCTGAACCACTCAGCTGAGTTTTTAATTTTAACTGTGAGATATTTAGAAGACTCGCATATGAGATATTTATTAATCATATACTGCAAGTATAGAACACTGCAAGTGTGAACACTTCAGTACAAGATGGAGGAGTTTTCAGAAATCATGTATCTAAATCCATTTATTTTGTGTTTGAGGGAACTGTGATCAGCAGAGAAAGTGACGCAGTGTAAGCCACACAGAGATAGGACAGAGATAGGACTGGAACTGAAGTCTTTGGACCTACCCTCATTCTGTTCCTCAGAGGTACAGAAGCATACTAGATTTGTGTTAGACATGGTGTTAAGGACTGAATTAGAACTAAATACTCATAGAGGAGTAAGAATGTGTGAGAGTGAATATTCAAAACAAAGACATGGGAATGATTCATTATGTATGACATAAAAGGTCCTTTTCTATGGTTAGAGGAGCATTTGTTAGGGAATAAAAAGATTAATTTGGATTTTTTTGGCCAGAATCAACACTATATATATTCTTGATACAGTGGGAAAGTGACAGAGAATTATTCTGAACTAGTTCCTTATTAATAAAAGCATATTGTAGAAGAGGAAGATGTGTTAATAGCTAATGCTTATTTAATAACTGCTATGGACTAGGCATGTAATAAATGCCTTATAGGTGTTATATTATTTAATTGACATAATAACCCTCTATTTGTTATTGACAAAGCAGACTTTTGAGAGGCCAAGTAGCTTGTGAAAAGTGTAACAGTAAGTGACATAGGCAGGAGTCTAACCATGTTAATAGCAGCAAGCACTTATATAGTGTTTACTTATGTCAGTCACTACGCTAAGGCTCTAGATACATTAACTTATTGATCATTAATGTTACCCAATGGGATAGGACATATCCCTATTTATAAATGGGAAAAATAAGACATTGAAAGGTTAACTAATTTGTTCAAGTTTATATATTTAACTCTTTTGAGGTACAGGGGTTCAACTCAGGACCTTGTGCTTGCCAGGCAGGTGCTTGTGCCACTGAGCCATCTCCCCGGGCCTAAGCTCATATATTTAAGAAGAGGCAGATCTGGGATTTTAGAGCTAATCTGATTCTAGAGTCTGTGCTCTTCTTTTTAAAATTATAATTATTAGTACATGTTAAAATTACAAATTAATGAGCTTAATTGTTGCATTTTATACCTGCATAGAAAGTGCTTTAAAGGTATATTGTCTATCTTTTTATCTCTCTACCTCTCTTGTAGTCTTTCCCTAATGATTCCCTTTCTACTTTCTTGCCATATTTTCTTTTCTTTTCTTTTTTCCCTAGAGACTATGTACTCCTAGATGCGGCACTCTGTTGCTTCTCTGTGTGAATCTAGAACCCTGGCTCTTAATCAGCATGCTCTGTGTATTTCTCAGGGCAGACATTTTATTGAGAGACTTGTGAATTTATTCGTTAAATTAGAAATTTGAGTATAGAAACAGAGCACAGAAACATTCTTTCTGTTTTGAAAGAAAAAAACTGAAATCTTTTTTTTTTTTTTTTTGATAATCATCCTTACCCTACACTGCATGTTTAAGCAAAGAGGGCGATGCAAGGACCACCCTACAGAAATGGAGCAATGGTTTCAAAATGGGAAAATTACCAAGTTCACAACTTGTAAATGAGGAATGTGTGAATAAGAACTAAAATATGTGCAGCCCAAACTACTCCACTACAAATATTTGAACACTCCCTGCAAGTCTGGTTGCCCAAGCAATGTCTGATTGCAAGCCCAAGGTACAAATTTATCAAGGTAGATAGATGCCTGTTTGCTAGTCTGTGGGTATCTGCAAAGACTGGAGTTAGGAAAGTTTGATATGCATATCACTAGAATTCTCTTTTGTCTTTTTACAAAGCTCATATGCAGTTTTTTCCTGAGAAAATATTAAATGGCTTTAGAAACAATTACTCTCAGAAGGCCATTGTATTTAATTTAATTCAGAGCCAGATGATAAGAAAAGATCTTTTTAAGGCACTTAGAATAGTCACATAAAAGACCACTGGGAACACTAGAGAACAGAAAGAAATATCAAGATCTCATTTCTATGGGTTGTATACATTGTAAAATAAGTTTGTTTAATTGGTCAAAAGACTATTGAATAGAGATATGTGATGTAAAGGGGGAATTTTAAAAAAAGATTAAGGGAATTTTTATAACTTATTACAACAAGTTAATCAAAGGATTGTTAATCAATTATGATGACTGTAGTCTAATATATCCTTCACTTATTTTCCCTTTAAATTGATAAAATTGTATTTCTTATTTTAATTTTGACCTGTGTTTATAAAGTCTGTATGAGATCCAGATTTCAGCATCATTCCTTGTTAATATATGTGATGTATGTTCATTGTTGGCTTCTTTGCTATGAGTTACAGTTGAATGTCAAAATATAAAAATAGATAATAAAGCTATTTAACAGATAATAAAGCTATTTAACAAAATATAACAATAGATAATAAAGCTATTTAACATAACAGGCACTATGATAAAGGTGAGAATGTAATCTTGTTCTCTGAGGAATAAATTGCAATTTTAGATCAGTTTAATAATTCTGTTAATTATTGGGCAACACTGGCAAAGCTATGGGTAGTACGCCACACTTTGTTCTCAGAAAGTGACACATAGAATGCTACTTGGCTTAGGGTTAACTGATGTGGAAGTCAGAAGATAAAAGAAGTTGAGCTTTATTGTGTCTCAATTTGGCATTTTGTATTCCTGGCTTTACAAAATATTTAGATTTTCTTCAACATCTTGTCAGCAGTGTATAAGCTGGAAACCTTGAATTTACAGGGGATATAATATATCTGCTTTCCCCGGCTCTTCAGCTCTGTGGACAGTTTGAAAGAAGTAGCAACTCTGAGGTGCATGAAGGGAATTAATAATTGTTAACTTAGTCACTATTACATAACAGAATAAGGGTTTATCAAGACATCTTAGTGCATGCATTATTTTAGATTAGTAGTCTGTATTAATTAGAAAGGGTATTATCTGACATTAAATACACATATATTGCAAAGAAAACAGTAATTTGTCTTTTCAGTTATTTCTGTAATTTACTGATGGTCCAGGGTCGCATTCCCCTGGTCTGTGTTGGAATACCTTTTTGTTTGTGAAGTAAGCATCTGTATTTTAGTGATCTCTAGCCAACTTTTAGCTCCCACTTACTGACCAGAGCTGTCTGTGGGTGGGGTCAAAAACGCCTGTGACTTTTGACCATTGAAAATGAAAGAAAATATTTGTGGTTAGAAACAACAGCACATGATTGACCTCCAAAACATACACATCTATAAATGGATAAAAGTGACTATTTATGGCTACTTCAAAAAAGAGCCACTGTGTCTACAAAGAAAAAAACCCTAATTCAGTGTCTGAAAAGGCAAACTATGTGTGGGAGAAGGAACATGTTTTCGTCAAAAACATCTGTGGTGTTCCCTATGATGTGTTCAATCCTGGTGATAAATCAGCAAAGTTGAGCATTAGAGCAAAAACTGACTTTTGACAACTTATTATGCCCTAAATAATATTAATGCAACCAAATAGGTCTTAGCACTGCTTTTAAACTGGTGTTATTTTGACTAATTGCCAGATATACAAAATGAAGTTCTTATATGCAGATTAAAGAGATTGCATGAATTTGTCCTCTAGCAATTGCAGTTGGTTGTGTATGTGTTCTTTGTACATACATTTGTATTGTGGCCTTGGCATTCTTTACTAGAAGTGTTGTCCTCACTATCACAATTCATTACAGATCTAATTTTATAGTACTGGAATTTTCAACTTACCATAGTTTTTACATAGTTGTGTGATAGTCATGATTTATAAACCCTATTGTTTATGTCTTTAAAGATATATAAGATTTCATACCTGGTTTTATTTTGTTATTTCCCTAAGTAACAACATCTGAAATAATAACCTAATAATAACATAGGGCATTAAATCCTCTAAAACAAAAAGTAAAATTCACATACAAAAAATTAAGCCTGGAGTTTTATCTTTGAGTACATTGGATTGGGAAGATTAGCAAAACACACCAGTAAAATAGCGTCTGCAGGATTTTGTCAGAAGAAGCTAAGTTCTGTTGAAAAGAACAAGTGGTTATGAATTATTAGGTGATGAATTTTAAAACTATTGTGACTCTTTCAAAGTAATACTCAGCACCTGCAAGAGTGATAAGAAAGGTTGACGTGACAAATTTAGTCGTTTCTTAATCACTTTCAATAGTCACTATTGTCAACTCCAAGAAGCAAAGTTTTTATCATGATTTACACTCATAATGCTAATACAATAGTTGAAACCTGGAACTTAAATCATTTGCTCACAAAACACCTTTTAGATCACCTTCAATGTTTTTGAGACCCAATATCATAGAAAAATATATTGCATATGTCATTAAAGAAAAATTTCCACACCACATTTGTATGTTATAAAAGAGATATTTACTATAAGATTCCCAAGTATTAATTAGCTGCCTTTGGTTTAAATAAAATTGATTGTTAAGGCAGAAAATAGAGGATAATATGAGTCCTATTCTGCTATAGCCTCCCAATAAAAGAAGCAGTGACCCAACTCATTAGCCCTTTGATTTAATATATTGACACTTGGGTACGAATAATTCCGTTTAGTGGCTTTTGCTTCCCAGGGATCAATTTAATTAGTTATAAAATGTGACTTCTTGTCAGGAGCTAGAAGAAATGCTGACGTTAAATAAAGTCATATGCAATTTAAACAATAAAGCTATCGATGCCTGGTTAAAAGTTAATGATGCAAAAAAAATGGCTTAATAGAGACAACCTCAGCAGTGAAAGTGATGCTAGGAAAATTAAGCTAAGTGGATGAATGAGGGATGGTGATGTTGTTGAATTGTTAAAACAAATTCATTGCTGCCCAGATGGCTGGATAAGTTGTAAGTATATTATCTTTCACCCTGAGACACAAAAATACTTTTAGACTTCTTGCTCAGTATTATTCCAAAGTGTCTCCTATATTTATAGGTTTTAGCATACAGTGAGGGAGGAAATCTTGTTTAGGCTGTGTTGACTTAAAGACTTCCTGAAATCAACTTCACAGTTGAGAGAAGAATATGAAAGTGTTACTCATGGCCATTCGGACAGTGGCTTCCCTGAGGACATCTCACTTGAGCTCTGCTGGCCAACCTCTGGCATCTCTGCAAAATGCCACTTGCTAGCGCAAGGCCATTTCTGCTTGTATGAAAATATTTGAGATGAACTCTGAGACTAAATGTCGGTCTGGCATATTTCCTTCCTCCTGGATATTGGTTACTATAAAAGTAGTAATTCACAATCTAGAGAAATGTAACCTTCACCCACACAATTAAAGACATTTTTTGGAGTCATTCTTAAAAGCAGTGATTTTTTTAAGTTTTTTT